>NC_090439.1:451865201-452168231 GCF_031143425.1 Pleurodeles waltl | reverse complement strand
GAAGCAAAAGCTTTGAACTAGAACAAAAAGAAGAAATAAACTGTTATAATCACAAATACAAATACTTCGCCAGTTGACAAAAACTCTGCCACCAAGAACTTAGAAATTGTCCCTGGTGCCTAAGTGGCTTCCGCCCCAGTAGGAGGCAGATGGGCCTAAAAAGAAATAGGCTGATCTGCCCCCAAGTGGGGCAGAAATGGCCAACAGCTCTGTACCCTGTTTGGGGGACGGCCCTTGCCAAAGGGGGCGAATGGGGGTGCCCCCAGCACAAAAACAAAACAAAGGGAACCAAAAAAAAATTCTTTGACATCTTGGTGCAGACCAGATAGGCCTAACAAAAATAGGCTGATCTGCCTCCAAGGTGGGCAGAAATGGCCATCACTAATGAGCCCCCTTTGGGGGGGGTGACCCTTGCCAAAGGTGCCGACCCCCACACACACAAAACACACACACACACACGATCCCTGGTGTCTAAGTGGATTCTGCCCCCCTTGGGGGCAGATGGGCGTAAAAAAAATTGCCCGATCTGCCCCTAATCGGGGCAGAGATGGCCAACAGCTCTGTGACCCCTTTAGGGACAACCCTTGCCAAAGGGGCCACACACAGCACAAAACAAAAAAGGGGAAAAAAAAAAAATCCCTGGCGTATTGGTGGTTTATGCCATCTTTGGGGGCAGAGATAGCCAATATGAAATTTCCCCACTTTTGGGGGGGCGACCCTTGGCCAAGGGGTGCCCCCAAACACACAAAACACACACGGACACCACACAATCCCTGGCGCCTAGTGGGTTTCGACCCCCCTGGGGACCAGATCGTCCAAAAACATGGCCGATCTAGCCCGGGGGGGCCAAACATATAAAAAATTATTGCCCAGAGGCAGCGACCCTTGCCTAATGGGTTGCTGCCCAAAAACATAAAGAAAATAAAATCCCAGGTGTCTAGTGGTTTTTGCCCCCCCCGGGGCAGAAATAGGATACAAAAAATAGCCCCCCATGGGAGCGACCCTTGCCCAAGTACGTATGTAAAATGAAATCCCTGGTGTCAAGTGGTTTTCGCCCCCGGCCGATCTGCCCCCGGGGGGGCGACATAGGATAAAAAAAATAGCCCCCCATGGGAGCGACCCTTGCCAAGGGGTCGCTCCCAAAATAATTGTGAAAACCTAAATCCCTAGTGTCTAGTGGTTTTCGCCCCCCCCCCCCCCCGGGGCAGATTGGCTGAAAAATTGGCCGTTCTGCCCCCAGGGGGGGCGAAATACGAAATAAAATAGCCCCCCATGGGAGCGACCCTTGCCCAAGGGGTCGCTCCCAAAATCCAATAAATAAACAAATCCCTGGTGGCTAGTGGGGATTCCTGCTCCACGATCAGGGGCCCTGCCCGTGATCGTGGAGCAGGAATCCACTGAAAACAGGCACAGGGGGAAAGGAAAAACCCTTTCCTTTCCCCCGTGTCCGTTCCCCCCCTCCAACCCCCAAAGAGGGAAGGACTTACCTTCAAGTCCTTTCTCCACAATGCGCTGGAAGCAAATGGCTTCCAGCGTGTCCCTCTGCAATATTTGATGACGTCGGCGCGCTTTGAGTAGGCACAGGTAGGCACTTTGCAAAAAACACCTCTGTTTTCTGTGAAAAAATATGTTGTGTCCACGTTGTGTTTTGGGCCATTTCCTTTCGTGGGCGCTAGGCCTACCCACACAAGTGAGGTGAGGTGACATTCTGGGTAACAGAACCTGGTCAGAGCCCTATAAGTCACCCCATCTTGGATTCCCCTAGGTCTCTAGTTTTAAAAAATGCACAGGTTTGGTGGGTTTCCCTAGGTGCTGGCTGAGCTAGAGGCCAAAATCCACAGGTAGGCACTTTGCAAAAAATACCTCTGTTTTCTTTCAAAACATTGGATGTGTCCACGTTGCGCTTTGGGGCATTTCCTGTTGCGGGCGCTAGGCCTACCCACACAAGTGAGGTATCATTTTTATCGGGAGACTTGGGGGAACGCTGGGTGGAAGGAAATTTGTGGCTCCTCTCAGATTCCAGAACTTTCTGCCACAGAAATGTGAGGAACATGTGTTTTTTTAGCCAAATTTTGAGGTTTGCAAAGGATTCTGGGTAACAGAACCTGGTCAGAGATCCACAAGTCACCCCATCTTGGATTCCCCTAGGTCTCTAGTTTTAAAAAATGCACAGGTTCGGTAGGTTTCCCTAGGTGCCGGCTGAGCTAGAGGCCAAAATCTACAGGTAGGCACTTTGCAAAAAACACCTCTGTTTTCTTTCAAAAAAATGGGATGTGTCCACGTTGCGTTTTGGGGCGATTCCTGTCGCGGGCGCTAGGCCTACCCACACAAGTGAGGTATCATTTTTATCAGGAGACTTGGGGGAACGCTGGGTGGAAGGAAATTTGTGGCTCCTCTCAGATTTCAGAACTTTCTGCCACAGAAATGTGAGGAACATGTGTTTTTTTAGCCAAATTTTGAGGTTTGCAAAGGATTCTGGGTAACAGAACCTGGTCAGAGCCCTATAAGTCACCCCATCTTGGATTCCCCTAGGTCTCTAGTTTTAACAAATGCACAGGTTTGGTGGGTTTCCCTAGGTGCTGGCTGAGCTAGAGGCCAAAATCCACAGGTAGGCACTTTGCAAAAAATACCTCTGTTTTCTTTCAAAAAATTGGATGTGTCCACGTTGCGCTTTGGGGCATTTCCTGTTGCGGGCGCTAGGCCTACCCACACAAGTGAGGTATCATTTTTATCGGGAGACTTGGGGGAACGCTGGGTGGAAGGAAATTTGTGGCTCCTCTCAGATTCCAGAACTTTCTGCCACAGAAATGTGAGGAACATGTGTTTTTTTAGCCAAATTTTGAGGTTTGCAAAGGATTCTGGGTAACAGAACCTGGTCAGAGATCCACAAGTCACCCCATCTTGGATTCCCCTAGGTCTCTAGTTTTCAAAAATGCACAGGTTCGGTAGGTTTCCCTAGGTGCCGGCTGAGCTAGAGGCCAAAATCTACAGGTAGGCACTTTGCAAAAAACACCTCTGTTTTCTTTAAAAAAAATGGGATGTGTCCACGTTGCGTTTTGGGGCGATTCCTGTCGCGGGCCCTAGGCCTACCCACACAAGTGAGGTATCATTTTTATCAGGAGACTTGGGGGAACGCTGGGTGGAAGGAAATTTGTGGCTCCTCTCAGATTTCAGAACTTTCTGCCACAGAAATGTGAGGAACATGTGTTTTTTTAGCCAAATTTTGAGGTTTGCAAAGGATTCTGGGTAACAGAACCTGGTCAGAGCCCTATAAGTCACCCCATCTTGGATTCCCCTAGGTGTCTAGTTTTAAAAAATGCACAGGTTTGGTAGGTTTCCCTAGGTGCCGGCTGAGCTAGAGGCCAAAATCCACAGGTAGGCACTTTGGAAAAAAGACCTCTGTTTTCTTTCAAAAAATTGGATGTGTCCACGTTGCGCTTTGGGGCATTTCCTGTTGCGGGCGCTAGGCCTACCCACACAAGTGAGGTATCATTTTTATCGGGAGACTTGGGGGAACGCTGGCTGGAAGGAAATTTGTGGCTCCTCTCAGATTCCAGAACTTTCTGCCACAGAAATGTGAGGAACATGTGTTTTTTTAGCCAAATTTTGAGGTTTGCAAAGGATTCTGGGTAACAGAACCTGGTCAGAGATTCACAAGTCACCCCATCTTGGATTCCCCTAGGTCTCTAGTTTTCAAAAATGCACAGGTTTGGTAGGTTTCCCTAGGTGCCGGCTGAGCTAGAGGCCAAAATCTACAGGTAGGCACTTTGCAAAAAACACCTCTGTTTTCTTTCAAATAAATGGGATGTGTCCACGTTGCGTTTTGGGGCGATTCCTGTCGGGCGCTAGGCCTACCCACGCAAGTGAGGTATCATTTTTATCAGGAGACTTGGGGGAACGCTGGGTGGAAGGAAATTTGTGGCTCCTCTCAGATTTCAGAACTTTCTGCCACAGAAATGTGAGGAACATGTGTTTTTTTAGCCACATTTTGAGGATTGTAAAGGATTCTGGGTAACAGAACCTGGTCAGAGCCCTATAAGTCACCCCATCTTGGATTCCCGTAGGTCTCTAGTTTTAAAAAATGCACAGGTTTGGTAGGTTTCCCTAGGTGCCGGCTGAGCTAGATGCCAAAATCTACAGGTAGGCACTTTGCAAAAAACACCTCTGTTTTCTTTTAAAAAAAATGGGATGTGTCCACGTTGCGTTTTGGGGCGTTTCCTGTCGCGGGCGCTAGGCCTACCCACACAAGTGAGGTATCATTTTTATCGGGAGACTTGGGGGAACATAGGTTAGCAAAACAAGTGTTATTGCCCCTTGTCTTTCTCTACATTTGTTCCTTCCAAATATAGGAGAGTGTGTAAAAAAGACATCTATTTGAGTAATGCCCTGTAATTCACATGCTAGTGTGGTCACCCCGGAATTCAGAGATGTGCAAATAACCACTGCTCCTCAACACCTTATCTTGTGCCCTTTTTGGAAATACAAAGGTTTTCTTGATAGCTATTTTTTACTCTTTATATTTCAGCAAATTAATTGCTGTATACCCCGTATAGAATGAAAACGCACTGCAGGGTGCATCTCATTTATTGGCTCTGGGTACCTAGGGTTCTTGATGAACCTACAAGCCCTATATATCCCCGCAACCAGAGGAGTCCAGCAGACATAACGGTATATTGCTTTCGATAATCTGACTTTGCAGGGAAAAGTTACAGAGTAAAACGTAGAGAAAAAGTGATGTTTTTTTCACCTCAATTTCAATATTTTTCTTTTTCAGTTGTTATTTTCTGTAGGAAATCCTTGTAGGATCTACACAAATGACCCCTTGCTGAATTCAGAACTTTGTCTACTTTTCAGAAATGTTTAGGTTTCTGGGATCCGGCATTGGTTTCATGTCCATTTCTGTCACTGACTGGAAGGAGGCTGAAAGCACCAAAAATTGCAAAAATGGGGTATGTCCCAGTAAAATGCCAAAATTGTGTTGAAAAATTGGGTTTTCTGATTCAAGTCTGCCTGTTCCTAAAACCTGGGAAGCTGCTGAGTTTAGCACCGCAAACCCTTTGTTGATGCCATTTACAGGGGAAAAACCACAAGCCTTCTTCTGCAGCCACTTTTTCCCATTTTAAAAAAAAAAAAAAAAAATTCACTGTATTTTGGCTAATTTCTTGGCCTCCTTCAGGGGAACCCACAAAGTCTGGGTACCTCTAGAATCCCTAGGATGTTGGAAAAAAAGGACGCAAATTTGGCTTGGTTAGCTTATGTGGCAAAAAGTTATGAGGGCCTAAGCGCAAACTGCAACCCAAATAGGCAAAAAAAGGCCTGGCACAGGAGGGGTTAAATATAGTTTCTATTAAAATAATGTAATTATATGAAATGAAATGTATTGTTACATTAGTTTAAAAATGGAAAGAAATTGTTAGACTGTTTTATGATTATGTACGTTTTTAAACTATTTTTATACATTTGTAAGCATTAAATTAGTTGCATTTATATTTTTAACTAATTTAAATACTTTAATTGAAATAAACATTATTTCTTACAGGGTTTTTTTTAATCTCTAACTCAATTGATTTCTAAAGGAAGGTGTTGCAGTTCCAGTGGTTGGCCATGTGTGTTACTGGACTTACTTCAGCTCTGAGCTGGAGTACTTTTTATCATTTTGAGACCTTTTTCGGCTGTAGTAGCTTCCGAAGTGCATTTTGTGAATAGCAATGGGCCTACTTTTTATAGCTGGATGTTCATCACTCCCTAAACTCCTCCCAAATCCCCTCTCTAATCTTACCTTAACTGCTCCTTACTCCTCCCTATTCCCCTTCCTTTTGTAGTAAGTATTACAAAACCATTTTCCAGCCACACCCAATCCCTCCCAAATTTATTACTAAAACGTAAAATTACCTATGTGGAGACTGCATTCACGGCCGAGATCACAACACAGAAAAAATAGGAGAGGTGGAGGCATAAACTACACACATGTGAATAGCATTTTGTAGTACTGCAAAATGTGCTAGAAAATGCAATTTGTAACTAGACTCCAGGCTCGGAAGCATACATGTCATGGCATTAGTAAACACAGCAAGTTAACATTTGTTTTTCCCTTAAAACTGCTTGAACAATGCTCAGCTTTTTGATCGTTAGACGTTTAATTGTTGAGATAATTAAATCATCGCTCAATCAATGTCTTCTAGGAAAAAAGACATCACTGCTGATTGACCAAACTATTTAACATTGCATACAGCATCTGAATACATTCTTGCCTCTAATTATAAGCCTACCTGCTGTTAGATAAAGATTTATTGGAAGATCAAAGAACCACAGAGAGAAAAGGAACAGATGTTAATGATCATCTTTCACTAATTGATCTCCTATCAAGTCGCTACCAGCCTGCATAGGTTTTAGTCTGCTACATTCCCCTAGTAGTCCACTGAGGGAGCGTACCTTAAGAGGCAATATCAAAGCTAATATGTGAACTAAAAAGTTAGAATCTTAGAATGAAGGTCACTGTTCATAATTGTTTACTTTTATGGCATTGAGGTATTATCTTCATAGATGTTTGTTTTAAATTGAGAGTGATGGTCTAAAATAAAATTTTAAAACTCTTCCATCTCCAAACCATTTATGTGAGTTAGTACCCATTTTTGTGGCAATTACTAAATTGGACGGAAACACTTAGAAGACATCCAGCACAAATGTAATCTGTTCTCGGGATGCTTTGTACACCAATTTAATGTGTGTCTTTGTGTAGGTCTGAACCCTACTGAGATGGGAAAATGCTGACATTTTCTATCATTGTTCCCTTAAGGTGACGGATGGATTAGAATAGTGCAATTATTCCTAGTTATCTGAATTTATCACCAGAGCTAAATGTTTTTAACCTTCCTGGTAGAGATCTTCATTGGGCTCCAGGGACTTCCTCGTGTGAGGAGGCTAATACAGTATTCAATACCTCAATGTAACCTTTCTGAGCATGGTAAATATACTTCAGGCATATAAATTCAAAATAAATAATAAACATGACCTGTGCCCAAAGCAAAACCTAAATTCAGAAGGTAGACAACAGAACAGACAGAAAACAAAAGAGAAAGTGTAGATTTCAAACAACATTTAGTAGCCAGTCCACTGCTGCTGACTATTACAAAAAAGGAACTGTGAAGAATCAAACTTGCAGGCAATGGAGGGGAATGCAGGGGTAGGTTTTGCCTGAGCTTTAACTGGCTCCCAAACTGCATTATGAAGTGGACGCCCATGGGTGAATGACTCTACCCCCTTTTGCTACCATCTGGTGCACCTACTGGCTGCTTGGCCAAACACAAAGACTACTGTTTCTAGATGTAATGTTTTGTAACTGTGTCTCTGGCTCACCTCTACAAAATGTACTTTATCATCTACGGGTGACACGAGTTAACTTAGTTTAATGCACCAGCACCTGAATATGAAAGACAGTTTTTTGTTTGTTTTTCTAAATACCACACACACAAACTGCTGAGAAAAAAATTCAATTAAAAAAATGTGTTTATTTTGACAGATACACATCTAAAAAAAACACACAGAATACGACTACAACCCAACAAAATCCATGTTGGAACAACAAGAAAAAAATCTACATTTTTACCATGGTTAAAATGTCATCCTAAACTGAACACCCTAAAACCTATTTCTGTGCGCTATTCTATGAGAGCATGGAGTATAACTTCCAGCTAGACTTTCTCATGGAGAATGAGCACATTGCTTACCTGTTTACAAGGAAATGCTGTAATTATCAGATGTCAACGAGTCCATGTTCTCTGCGAAAGGCAAACAAGCATGCAGCATCAGCTGCTCCTGGGCTCAGGATTTCAGATTTCAATAGACAATGTGATACAGCAGCATCTCTGACAGGTACGACCTTCTTCTGCCAGGATCTTGTACGATAATCTGGGGCAAAGGACCTCTCCTCTCAAGCAGTCTTGTGACAGTCCTTTACACTATATCTTAGCTAAGATGGAATTGTTTGACCTTGAAATTGAGATATTGTTGCAGACTGATGTCTCATCAGTTGACTTGTTGATGTCTATACTTAAATGAGTTGACACTTTCTGGTTTCTTGGACAGACTACAACTGCATCAAAAGTGGACATGTTAATGAGTTTGAAATTAATACAGATAATGGAGTTGTGGCGTACCTAAAATGGAGTTTTATATTTATGTCAATACCCTAGGTGAATGGTGTAACAACAACCAATATACAGACAGAATTGCAAACATATGACCTACTATTTCTTAACAACCTGTTAACATGTATGTGTTAATCCCTATGATTATTAATATCATGAGTAAGTGACCTGCAAAGAGTAATGCATTAATCTGAGCATCTGTATTAATTCATCTATTGTGCTATGCCTGGGAAACACTTATTTTAATATTGTGAAAATTAATCTGTAATTCTCGATGTTTAAAATATTTTTGCAGAGCTGGGCTCTCCCCTACTTAACCAGTCTGTTGCCAGAAATGAACAGATTAAATTTAGTTACCCCATACTGCTGATTAGCCCTCATCACACACAGATTCTCCCAACTAAATACAGAGAATAGTGCAACCTTGTTGATTCCATGTCTATCAAAGTCTATCTCCTGCTGGGCTTTTTCTGCACCTTGGGTTTGGCAGTTTTCGGCACATGCTCGGTATATGCATCTGCACATATATATATATATATATATATATATAGTGACAGAAGGTGGCACCAGATTGGATTGGGTGGACAGACTCGTCTTTAACTAATGGTTTTTGATGTTCATCACCAATTTGCGTCTAGTACCTATATTCAATTCCTGACGTCAGGGAAATCTTGATGCCTAATTTATCTAATACAGCATATATCTCCATCTTCAATCTACAATATCACATTGTCAACAAGGTTTCTTACCTTTGTGTTTTTTCTCCTAACTGGGATCATCCTACATATACATTTGACACCGTTCTTATGTGTTATTCAGTGCAGGGTGGCACCTTGACTAGTGAGATTAGTTGCTCATTTCATCAGAGAATCAAGAAACAACAACAATAGAGTATTCAGATGTTGTACCTGAAAAAGGTTGTGAGCATGCTATCAGGTTCTAATAGTCCATATTTAATGTCCTGTTTATTTAAGCCGAGGGCGTAAAACCAAATACTACTTTAGCTTGGCATTGGTATGAGCAGAGAAGTGTGCCACAAACAGAATTTGAGTATCCTCATACCAATAAGGACCGTGGCTTTGGGATTCCTGGAGGAACTGTATAGTATGCTGATGCCGCACACAACATGCCAAATCAATTTGAGAACGATGATCGTTAAACACCCGATTGCAGCAGACTCGGTGGGCCCAATGGAATTCCAGTGGTGGTTCAAAGATAAGATTCAGAGGTTTAGGGATTAAAGTACCCAAAAAGCCAAAGATGTCAACCTTCTTAATGTGCTCTGGTAAGCCTCTAGTCCTCATGTTGTTGTGGAGACTGAGGTCTTACAAATCAACAACCTTCTGCTGGAGATACCAAATATCTTTACCCCATTCTGGAAAAGTTTCTAAACGTGATTCCACATTCATCTGTCACCCCTCAATGGCTTCCAGTCTGGTCTGAAAGGAGCTAATGTTGTTTTGGAAGCATTGTAACTAATTTATTGCAGAGACCACAGAGGACATTTGTGCAATGGAAACTTTAATCTCACTCAGTTCACTCAGGAGAGTTGTGAGAGAGAATTGCTGGACAGGAGGCGCTGACAAGGAATCAGAGGAAGACGCCTTGACCTGGGCTGCATTAGCATTAGCCATAGCCTCTGGAAATGTCATTTGATCTATAGATTTAGAATTTGACATGAATGGAGGCACATAGGGAACAGGTGGTGTGCAAGGGTGGAACTGAACAAAAATCCTGTAGTGTACAATACTTTGTAGATACAGTGGTGCTTTAGATGGCCACAAAGTGTTCAAAAGAGAAACATCCACTCTACAATAGAAAGGAGAATGACCTTGTATTGGCTATCTCTAGAACAATGTTGTATTTGTATATCCTAGGATACTGAATTTCAGACAGTATTTGTAGCTGACCTTCACTTCTTGTCAATCACATTCCTACTAAAACTTTAATAATAGCTTTGGAAAGTGGGTTATTGGTAAGGACAGGTAGGTACCTACACTTAACAGTAGGCCGCAGTCCCCCACTAGGCCCAGTCAAGGTCTCAATAAATTAATCCTTGCTCAACCCTTTGCAGGTTGGCCCATGAGCAGATAGGCTTAAGTTAGGAGACAGGTATACAAATCATTTAGGCCCTCATTACAACCCTGGCGGTCGGTGTTAAAGTGGTGTTAATACCGCAAACAGCCCTGCGATAAAAAACAATGGGATTTTGACCCTGGTGGCAACCGCCATCAAAGACCGCCACTTTAACTCTCCAACCCCAGGGCGGTAATGGCCGCTGGGCTGGAGACTTTGGTCGGCGGCCGTCACAATCCCACCCTCGGGATTACGACCCAGGCTGCCGCCATTGTTTTCGTTCTGCACTTACCACCATGAAAACCATTGCGGTAGGCACTATCAGTGCCAGGGAATCCCTTCCCTGGTACTGGTAGAGGTCTCCCCCACTTCTCTCCCCCCCCCCAGAGTCCTCCCCAACCTCCCCCTCCCTCTCCTGCCCCCCGCACATATACACACCCACAAGCACACCCCATATACACACATGCATACCCACCACCACCCACACATGCACACATACATACCCACACACCGCAACACACACCGACATACCTTGTCACACACATGCATTCACAACACACAACACTCATAATCAGTCATTCACGCATGCATTCAACGCGACTCACACCTGCATGCGCACTTTCCAAAACATACACACACACACACCCCACATACACATAACACCCCCACCCCCCCTCCTGTCGGAGAACCCAACTTACCTGCTTGAATGGGGTCCTCCGGCTGGAGATGGTCTGGGGCGCTGCTGTCAGCAGCAGCGTCTGCCAGCAAAACACCACCAGACCGCATCATTGGTCATGATACGGTTGGCGGTGTTTTGCTGGCGTGGCGGTGCTGCTGTCAGCAGTGCCGCCTTACCGCTATCCGCCGCCATGACCGTCGGCGGTGTTCCGCCAGCATTCTGGAGGAATACCGTCAGCGGTCATAATACGCGTAGACGGCTGGTAGCCACGGCAGCGGTATGTTTGCGGCCATTGCCTTGGCGGTAGGCAGTAGTTACCGCCAATGTTATAATGAGGGCCTTAATATCAACAAAACAGTAAATAAGTAAAATATAAAATACAATAGAAATCCGACACCAATATATAGAAACAAGAAATATTTTTATCTTTAAAATGACACCAAGACAATAATCCAATGTAGGGAACCAGAGACATGAATTTTTAAACATTAGAAATAAAACTGACGCTTAGAAGAAAATAGCAAGGGGTCTTATTATGATGATTACACCTCCTCCTGAACTTTGAGATGATGCTGGACAGGGAGACTGAAGTGATCCCACTCCGGCAGTGGTTCTAACTGTTACTGTGACACAATGACCTCTTTTCATATAAGCCACCACAGTAACAGCCCTGCTCCACCTCTACGATGAAACCTTTCCTCCAACATTCAAGACACCAAACTCCCAGAGCCGTGACCAAATGACCACACCAAGATGTCAGAGTTGTCAGCCCACCCTCAGCTTCCTAGGGAGGATTAAAGGTGAGCCATTGTCTTTGTCCTTTCCAGAATTCTTAGCTGGATCTCCTTGCTTTGAAAGCGGATGTGTTGCTACCCTGGTTCCACAGATGGTCTCAGGAACCAGGGGCGTAGACAGTGGATGCTCTTCTGTATCTTTTGTCTAAAAAGCTCCTATTTGCATTCACCCTATTTCCCCTTATACCTCTGGTTAAGAATTCAAATGTAGAAAATGCAGATCATTTTGATAGTTTTATTGTTGAAGAGGTTTGGGTGGTTTCCCCTGCTTTGACAGATCTACGTTGCCAAGTAAAGGGACCTTCCCCTGTTCCCTCAGCTTTCCAGTACTTGTACTGGATGCTTTCAGAGATTTCATCTGTTGACCTGGAAATTGAAGGCTCGGGGCTCCAGTGAAGAGCTAGTAATAGCAATACCGGCATACTGTTACCTTGCTACCTGGAATTCCTGTGATGATCCCTGGGCCTCTTTCATTTCTTGATGTGTTCAGAAGGTTCTCAATGGTAATGTGATGCTTCTGTTATTTTTCAGTTTCTTCAATGCTTTTTGCACTTGGCTCATTCCCCATTCACTCTACATGCTCAGTGGTCAGCCATTTGGGCTTAAAGTGAACTATGTGGTGGCAAAAGGGGTACAGAACCTAAGGTCACCCGTCCCCTGAAGAAATTCCCTTGGGCCCTGCGTCTTTTCAAGTTTCCTTGTCTGTGTTCGATATTCCTCTTTTGAACTGTTGGATTCCTGTTTTGTGCAATTGCTTTCATTTACATTCCTGTTTCTAGAGCCCTGTAGATTAGGGGAGCTAGGTTCTCTGGTGTGTTGTGCTCATTAACTGAAGATGTACCTGGATCATCTGGATCTATGAAATTGTAGAGGGTTTGTTGCTGATATTTGTTCTTCCTTCTATTGTTTTCGGCGGATTCATTTGCTTATTTTCTTTCTAGATCCTTCTTCTGCTGATGCGATCTGCCTGCATTCAATAGATGAACAATCTGCTGGCAGCATTTCTTATTATTGTGTCACAGCCTTTCTGCTATCCAATTATTTGTGATGTTCGGGTCTGCTAGACGTAATATTGAACCATTTGTTGCTACTATAAGTCTTGGTGTAAAATATCTAACTTCTGTGTCTTATCAACATTCTGGCCTCTCCTAACTACTGTGAAAGGTGTGGCGCTCCACATATGGTGTGGTTGCTTCCTGGCCAGAGGCTAATGAGACATGATTACAGGACATTTATTCTATTGCTACATAGGCCAGTTTCCCTTACCCAAGTGGAGTTGGATGCAGGTAGGAAGAGTCTTTTGGCTTTAGTGTGCTGCCTTCGATTCAAGCAATTCTGAGTATGTAAGGTGGTTCCTGTCTATTATTTAAAGTAAGCATAGATACTGCACTGCCTTTGTCCTGGTGTGTTTTTTTAATAGAACATAAATCTTCTTGGACACATCTGCACTTTGTCCGACTGAGACGAGGAAGCGGTTGAGGAGGTAATGCCACAATTACTTTCTAGTAATCTAATTACTCTGATTCCATCTTCTTAATTCCAGCCCTTACTTATGATTGGACTTATGGCTTTGACTAAAAGGGCATTAGTGTACTTTCAGGAGATTTATTGCGACAGCTGAGAGTCTTCTAGTGAGGACCAGGTGTATTTTGTTCATTTAGACGAGGGGTGCCTGCCTGAGAGTTGTACACACCTCACCTAATAAGGGGTGGAGAGAGGATGATAGAATTGTAGTAATGAGATTACTGATAATGGTGGCATTTTCTGCTTCTGAATTAACTATGCCCTGAGTTAATTGCGTTATTTGTTTTACTGAGTAAAGGAGTAAAAAGGAATGACATGAAAGCTCAGATGGGGACCTCCAGTTTGTTTTGCTAATTTTATATGTTTCATTTTCTTTAGGTTTACCTCACTTGTTCTTTCGCATTTCACTTTATGCTGCTAACATCTGCGCTGAGGACTTGGTCTCCAAGGAAACAGCTCCTGATGACACCGGGCTGGCACAGGATTTAGGTCTTAATAACCCAATGTAGGCGTGACCTTCGAAGTCTAGATTTACTTCACTGACATTGCCAGCACTTCTTTGTGTTTTTATTTTTTTTAGCATTTTTCTTATTTCCTATTACTTTAGGGATCCTGGCCTCCTGCCATATTGTTTATTTTTAATTTTTATTTTAACTAATTTTAATTTTATTTGGCTTTTGATTCACTGATTTACTTTCTTTTCTTCTTCCGATTTACTTTTATTTCCTTTGGAGATACTTTAGCATTTGGAGGTGCAGGACCCTTCTTTTCTTCTATTTATGTCTACACTATGGACCAGTTGTACAATGCTGTTTCTTGGTCGCAAACGGCCTGATTTGTATAATCAGGCCGTTTACGACCAGGAAAAAGCATTTCTAGATGTACAGGCCCCATTTTGTAATGCGGTAATCCATTACTGAATCGCAACATGTTTTTTTGAGTCCCTAGTAGGAAGGGGTGTGCCAAGGGTGTCCCTTCCTAATACCGAGTGGCAGGGCCATGTAAGATTGTTTTTCAACTATGAATGCGGTCGCAAACAAATCGCAGTTATCCCCAACTTCAAGTTGAGGGTAACCCATTTGCAAAAGGGAGGGGGTCCCCTTGGGAGCCCTTCCCCTTCCCTTTTTGAATGCTATCAAAAATATGTTTTCAGAGCAGGTAGTGATCCCACGGACCACTGCATACTCTGAAAAAATGAAAAGAATTTTTTTTTTTTTAAATGCATCCTATTTTCCTTGAAGAAAACGGACTGTATTTTTTTTAAAAACCTGCTTTATTTAAAAAGCAGGCACAGACATGGTGGTCTGCTGTCCCCAGCAAGCCACCATCCCTGTGAGTGCAGCAACTCCCAATGGGGTCGCAATTTGTGACCTGCCTCAGGAATATTGATGAGGTAGGTCTTTGTGACCCTATTGGGAATCGCTAAATGTGTCTGAAACACATTTGTGCATTTCATTTTGCGAGTCTCTAACTGCGACTGGCAATAAGTCGCAATTAGAGATTCGCAAAATGAAATGGTCATTCATGTGGCCCTTTGTATCTTTTATTTCTTTCCCTCCAACTTTACTCCATGAGCAGATTGGCTGTCTGGCTGTTTAGCCTGCTTCAGGTACAGTTGTCCCACGGATGCACAAAAAGTGAACTTGGCTTCGCTTATTCCTGCAGCAAACCCCTTTCCATGTTACAAGCAGTAACATGATCCTGATCTAACTAGGGAACTCAAAAGTAAGTATGGGGGCACCCGATTGCCAGCTCACCATAGCTCTGCAGTCCCTGAGAGAAACACCACTGTTGCAATTTTGTCTTCAGCTCCTTTCATAGAGTTATTGATATTCTTTATACCCACTTGAGGTCTTTCATACTGACTTTATCACTGGTAAGTGTATTCTGTTAAATACCAGATCCCTTTGAAATAATAAATTCAGGGGCTTAATTGCAAGCGGCTTGTGCCTCCGGTGCATCACTTTTTGGGATGCATCTGCAGTCCAGGCTGCTGACCCATATGTACAAGGCCACGCACAAGCACTTTGTGTGGCTCCACATTGCCTTGTAAATATGGAGGAAGGCAACGCAGGGCAAGTCACTGCTTTGCCTTACAGGTTCAGGGAGGTATTCCATGTGTGCTGCAGTGTGTGTTCCCACGCAACACAGATGGATTTTGCCGCATTTTCAGATTTAAAGGATTTGTAACCCCGGGAATGTGTCAAAAGCCTACACCTCCACAAAGGTGGTGTCAGGGTGATGCAACAGCGGAAAATATCAGAATTTCTCCACGTTTTTCCCTCCTTCGCTGTGCTGCATTCTGCAGCACATATAGGAAGAGGAAAACGCCTCTCCTGATTGTTTTTGTTCAGGAAGGGACCTTGCTGCGTAAAAACAATCATCCCTGCAATACAGGCATCCTTGCACCATGATGCAAGACTACCCTTGTTGGCACATTGCAGCAATTTGTGGGCTAGTGTAGGGGACAAGGGCAGGGATGTGCTGTATCTTGGAGATAAGGTGCATTCCTGCCCTTTTATTTTGACTCAGGTCAGTGCAGCAAGAAGGCTTGCAGCGCTGCCCTGTTCCAAAAGCTTGTAAATAAGGCCTTCAACCTTAAGAACTTAAATGGCTTTTCTGTCAACTGCTGCCCAGTTCTAATGCATGACATAATTACCTCCAGCTTAGAAATGTCCTCTATCTAGAGGTGTCTAAGGGCCATATTTATACTTTTTGACGCAAAACTGCGCTAACGCAGTTTTGCGTCAAAAAAATTAGCGCCGGCTAACGCCATTCTGAAGCGCCATGCGGGTGCCGTATTTAATCAATGACGTTAGCCGGAGTTAGCCGCCGGCGCTGCCTGGTGTGCGTGGCAAAAAACGACGTACACCAGGCAGCGCCGGCGTAGGGGGATATGGAGCTTGGGCGTCAAAAAATGGGGCAAGTCAGGCTGAGGCAAATTTTTCGCCTCAACCCGATTTGCGCCATTTTTTTCGACTCCCAACCCCCATAGAAATGACTCCTGTCTTAGCAAAGACAGGAGTCATGCACCCTTGCCCAATGACCATGCCCAGGGGACTTATGTCCCCTGGGCATGGTCATTGGGCATAGTGGCATGTAGGGGAGCACAAATCAGGCCCCCCTATGCCACAAAAAATAAAAAAACCTACCTGAACTTACCTTAATGTCCCTGGGATGGGTCCCTCCAGCCTTGGGTGTCCTCCTGGGGTGGGCAAGGGTGACAGGAGGTGTCCCTGGGGGCATGGGAGGGCACCTCTGGGCTCCTTCAGAGCCCAAAGGTCCCTTAACGTCTGCCTTTTCCAGGCGCTAAAAAACGGCGCAAAAGCGGCCGTACGTCATTTTTTTGGACCCGCCCACTCCCGGGCGTGAATTTTGCCCGGGAGTGTAAATACGGCGCACATGCCTCGGAGTCAATTTTTTAGACGGGAACGCCTACCTTACATCTCATTAACGCAAAGTAGGTGTCCACGCTAAAAAATTACGCAAACTCCATGGACTTTGGCGCTAGACGCGTCTAACGCCAAAGTATAAATATGGAGTTAGTTTTGCGTCGGAATTGCGTGAAAAAAAACGACGCAATTCCGGCGCAAACAGAGTATAAATATGCCCCTAAATGTCTTTTAGAAAACCATAGTGGTTGTGTCGCTCTTCATGTGGCTGGTCTACATTGGCTTTTATGCTTTACTCAAGAGGATTGTTTAAATGCTTTGGACATTTGGACTTTTCATAAATCCAGTCTGTTTTTGCCGCAAGCCTTTGTTGAGGATCTACTTATCTCATAATAAGCGTGGAAACCTCTGAGCACATGCTTAGGGGCACCTTTACCATAAGACGAAGGACAGTCTTCTGATCGAAGTTTGTGATATAAACCCCAAGAACTGGCTGTTCGCGAGGTCCTCCCTATAGCACTTGCTCTATCGTCTGCAACGAGAGAGCCCTCAAGGTTATAAATGCACTACACATGCTCCCTTCAACATCATCATCATTCAAGATTGGTAAGCGTCATGTTTATGAAGAAACCTTTGATTTAATTCATTTTTTTGTATTACTTACACAGAAGAAACAGAGATAAGCAGGACAAAACCTATGTCACTGATAAGATAATAATTTGTTATAGAATTCGCTCCTTAAATGGATGAGCAAATCACGTAACACGTGCATTTGCCTGTGGGAACAGGAGATCAAAAAATAAAGAAGCAACAGGAACAGGGGGATGATACTTGTCCAGGGCTCCAATGTGTGCTGGCAGCATCAGGAAGTGAGTATCTGCTCTGCTGGCAGGCCTGGGACTCCAGCAAGAACCAGTAATCCTAAATTCAGAGGCCAGTTCCAATGTCTTTGGAATGTGACATAGGAAACACCATATGCATAGATGCACTAACTTGATAGGTTTCCAAATCACATTTGAAATGTGTACTCTATAACATAGCAACACAAAACAAGAACCTGTATTCTCGACATAAAAGCTATTTTTTTCTATTTTATTTTCATACATCAAAGAGCTCGCGAACTACTGCGCAACATTTTATGAAAATTCATTGTGATATACTTGTTTCTCACAAAAGCTGGTATCTCTTAGCTACGTGGCCGCATATTATTTAAGTGAGTCATGATAGCCGTGCAGGCATCCAGTGCGGAAGACGGTTTTTCAGACGCTTTGATCCAGGATTTTGCACTGAATGCATACATTCTTTGATCCGGTTTAAGCTCTTATACAATTAGCGGCGGCCGTTGCCGAGGCGCCACAGTCACAGAGATAATGCTTTTCTTTTTTCGAAGTCGTACTCCTCGCTGCTACTGTTAACCCCTGTCCCCTTCCCTCCCACCGTCTCTCCCACTGTGCAGTTAATGATATAAATTTACAACATAAATAATGGATTTGTAATCCACATTTCTGTGCCCAAGTACTTTATACCGGCATCCTGACTTCAAAGACAACTTCTAATGCAGCCTCTTGCTGAGGGTATTTACATCAGTCGATTGGAGAAACTTTACGTGTAAGGCTTTTTCAATCCTGTCCATATCAATATTCCTTTATTCCTACCACCAACCACCGCCAATAAACGAATACTTTATTCTTAGGCATCTGAATCTTTGTGCACAAGGCACAGCAAGTTCACGTGGAATCCACTTAGAAAAGTCTTTCATTTCCTCCTCCTATCAGTACTTAGGGTACTCGGCAACAATATGTCTGAAACCAGGTGTAGCTTTGTAGGAAAAAAATGTACTGTTCAGCTTAAGATAGCAAATAAGTAGTATTTACTCAGAAAAGTCTCAGTCACAATTAAATAAGTTTAAGAGACGTGCAGACAAATATTTGATTTGTTTACTTATTTATTCCCCGACTCCCTGGGTTCTGCACCCCCCCATCACGGAGAAGAACCCTAGAAATCACACCAGGGGGGTAATTGAGCAACCCCACCCCCCTTCAGGTCAGGGTTTACCCCCTGCACCTGATCCTCCAGTCCAGGGTCTGTACCCTCAGACTGGAACACTGCCTGGTGCACCAGGACCTCTTTGGGAGCACACCTACTCCCCATCAGGTCAGAGTTTACTCCCTAACCCTGATCATCCAACCCAGAGCCACCACCCTGTGACTGAACCATTGCCTGGTGCACCAAGACTTCCTGGGGGGCACACCTACCCCCCACAAGGGAAACAGCTTCCCCAATGGCCACACAAGAGTCTGGCTGGTGCAGGTCTCCTGACCCCTGTCCGTCTGGCAGTGTCTGGATTCCCTCCAACCCAGAAATGGTCTCACCAAGGTCATTCCTTAGGGGCTCTGACCTCAGAGCTAACCCCTGACCCTCCAGGTTCTCCACTGGGGTCCGCAACCACCTCTCATCCCTCTGTCTGGATTTCTTCACCCCCTCACTAGGAGTGGTACTGCCAGACACCAGAACTGGTGGGACGCTGGCTACAGCCACCCCCCAAAATTCTCCTGACACTGTGGGGTCTCCCTCAGCAGATGGCCCTATGGTACAGGCTAGACTCCCCTCCTGGTGCTCCCTCATGGAGCCCTCCAGGACCTGGGACTTGATCTCGTGCTCCCTGGGCCTCACCCCATCCCCATTCCCACTCTCCTGAGACTGGACATGGGATCCCTCACACATCCCACTACACTAGGACCCACCCAGGACACTGCAATCCTTTCCTACCTCACTTGGTTGGGAAATACCTAGACCACTCCCTCAGGAGCACCCCCAAATGCCTCTTCAGACTTTCTGGTACTCACCCACAGGTCTGCCTCCACCTGGTGTTGGCATAGCTCTGGAAAATAAGGACTAGACATATGCTCTCCAGCAATTACATCACTCAGCCCCTCACATGAATTAACCAAACTACCCTTCACCCAACCATCCAGTGACTCAGCCTTGAAAAAGTACCCCACATCACCCTACTGACACTGGTGAGACAGTACCTGACTGTCCCTGACACTCAACCCACACTCTTCTGGGATGTCTTCACACTCCATAACCAGGACTTTCTAACTGGGGGGAACCCCTCTCCCTATCACTCTCACCTAGAGTCAGTAGAGTGTCCCTCCCATCACTAGGAATATGACTCCCCATGCCAGTTCCCCAATCCACCTCAGGGACCCTGTGCATCACTGGAGCTACCTCATACCCCTGAACCTCCTGGTGTGTGCCAACGTCCTCCTTCAAGTTGGGCACCAAGTCTCTGGGCATGTGCACTTCTTCATCTGCACTGGATACAAGATTTTTGTTGCCATCATATGAACTAAAAAAAGGAGAATCACACTTAGTTAACCCCTGCTCACCCCCCTGGTAGCTTGGTACAAGCAGGCAGGCTTAACTTCAGAGCCTAGGTGTAAAATATTTGTACCAACACATACAGCAACTTAGTGAAAACACTTCAAAATGACACAACACAGGTTTAGAAAAATAGGAAATAAAAACAAGACCAAAACGACAAAAATCCAACATACATAAGTCAAGTTATTAATTTTAAAAGCAAAGAGTCTTAAATCCTTTTGTAAACAGTAGAAACACTGTTAGCATTGAAAAGTACCTAGGTAGCATCAAAATAAAACGCACAGGTGAGTGTGCGTTGAAAAAGGTTAGCGATGTGTCGATTTCTCACCCGCAAGTAACACCGTGCATCGTTTCTCCTTCTCCGGTCGGGTCGGCGTGCGTTGGATTTCCTCTCCGCAGGAGAGCGATGCATTGATCCAGGCAGCACTCGGCTCCAGCCAGGCGGTGCATTATTTTTCCGCGTCCAGCAAGGTTTGCGTCGAAAATCCTGCCACACGGTATCCGCAAAACTGTGCTGTGTGGGTTGCGATGTTACCAGCCTCCATTAGCGTTGTGGAGTGTCGTTTCTCCAGCCGCGTGCATCAATCTTCCAGCTGCGCTGCAGGTGGTGTGTTGATTTCAGCCGCAGAGCTGACAGTGCGTTGTTTCTTCAGCCGCATCTCGGAGGTTGTGTCGGAAATTTCCCCGCACAGCGGTCTGTGTGTGGATTTTCAATCTTGGTCTGCCAGCTTCACCTGTCAAGGCCCCAGGACCTGGAAAGGGCACCACTTGGCATGGCAGGAGTTTCAGCAGAGAGTCCAGGTGGTGGCAGGGGAAGTCTTTCATGGCCCTGAGATTTCAACAACAGGAGGCAAGCTCAGGACAAGTCTTTGGATTTTTCTTCACAAGCATGAATGCACAAAAAAGTCCAGTCTTCGTCCCCCTTCACCACACAGTAGCAGCAACTGCAGGATAGCTCCACAAAGCACAGTCACAGGCAGGGCAGCACTTATCCTCAGCTCTTCTCCAGTCAGAGGTTCCTCTTGATGTCCAGAAGTGATCTAAAGTCTGTGGTTTTGGATCTTCTTCTTATACCCATTTTGGCCTTTTAAGTAGGCTTACTTCAAAGGAAAGTCTCTCTTGTTTGTGAAATCTTGCCTTGCCCAGGCCAGGCCCCAGACACACACCAGGGGGTTGGAGACTGCATTTTGTAAGGGCAGGCACAGCCCTTTCAGGTGTGAGTGACCACTCCTCCCCTCCCTCCCAGCAGAGATGGCTCATCAGGATATGCAGGCTACACCCCAGCTTCCTTTGTGTCACTGTGAAGAGAGAGGTACAAACTGCCCAACTGTCAAACTGACCTAGACAGGGAATCCACAAACAGGCAGAGTCACAGAATGGTTTAAGCAAGAAAATGCTCACTTTCTAAAAGTGACATTTTCAAACACATAGGGGGGCATTCTGACCTCGGCGGTAAAAGGCTCCTACCGCCGGTCAAAAGACCGCCATTCTACCGCCGCGGCCGCGGAAAGCCGCCACGGTCATTCTGACCAACAACTGCCAAGCCGCCAAAAACCCGACATCCACGGAAGGCCGCCTCATCAGCGGGCAGCGATAAACTGGAGATGACCAAACCTCCACCGCCACACCAACACAAACACGCCCATGCCATTACGACCCACCAATCCACGCGGCGGTCTTTCAGCCGCGGTATTCCATTGGCGGTACACACCGCCGCGGTCAAAATACACACCCAGGCTCCAAAACCCAGCCACATTGGACAATTTGAAATACACACACCTGATACACATACAAACACCACCCCCACACATCCAAGCAACTATAAAACACACACCCACATCACCCACAAACCCCCACTAGTTGGAAATCGGAGAGAAGGCGAGAGAGAGAGAGAGAGAGAGAGAGAGAACATCAATCGAAAACCCCAACACACACAGGAACCCAACATCATCAACCACACCACATCTACGCACACATCACCACACACCACCACTCACATCACCGCAAACACCACCCCACACCTCATCCACACCACCCCATGGCACCCCAAAGACACCCCCGGTTTTCTGACCAAGAACTCCGGGTCATGGTGGAGGAAATCATAAGGGTAGAGCCCCAGCTCTTCGGCACACAAGTGCAACACACCACAATAGCCAGGAAGGCGGAGCTATGGCAGAGGATTGTCGACAGGGTCAACGCTGTGGGACAGCATCCCAGAAACCGGGAAGACATCAGAAAGCGCTGGAACGACCTACGGGGGAAGGTACGGTCGATGGTCTCCAGACACAACATCGCTGTGCAGAGGACTGGCGGCGGACCACCACCCACCCCTCCCGAATTCACAGCATGGGAGCAAGAGGTCTTCAACATCCTGCATCCTGCGGGCCTCGCTGGAGTAGGCGGAGGAATGGACTCTGGTAACCCACCAGCATGCCAACCCACACCCCCTCCCTCACCCCCAACCCCCCAGCACACAGCCTCCCTGCCAATGTCTCACCAGCACAACCCACCCAACCCAAAACCAAACCCTGAATGCCAACACAAACCATGGACACCCATCACCTATGCATGACCACTGCACATACCCATCCCCCCCACAAACCACCCTCACAACTCCTGCCACAAGGGGATGCCAGCACTGGGGGACAAGGGCACCCACAAATCGCACACCATGGAACACACAGAAGCAATAACCATACTCTTTCACCCCTGCAGGGCCCGAACACCAACACACCGGCCAGGAGGGTCCAGATATGTCCATCCCACCCCCAGAACAGGCCCGCAGTGAGGACAGCAGCTCTGTCGACCTGGAACCTGATGACCAGCCCGGACCATCGGGGACCTCTGGACAGTCGGTTCCCCACACACAGACACAGGCCACAGCAGACCTAACCCCCTCTGGGAATATCAGCACCGCTCCCACCCAGCTGGCCCATGCCTCTGTCTCCAGGACAGGTCAATCAGCGGTGTGTCCGCCACTACAGGGCACCCAGGCTGACCCAACACCCCAACAACAACAGGGACCTGGGGGCAATGGTAGCGGGCACACCGTCCAGGGGACAGAGGCCCGGGGTAACAGGGCAACTGGGAGGGCTGCAGTGCGACAGAGGGGGGGAGGACAGTCCCAGGGAACCGACTTTCCAAGAGGCCCTCACCACCATCATGGGAGCATACCACCGCTCCCAGGAGACGATGGCGACGGTAATGGCCAGGTTCCAGGAGATCCAGGCACAGCAGGAGGAACGGTACATGGGGTACAGAGGGGAGCTCAGGAACATCGTCCAGGCCCTGAACCTAATAGTCACCACATTGCGGGACCATGTGGCACCCCAAAGGGCCCCTGTCCCCAGCCCGGACCAGGAACAGCCTACCACCTCCGCCGGCGCTAGTGGACAGGAGGCCCCCACACAACGACGGGCCACCAGAACCCCACCTCCTGCTGAAGATCAACCACCCCGCAAGAGGAGCCTGAGATCACAAAGGAAGACAGATAAGGATGCCAAGACCCCGGCCAGCCTAAGATCCCCCCGGATGTCATTCCACTGTCCCGCATTGTCACCCTGTCCAACCTTGAACTGCCCCTGCTCCATCCTTCCACAGGCATATGGACAATGCACCTGTGCGACCGAGAACTGGACTCTGCCATGGACATCACTCCACCCCCACCCATCACCGTTTTACTATCATGGACCTATATGTAGCACTTTAAATAAATCACTTATTGCACATAAAACACTCAGGAGTCTGCTTGTATTCTTAACAAATGTATTATGCATAACGGGTCAAAAATGTGCAGTTATTTTGTGATGACAACATACCAATGTCAATTTGCTTTACTCCATTGCCGAACAAACCAGAAGTCACGCAGTGGGTCATACAGCTCTGAAAAGCCAAGGGAAAGTCACAATTCAGTTGAAAGGAACTGGGGGGAAACACAGAAAGTAGAGATGCAGGAGGCCAGAAGGAAATGTAAAATGACGTGGGGGATTCTTACCTGGGTGCTACTGAAAATACTGTTGTATGACCGTGTCCCTGTTGTCCGTGTCGTCCCCGTCGTCTTCCTCCTCTTCACTCTCCACAGGCTCCACAGCTGCTACGACACCACCATCTGGACCATCCTCCTGCAGAAAAGGCACCTGGCGTCGCAATGCAAGATTGTGAAGCATACAGCAGGCCACGATGATCTGGCACACCTTCTTTGGTGAGTACATGAGGGATCCCCCTGTCATATGCAGGCACCTAAACCTGGCCTTCAGGAGGCCGAAGGTCCTTTCTATGATCCTCCTAGATCGCCCATGGGCCTCATTGTACCGTTCCTCTGCCCTGGTCCGGGGATTCCTCACTGGGGTCAGTAGCCACGGCAGGTTGGGGTAACCAGAGTCACCAATTAGCCACACACGGTGTCTCTGTAGCTGTTCCATCACATAGGGGATGCTGCTATTTCGCATAACATACGCGTCATGCACTGACCCAGGGAACTTGGCATTTACATGGGAGATGTACTGGTCAGCCAAACAGACCACCTGGACATTCATAGAATGGTAACTTTTCCTGTTTCTGTACACCTGCTCATCGTCTTTTGGGGGTACTAAGGCCACATGGGTCCCATCAATGGCACCAATGATGTTGGGGATATGTCCAAGGGCATAGAAGTCAGCCTTCACAGTGGCCAAATCACCTTCCTCAGGGAAAATTATGTAGCTCCGCATGTATTTCGTCAGGGCAGACAACACTCTGGACAAAATCTTAGAAAACATAGGCTGAGACATCCCTGATGACATGGCCACTGTTGTCTGAAAAGACCCACTTGCCAAGAAATGGAGGACTGACAGAACCTGCACCAGAGGGGGAATTCCTGTGGGTTGGCGGATGGGGGACATCAGTGCTGGCTCCAGCTGGGCACACAGTTCATGTATAGTGGCACGGTCAAGTCGGTATCGAAGTATTATATGACGTTCCTCCATTGTCGACAGGTCCACCAGCGGTCGGTACACGGGAGGATTCATCCTTCTCCTCGCAAAACGATTGTCAATGCATTGAATGGCTTGTATGAGTGGCAATGCAAGGCCTAGGCCTGTGTGACGCAGTAGTAATTAAGCCCTGTGTTCCCTTTTAATGGCGGCTGCCTGACCTGAGAAGTGTGACAATGGGATGTGAGGTCAATGCGCTGGCGTGACACACCGTGGCGGTAGGCGGTCGAAGACCGCGGCGCAAAGCCGCATTGGTTAACATCGAACCCTATGGGTTTCACGGGCCAATGACTAGCTGCGCCGGCGGTCGCGGAACGCACCCCGGCGGTACGCGCCGCCGCGTGCGTGACCGCCATTTTCTATCTGATTAATCACTCGAGACCTGATCATCCACAGGAGAGGACCTATACTGCAAGTGCTGCTGTGACCTCGGTCTGGGAGATACAATGGCTGCTGCGACTGGGGAAAGGGCCCCTGCCTTCACGACAGAAGAGTTGGAGAAACTTGTGGATGGGGTCCTGCCCCAGTATGCGCGACTCTACGGTCCTCCAGACCAACAGGTAAGTACACTGTGTGCACGTTGCATGGGCTATGCCTGGGTTGTGTATGGTGGATGTAAGATGGTGGGGTGGGGAGCGAATGAGGAGTGCAAGGCACGACAGATGAGAGCATATGCCACATGGCAAGGTTGGGGAGGGGGGGCCAATCGCATCTATCATGCGGAAAATTTATGATATTTCAATTTCCACCCTGTACATGTCAAATAGGTCAGCGCCCATCAGAAGATCGACATTTGGCGTGCCATCGCCAAGGAAGTCCGGAACCTGGGGTCCACAACAGACGGGGCACCCACTGCCGCAAGAGGTGGGAGGACATCCGCCGCGGGACCAGGAAGACCGCCAAGTCACTGCTGGGGATGGCCTCCCAACCTAGGAGGGGTGCCAGTCGTACCCTGACCCCCCTGATGTCCCGGATCCTGGCGGTGGCCTACCCCGATTTGGATGGGCGCGTGACGACATCACAGCAGACACAAGGGGGTGAGTACCAGCACATTCAGCTATCTTTACACGCAGTGGAGGCGTCTGGGTGGGGGAGGAGGGCTGTGGGTGACATTAGGCCAGGGTGCCTTCTGTAGTGTAGTCCCCTCCTTTAGGCATGGCCCTGTGCCCCCGCCCCCAACCTCTGTACGGTGCCAGGTACAGCTAGCCATGGTCCTGCATCACCCATGTGCGCGTTTGTTGTCCCTAGACCTGTTGGCCCAGTCACAAGTACTCAGTAGTGTACCCCGATTGCGCGGCTCAGTGCATGAGGCTCCTGTGTCTGTCCTCTCCGCCAACGGTGTTGACAATGCATGTACTCAACCTTTTATTATGTCTCCCCCCACCCTTTTTATTTATCTTCTTGTGCATGTGTGCTTCAGCATCATCAGGCGGAGGAGACTTGGCACCGGAGCACGAGGGAGCTGCGACTCACAAGGCCCCGGTGGGCCATGGCACAGACACCGAGGCCACCAGTGATACGGAGGGCGAGGGGAGCTTCACAACGGGGAGCCGTGGTGAAACCAGTGACACCGACACGTCCTCGGAAGGGAGCTCCCTAGCGGTGGTGGCAACATCCGTGCCCCCCGCCTCTACAGGTACAGCCGCCACCCAGCGCACCAGCTCCGCCCTCCCAGCAGCCCCTCAGCCTACGCTCCATGCCCGCTCGCCCAAGAAGGCGGGCGTCTCCTTCGCCCCAGGCACCTCAGGCCCTGCCACTGTTACCCCTGCTACCCTCAGTGAGGAGGTCATTGACCTCCTGAGGACCATCATTGTTGGGCAGACTACCCTTTTGAATGCCATCCAGGGGGTAGAGAGGGAGGTGCATCGTAGCAATGCATACCTGGAGGGCATTCATTCGGGTCAGTCGGCCCATCAACGATCGTTCAATTCTCTGGCCTCAGCACTGACGGCAGCCATTGTCCCTGTTTCCAGCCTCCCTCTTCTAACTGCCTCCACCCTGTCTCTGTCTCCTGTTCATCTGCCTATCCCATCCACACCATCAGACCAGCCTGCACACACCTCAACACACAAGGGCAGCTCTTCCAGACATAAGCACCACAGATCACACAAACATTCACCCAAGCAACACCCAGATGCAGACATGCCAACAGCCACTACCACCTCTGTGTCCCCCACCTCCTTGTCTCCCTCCTCCCTCCCTGTGACGTCACCACTCACACCTGCATGCACACCACCAACAGCCAGTACACCCATCACCATCACACCCTCCATTACAGTCCGCACACGTGCAGTCACCACCCCACTGCCGTTTACACGTCCCCTGTGTCCTCTCCCACTGTGTCTGTCACCCCCTCTTCCAAGACACACAAACGCAGGCAGCCACCCACCCAACAGCCAACCACCTCACAACAGCCTCCAGTCCTTGCACCTTCACCCAAGGACAGCACACCTGACTCTCCTACAACCACCTCCTCTTCTTCCACTCCCATAACCACTGCATCTACCTTTTACCTTGGTCCTAAAAAGTGTTACCTCTCCAATCTTGACCTCTTTCCCTCACCTGACCCACCCCCTCCATCTGCTAAGAGTCCCAAGAGCACCTCAGCCACCACCAGCCCGGGTTCACGTGTCAGCGTAGTCCATGGATTTTGGAGTCCACCCTTTGCCAGCAGTGAGACATCGGTCAGCAGCAAGGGGACAGCCAGCCCCCCCTGGAAAGAGGACCCGGAAAGTGAGGGGCCGCCGCAGGAGGAGTGCCACGGCTGCCCCCAAGGACCAAAGTTCGGACACTTCACCTGCCACAACATCCAGGGGAGGCAAGGCCCAGAGAGCCACAGCGAAGGAGGGCAAGGGCAGCAGGGCGGAGAAGTCAGGCAGCAGGAGCGCGGACCAGGAGGGCCCCACAAGCCCCATCCCGGGTGTGAGGGAGGACACCCAAGGGCTCAGGACACCGTCACCGAAGGGTCCAGCAACTGCACGGTCCGAGGGCGACTGAGCAGGGAGTCCTGCCCAGGTCAGACTCCCTGGAATTACAGGACAAACACCGCTGAAGAGTGCCCCGCCGTGCAGGAAGGCACCGCTGAAGAGGGCCCCGCCGTCCTGAAAGGCACCGCTGAAGAGGGCCCGCCGTCCTGAAAGGCACCGCTGAAGAGGGCCCCGCCGTGCAGGAAGGCACCGCTGAAGAGGACCCCGCCGTCCTGAAAGGCACCGCTGAAGAGGGCCCCGCCGTGCAGGAAGGCACCGCTGAAGAGGGCCCCGCCGTCCTGAAAGGCACCGCTGAAGAGGGCCCCGCCAAGACAGGCCCCGCTCCGCTGGGCCCCGCCGTCTCAAGCACCGCTCCGCTGGGCCCTTCCTGTCAAGCACCGCTCCGCTGTGCCCTTCCTGTCAAGCACCGCTCCGCTGGGCCCCGCCGTCTCAAGCACCGCTCCGCTGGGCCCTTCCTGTCAAGCACCGCTACGCTGTGCCCTTCCTGTCAAGCACCGCTCCGCTGGGCCCTTCCTGTCAAGCACCGCTCCGCTGGGCCCCGCCGTCTCAAGCACCGCTCCGCTTGGCCCTTCCTGTCAAGCACCGCTCCGCTGGGCCCTTCATCTCAGGCACCGCTCCGCTGGGCCCCGCCGTCTCAAGCACCGCTCCGCTGGGCCCTTCCTGTCAAGCACCGCTCCGCTGGGCCCTTCATCTCAGGCACCGCTCTGCTGGGCCCCGCCGTCTCAAGCACCGCTCCGCTGGGCCCTTCCTGTCAAGCACCGCTCCGCTGGGCCCTTCATCTCAGGCACCGCTCCGCTGGGCCCTTCATCTCAGGCACCGCTCCGCTGGGCCCCGCCGTCTCAAGCACCACTCCGCTGGGCCCTTCCTGTCAAGCACCGCTCCGCTGGGCCCTTCATCTCAGGCACCGCTCCGCTGGGCCCTTCATCTCAGGCACCGCTCCGCTGGGCCCCGCCGTCTCAAGCACCGCTCCGCTGGGCCCTTCCTGTCAAGCACCGCTCCGCTGGGCCCTTCATCTCAGGCACCGCTCCGCTGGGCCCTTCATCTCAGGCACCGCTCCGCTGGGCCCCGCCGTCTCAAGCACCGCTCCGCTGGGCCCTTCCTGTCAAGCACCGCTCCGCTGGGCCCTTCCTGTCAAGACCCGCTCCGCTGGGCCCTTCATCTCAGGCACCGCTCCGCTGGGCCCCGCCGTCTCAAGCACCGCTCCGCTGGGCCCTTCATCTCAGGCACTGCTCCGCTGGGCCCCGCCGTCTCAAGCACCGCTCCGCTTGGCCCTTCATCTCAGACACCGCTCCGCTGGGCCCCGCCGTCTCAAGCACCGCTCCGCTGGGCCCTTCATCTCAGGCACCGCTCCGCTGGGCCCGCCGTCTCAAGCACCGCTCCGCTGGGCCCTTCATCTCAGGCACCGCTCCGCTGGGCCCTTCATCTCAGGCACCGCTCCGCTGGGCCCCGCCGTCTCATGCACCGCTGGGCCAATGACTGTGCCGGTTCTGTGTCGTGCTAATGTTCACGCTGCACTCGGCCCACCCTGCCTCCTCCATTGCCTGTGGAGACTGTTATCCACTTGATGGACTGTGACTTTGCACTCCCCAGGATATGACAGTGGGCAAGCCACCCACTGTAGAGACTTGAGAGACTGTGGCTTTGCACTCCCCAGGATATGACAGTGGGCAACCCACCCACTGTAGAGACTTGAGAGACTGTGGCTTTGCACTCCCCAGGATTGGACGGTGGGCATGGTGGCCCCTTCTTGGATCTGGCGTCGTGGACTCATGTGGCTGTGGTGCCCCCCCTTCCATTCCCCATGAGGTGCCTGTAGTTTTGTCATGTGATGCCCCTGCAGTGTTCTCTCCAACGGACTCAGGTCTCCTTTGTGGTCTTTGCCCATGTGTTGATTCACTTCGGCCCACGGACATTTGCAATTTCTGTGACTGTGCGGGACTTTCTGCCTCTATTTCTCGGTCACGCAATGTTTACATTAGATAATATTTCCATCATTTTCCTAATATGCCATGTCTTCAATGAACCTATTTTGTACATAAATGTTGTTTCTCACTTTAATCATATCATTTCGTTATTCCGGGGGGTTTGGGTGGGGTCACTTTGACTTGGTGCTCTGCATTGGTGTGTAGATAGTTGGGGGGTGGGTGTGATGCGTATGTGTGTGCCCGTAACCCTTCCTCCTCCCCCCCTCCCCTGTGTCGTAGGTGCGGTACTCACCGTTGTCGTCTGCACCGGAGTTCGTACTCGTGGTAGATGAGCAGGTAGACGAGAGCGGGTAGGATGTGTAATTCGGGCTCCATGCTGTCCTCCGTCCTCGTGGAGTGTATAGAGGTGAGCGTTTTCCCGTTCGTAGTCTGTTTCCGACGTGTTTTTATCGGCGGGGCTCCCGCCCCGGATGAGGTGGCGGATTGGTGAGTTGTGATAGGGTGGGCGGTACTTTGTCTGCCGCCTGCCTGTTGGTGGTGACCGCCGCGCTGTTTGTCTGTCCCGCCGTGGCGGTCGGAGTGGTAAAGTGGCGGGCTGTGTTGGCGGTTCCCGCCAGGGTCAGAATTCAATTTTTTGAACCGCCAGCCTGTTGGCGGGTTGGCCGCCGCTTTATCACCGACCGCCAGGGTCAGAATGACCCCCTCAGTCAACACTAAATTGATGCACAGCTTGCGGGAAATGATGCAAAGCCATTTTCCAACCGAAAAATTGCTGCACAGCTGAGCCGGAACGACACAGCCTGAATTCCCGAGTGAAGATTCAACACAGCGCCTGTCTAGCGACCTGAAGATTGACGCACAAGTCTACCGGATTGATGTACTGCTGAACCGGAGTGACGCAGCCAATACCCAGAGTGGAACGCCTGCCGTGCAACAGAAAATTTGACACATCGCAATACTGGATCGATGCAACGCCTATGACTTTTTCAAGCATGCCAAGGATTTCCCTGCATCGTCCCTGGGCATCCAAAAGCTCTGCATTGCAGTGAGGAACCAAGGCAGCACAATGAAAAATGACGCAAACCCCCTTGCAGCATGGAGAGAAACAACGCATCGTCTGTGCCGCACTGGAAAATCTGACACACACCCTAACTTTACATTCATCTTCTCCCCTGTGGTCTCTGTGCATGTTATTTTTGACACAAATCAGGTACTTTGAGTAAAGAAGAAACAATTGTTGATTTCTACGATTTAAGACTCTTTTTAAACCTGCAAAAGTGATATTTCAACTTGTGCTTCTTGAATCTTTATTGTTTTGACCTTAATTTTACCAGATAAATATCCTGTAGTTTTCTAAACCTGTGTGGTGTATTTTTGTGGTGTTTTCACTGTGTTACTGTATCAGTTATTGCACAAATACTTTACACATTGCCTTATAAGTTAAGCCTGACTCCTCAGTGCCAAGCTACCAGAGGGTGGGCACAGGATAACTTGGATTGTGTGTGACTTACCCTGACTAGGATTGTGGTCCCTATTTGGACAAGGGTGTATACCTCTGCCAACTAGAGACCCCATTTCTAACATTGGTGATCGGTGGTGAGGATAGGACTTGTGTTTGTGCAGTGACATACAATAGCTACGTGTACACTACCCATCCACAATTAAAGGCCAATATGATTTTTTCTCTTTTTGCTGCAATTTTCCTGCTTTAAATTTTAATCTAATCCTATACAACATGTCTCTGGCTGGGTCTCAAGGAGAAGCTGGAGAGTTTGACCTAGCTAAGCTAGAGACATACACTGTCAGCCAGCTGAAACGGTTCTGCAAGGGGATGGGAGTACCTACCCTGGGTGCCTCCAGGAAGGAGGAATACCAAAAGGAGCTGAGTGCCTGGGCAGAAGCCCGTTCACAAGAGAATGTTGAGGTGGAAGAGCCTGAGGATGGCTCTCCAGAGGATTTGACAACAGCACTGGGGGATGACACCCCTAGATCTGTGCCCCAAGCTAAACTAGAGAGCAGTGCCTGAAGTCATGACCTGACAGCAGAGAAAAGGAGGGAGGAGAGAGAGTTTCAACTGCAGTTGTCAAGATTAAAAATGGAAGCCCAACAAGCTGAAAGAGAAGCCATAGAAGCTGAGGCTGCAGCTAAGGGAGCCTTGACTGAAAGGAAACTACTTCTGTCTAATGAACTGAGTCTGAAAGAGCTAGAGCTCAAGTCTAGGCAGTCTGAGTCCAGCAGTGATGCTGGCAGCATACATACAGGACCAGCTGGAGACAAAAATTTTCATATACCCAAAGATGTGGTGACAAGTCATGTGGTGGGAGATGACATTGACTAATGGTTTGATGCCTATGAATTTGCACTAAGGGCTCATGGGATTCCTGAAGAGCAATTGGGAGGCGAGCTTCTGGAAGCATGTGCTAATAATTGGGAGGGACACACTCCTCACATTAGAAAGGAAGGACCGGAACACATACCCACTCATGAAAGCCATTTCAATTGCCAAGTTTGGACTGACCCCTGAAAAGTAATGCTAGAAATTCAGGGACAGTACCAAACTCTCCAACCAAACCTAGGTAGACTTTTATGATTCTTCTAGCAAGGCATTGAATGGATGGGTGCAGGGAAGTAAAATAGACGATTATATGGGTTTATATAATTTGATCCTGAGAGAGCATATACTCAGTATTTGCTTTACAGAGCTGCGCCAGCACCTGATTGACAGTAAGCTGACTGATCCCAGGAAACTTGCAGAGGGGGCTAGCACCAAAGAGTCCAAAAAGGTATCTGGGTCACCCACAAAGGTAGTCAGGGTTCCAACCAAAAGAAATAGGGGTGAGAAAAACTTAAATATAAAGAGTTCTCTAAAGCCTCCTAAAACAATTCTCAGGGGAATAGTCGTAACCACTCCCAGTTTGATTCAAAGAGGAAAGGGTTCCTTGACATAAGACAGGGAGGTTTGTACCCCAATGTGCAGAGTGCTCCAAGTATGATCACTCTTAGGGCGACTCCAAGTGTCGCAAGACGCCATAGCTCCCCACTGGAGGGCAGACACCTGGGTTGGTTAGTGTAGCGCTTGGGGAAGAGGTAGTCCCAGTTAGCTTTGGTGAACAGATGGAGGTAACCCTAGTGTCCCTGGGAGATTTAGTGATGGCTCCAAAAGCTCACATGCCTGTAAAAACTATAGACAGTGGGTCACCATCAATGGGCAACGGGTGGAGGCTCTGCATGACACAGGAGCCAGCATGACTACTGTCAGGGGTCTGCTGGTGTCAGCAGAGCAGGTCCTCCAGAACACATTCCACCAAGTCATAGTCACTGACAATCGTGAGAGCCACCTACCGGTAGCTCTGGTTCCCTTTGAGTGGGGGGGGGTCTCTGGTATTCTAAAAGTAGCTGTGAGTCCTGCCATGCCTCTAGATTGTCTATTAGGCAATGACCTTGAGCACACTACCTAGAAGGAGATAGAGCTAACTCCTCACTTAGAAATGTTGGGATTGCCTGAGTTGGTCTGCATGACTACAAGGTCCATGGCTACCCAGGAGGGGGAGTCAAGGGCATCTGGAGCCTGGAAGAATGTCCTAGACAGCTGCTAAAGAGAGGGGCAAGAGGCACGGGAAACTGGTCCCAGAAGTTCCTGCAGTGGTTGACAGGGTCCCTGAGGAGGAGGTCCCTGAGCCAACCGGGGAGGACATTGCTGCCCTAGGTGACCTGCCTGAGCTTGCTGGCTGACAAGTTGAGGGTGGGCCCACCAGGGAGGAATTCTACAAGGTGCAGAAAGAATGCCTCTCTCTTTAGGGTTTGAGGCAACAGACCTCAGCTCAAGCAGCAGGTGAAGCCTCTGGTGATCACCTGATAAATTGGGAGAATGATCTCCTTTCCCATGAGCCTAATGTACTGGAGGCTGGGGCAGCACCATTTGCTGGTGGACCCCAGTGTTACCAGCCCTTCCTACTGGGCCTGGCTCATGACATTCCCCTGGCAGGACATTTAGGGGAAGACAAGACCTTTGCCAGGCTTGACATCCATTTTTGTTGGCCTTGAATGCGGACGGCCTCAGATGCATTCTGTAGGTCCTATCCCACCTGCCAGGCCAGTGAGAAGACAGGTAAAAGGCTCAAGGACCCTCTGATCCCACTCCCTGTCCTTGGCACCCTATTTGAAAGGGTGGGCAACGACATCAATGGTCCACTCGACCACAAAAACTTCCCTACGCAACAGGTTTTTCTTGGTTTTGGTAGACCATACCACCCTCTACCCAGAGACGATCCCTCTGAGGACAGTGACTGCACCAGTGGTGACCAGAACTCTGATAGGAATCTTTACCCGTGTGGGTTTCCTAAAGGAGAATGTGTCTGACAGAGGCACAAACTTCATGTCTGCATACATGAAGTCCATGTGGGATGCGTCAGGTGTGACCTACAAGTTCACCACACCCTATGATCCTCAATCCAACGGTCATGTGGAGAGATTCAACAAGACCTTGAAAGGCATAGTCACAGGCCTCCCTGAGGCCATGAGGGGTAAATGGGATGTCCTCTTGCCATACCTTCTCTTTGCTTACAGAGTGGTACCCCAGAGGAGGTAGGGTTCAGTCCCTTTGAACTTCTGTATGGGTACCCTGCCAGGGTCCCTTAAGCATTGCGAAAGAGGGGTGGGAGAAAGCTCCAAAGGCACCCCCTCAGGATGTGGTCAGCAACATGCTGGCCCTCCACAACCAGATCCAACGCTTCTGGAAAAAGGCCAAGAGCAACCTCGAGGTCAGTCAAGAAGTGATGAAACGCTGGTACGACCAGAAGGCCACCCTCGTGGAATTTCAGCCTGGTGACAAAGTTTGGGTAATGGAGCCAGTAGAGCCAAGAGCTCTGCAGGCCCGCTGGACTGGCCCATTTGAGATCAAGGAACGTAAAGGGTAGGCCACTTACTTAGTGGACCTCCAGTCCCCTAGGACTCATCTAAGGGTGCTCCACATGAATAAACTGAAGCCTCATTTTGAGAGGACTGAAGTCAACATGCTTCTGTGACAGATGAGGGTATGGAGGAGGAGAGTGAACCTCTCCCAGACCTCTCCTCTGCCAAAGAAGGTGATGGGTCAGTGGAGGGTGTCACTCTCTCTGACTCCCTGACCCTGGACCAGCGAGGGGACTGCTACCAGTTACTGAAGCAGTACTCCTCCTTGTTTACCCTCACCAAGGACTCACACATTTGTGTGTCCAAAATATTGACATGCGAGACCGTCCCCCTGCAAAGAACAAAATTTACAGGTTGTCAGACAGAGTGAAGGCCAACATCAAGGAGGAAGTTGCCAATATGCTGGCGCTTGGGGTGATTGAGAAGTCCTGCTGTCCCTGGTCCAGCCCTGTGGTGCTTGTACCCAAGGCTGCCGTACAAGGTGCTAAGTCAGAACTTAGGTTCTGCGTTGTAGGTGGCTGGCCTGGTTTGTAGTGGGTACCACAGGTACTTACACCTTATACCAGGTCCAATTATCCCTTATTAGTGAAATGTAGGCAGTGTTTAGAAGCCAGGCTGTCTAGAGGTAGCTGTAGGCAGAGCAGCCAAGACTGAACTAGAAGACATGCAAAGCTCCTGCAATACCACTGTAGTCACACAGTACTCACACACAAGAAAGACAATACCCAGTGTTACAAGAAATAAAGTTACTTTATTTTAGTGACACAAGGCCAAAAATATCTTAGAGGTTATACTCCCTCAGGAGGTAAGCGAATCACACAATATATACACTAGTTACCAAAAACAGGCAAGTAAACAGTCAGAAAAAAGTGCAAATAGTGAAAATCACAATAGGTTGCAATGGGCCTAGGGGGAACACAACCCATTTACTAAAATAGTGGAATGTGAAAGTTGGTTTCCCACCTAGTCAAGTGTAGTGTGTAGACAGACACTGGGAGTGTAAGAAAACACCAAAGGTAAGTAAAATACCCTACCCCAGAGCCCAGAAAGGCAGGAGTAAAACACAGCAAGTTTCCTACAACACACTAGAAGTCGTGGTAGAAGACAGTGCAAGAACCAGAAGAGACTGCAAGACGCCAACAATGGGTTCCTGGACCTGAAGACCTATGGAAGACAGGGGCTTAGTCCAAGAAGCACTGAAGGGTCCAGGGAGAACAGGAGCCTCTGCTAACCCGGATGAAGGTGCAAAAGGAGAACCACCAGTTAGAAAACACAGTCAGTATTGCACCAAAGAAGATAGATGCGGCTTCCTGGTTGGTGCAGAAGATGTCCCACACCGGATGGATGAATGTAGTCTGGTTTGCGCCACTGGATTATGCTAACAAGCCTTGGTAAGCGCAAAACTTGTGTTTTGTGAAAATTGGTGCAGCTCGGGCCCAGGAAGGACCAGGTCGGCTCTACCCAGGAGGGGGAGACAGAAGGGGATCTCAGCAACTCAGAGAGCCCTCAGAAGACCAAGCAGCATGGGGACAAAAAAGTTGCAACTGGTGGTCATTGCATCACTACACAAAAGGATCCTACGCCACTGGGAAATAACTCACGGAGCTGAACTACAATAGAGTGCTGGGGACCTGGGCTACACTGTGTATGAAGGATTTCTTGGAAAGGTTCACAGAAGCCCTAGGAGCTGCAAAACACTTGGTGCACAGGAATATGGTGTGACAGGGGGAGGCAAGCTCTTACCTTCACCAAATTTGGACAGCTCAACCTTTGGATAGTCAGGGTCACTTTAGTCCACCACCTGCATCCCAGGGTCAAAGCTCGTCATCGGGAGAGGGGACCCAGAGTACCAGTCATCACTGTAGAGCGGTGCCTGCTGAAGCAGGGTAGTGACTCCTTCACTCCATGGGAGATTCTGGTGCAGGATGAAGACAGGCAGTCCTCAGAGCGTGCACAACCTGGAAACTGTTGCAGTTGCTGGCAGGAGCTGAAGTTACATAGTTGCAGTAGCCTTCTTGGATACTTTGTTGCAGTAGTAGAGTTCCTGGAACAGTTCTGCTGTTGATCCGACGGTAGAAGATGAAGTAAAGGATGCAGAGGATCCCTGCTAGAGTCTTGCAATACGAATCTGAGGAAACACCCACAGGAGAGACCCTAAATAGCCCTCAGAGGGACCTAACCAGGTATGGACCTTTCAGGAGGGGTCTTTGACATCACCTGCAGGCACTGGCCACCTAAATGCTCCCAGAGTTCCCTGACCATCCTGAAAACAAGATAGCAGAACCCAGGTACACTCTGGAGGAGCTCTGGGCACCACCCCTGGGGTGGTGATGGACAGGGGAGTGGTCACTACCCTTTCCTTTGTCCGGTTTCCTGCCAGAGCAGGGACTGGGGGTCCCTGAACCAGTGTAGGTTGGATTATGCAAGGAGGGCACCATCTGTGCCCTTCAAAGCACTTCCAGAGGCTCTGAGAGGACCCACGCCCATGCCTGTAGCACCTATTTCCAAAGGGAGAGGGTGTGACACCCATCTCCTAAAGGAAATGCATTGTTCTGCCATCCTGGAATTGAGCTGCTCAAGCCCCAGTAGGGCAGAAGCCTGTACGTGAGGTGGCAGCAGCTGGGGCTTCAGTGAAAACCTCAGCAGGCTGGTCTGGCAGTACTGGGGTCCACTGTGGAGCCCCCATAGTCCATGGAATTGTGCAACCAGTGGAATCAGTATTTGGGTACAATCCCCAGTTGTTAGACACTTACTTGGTTATATACGGAGTTACCATTGTGAATCTGTGCATAGGTATTGACCTATGCGCAGTGCACACTTAAAATGGCGTCCCACACTCACAAAGTCTGGGAAAATGTCCCTGGACAACGTGGGGGTACTTCTGCTAGTGCAGGGGTGCCCTCACATACAGGTATCATGCAAAGCTCCAGCAATACCACTTATAGTTACACAGTACTTATACAGTACTTATACACAAGTAAAGACAATACTCAGTGTTACCAAAAATATAGGTAGTTTATTTGGGTGACACATGGCCAAAAGTATCTTAGAGGCAATACTCCTTCTGGAGGTAAGTATTATACACAATATATACACTAGACTCCAAAATAAGGTAAGTAATTAGACATAGGATAGTGCAAACAATATGAAATGCTACAGAATGGAATGGGAGAAAATAGGTCTAGGGGCAACACAAACCATATACTAAGAAAGTGGAATGTGAACCACAAATTCCCTAGGTTCCGGCAAAGTCGTGTTTTGCATCAAAGTGGTGCTGTCTGGCCCCAGGAGGGACCTGGGGGCCTCAACCCTGTGTGAGGAAGAAGAGAGGGCTCTCAGCACTTCAGAGAGCCCTGAGAAGATCAGACAGCACTGACGGGAGTCGCAGGACATGGGGACAAAGGAGGTGCAAAATGCAGTTGGTGCAGCACTACAAAGGAGGGTCCTAAGCCGCCGGAGGTCAATTCAGCGAGTTGAGTATCACAAGATAGAGTGCTGGGGCCAGGCTGTGCATGAAGGAATTTTTCAAATAGTGCACAGAGGCCTCAGGAGGTGAAGAAGATGCGGTGCACAGGGGTACTGTCGTACTCGGGAAGTCAAGGTCTTATCTCCTCCAAGTTGGGACAGCAGGACCTCAGGAAAGTCTGTGTCGAAGGGATCCACCACTTGTGTTCCAAGGAGCAGGCTCGTCACCAGGTGAGAAGTCCAAGAGAACCAGTCATCGACTTAGAAGGTGCCTGCTTGTGCAGGGAAGTGACACCGTCACTCCACGGGAGATTTCTTCGATCCTTCTGGTGCAGGGTGAAGACAGGGAGCCCCCACAGCTTGCACACCATGGAAACTGTTGCAGTTGCTGGCTGGAGCTGAAGTTGCAGAGGAAAAGTAGCCCTGCTGGATACTTTGTTGCTGTAACAGTGGTTCCTGGAACACTCTGCAGTTGATCTGAGGTCAGAGGATGAAGTAGTAGTTGCAGAGGATTCCTTCTGGAAACGTACAGGTAGAATTTGAAGAGAACCTACGGGAGAGACCCTAAATAGCCCTGAGAGGGGGATTGGCTACCTTATCAAGTATGGACCTATCAGGAGGAGTCCCTGACGTCACCTGCTGGCACTGGCCACTCAGAGGCCTCCAGAATGTCCCCACACCTTGGAAAACAAGATGACTGGAGTCTGGGACACACTGGAGGAGCTCTGGGCACCCCCCCCCCCCCCGGGGTGGTGATGGACAGGGGAGTGGTCACCCCTTTCCTTTATCCAGTTTCATGCCAGAGCAGGGACTGGGGGTCCTTGAACTGGTGTAGACTGGCTAGTGCAAGGAGGGCACCATCTGTGCCCTTCAAAGAATTTCCAGAGGTTGGGGGAGGCTACTCCTCCCTAGCCAGTAACACCTATTTCCAAAGGGAGAGGGTGTAACACCCTCCTCCCAAAGGAAATGCTTTGTTCTACCTTCCTGAGACTGAGCTGCTCAGACCCCAGGAGGGCAGAACCCTGTCTGTGAGGTGGCAGCAGCTGTAGCTGCATTGCAAGCCTCAGAGAGCTGGTTTGGCAGTACTGGGGGTCCATGGTGGAGCTCCCAGGATGCATGGAATCGGCTCCCCAATACCAGATTTGGAATGGGGGACAATTCCATGATCATAGACACCTTACATTGCCATATCTGGAGTTACAATTGTGAAGCTACACATAGGTATTGACCTATATGTAGTGCACACATGTAATGGCGTCCCAACACTCACAAAGTCCCGGTAATTGGCGATGAACTATGTGGGGGCACCTTTGCTAGTGCAAGGGTGCCCTCACACTTAGTAACTTTGCTCCTAGTCTTCATTAAATGAAGGGTAGACATATAGGTGACTTATAAGTTACATAAGTGGTGCAGTGAAAATGGCTGTGAAATAATCTGTGCACTATTTCACACAAGCTGCAGTGACAGTCCTGTGAAAGTGTTTGTCTGAGCTTCTTTTGGGTGGCAAAAGAAATGCTGCAACCCATAAGAGGTACCATATACTAGGGACGTATAAGGGGAGTCCAGTGTGCCAATTGAAATTGGTAAATTAAGTCACTAGCCTATAGTAATAAATGTAAAAGTATAAGCACTGAGGTTCTGATTATCAGAGCCTCAGTGACACGGTTAAGCACTAAACACAACACACACATTTGGCCATAAATTATGTGCACTGGGGTCCTGACCAGCAGGATCCCAGTGAGACAGGCAAAAACATACTGACATACAGGTAAAAATGGGGGTAACATGCCAAGAAAGATGGTGCTTTCCTACAGTCACTCCCCTTTCCTTTGTCCATTTTCACGCAAGAGCAGGGACTGGGTGTCCCTGAACAGATGTAGGCTGGATTATGCAAGAAGGGCACCATCTGTGCCCTTCAAAGCATTTCCAGAGGCTCTGGCAGGCTACCCCTCCGATGCCTGTAACACCTGGGCTTGAGCTTCTCAAACAACAGGAGGACAGAAACCTGTCTGTGAGGTGGCAGAAGCTGGGGCTGCCTGAAAAACCTCAGAAGGCTGTAATGGCAATACTGGAGTTCCGCTAAGGGGCCCTGAGAGTGCATGGAATCATACAACCAATACTTTCAAAAGGTTTGGGGTATGATTCCAACCTGTTTGATACCAAACATGTCCATATATTGGGAGTTACCATTGTGAAGCTGTACATAAGTATTGACCTATGTACAGTCCACGTGTAAAATGGCGTCCCCACAGTCACAAAGTCCAGGAAAATGGTCCTGGATGATGTGGGGGCACCTCTGCTAGTTCAGGGGTGCCCTCACACACAGGTACTTTGCTCCCAGCCTTTAGGGGTGGAAGGCCTGGCCTTTGGGTGGCAAAAGAAATGCTGCAGCCCATAGGGATCCCCTGGAACCCCAATGCCCTGAGTACCTAGGTACTATACACTAGGGACTTATAAGGGGTGACCAGTATATCAGTTTGGGATGAAATACAGGGTTACCAGCATGCAGTGACAAACCTTGGAGGTTCGAAAGCATAAGCACTAGGGTCTTGGTTAGCAGGATCCCAGTGACACAGTCAAACGCACTGACATCAGACAGAAGTTGGGGGTACCGTCTCAAAAAGAGGGTACTTTCCTACAACCTGCAATTATTATCTCAATGCCCCAGAGGCACTAATCCTAACTCTGTTGCTCAAAGGGATGTATGAATGCACCCTAAATAGTCTAGAATGGGGGCACTCTGTCTTGTAATTTGTAAATACGCCTTTCATAATCAGCCACCCTAAAGAGTTTGGACAACCATTCTTGATGCATGGGTAATGTTAGTATGTGGCAATGGTGAAGGATACACATGTTTGCCACCATGAGAGCTGATGATACCCATCTTCTCCAGCAAGAAGAGATATCTTCAATGTGAAACATATCATGCAGTATGGTGAAATTGGCTAAATCCACAAAAGGGCGGAGGCTACTTTTATGTTGTGTATGTCAGATAGCTGTCCTTATGGGTCCAGTTGAGTACAGGATCACAACACAGGATGAATGTCACCATGCAGGTTCCTACCTCTCTGTCACTTTTCATGTAGTGTAAGTCAGACTTTACATAGTTTGTATTGGGATCAATATCAGTTGTTTAGTACTTTTAAGAAGTACTTCCATATGGCTTCCCTCAAGATATGAGCATGGTATTCCATATGGGTGTATCAGTCTTCATCTGTATACTTGACCTCTGATATATTCAGCCAATAAGTCTTAGTCTCACTTTTTTTTGTGTTTGAGTATATCATGTCAATATGGATCTATTATCTGCTGGAGACTGTGCCCCTTGCAGTCCCCATGTCAGCAGATTCTTCTGAATTGATGGTTTGCTTGATACTACTGGGTCGGCCCAAACCTGCTTGTCCATCAGTGCTGTAGCTGTTGATAATGCCAGGATTCTGAAATCAGTAAAGAATATTCAATCCTAAGTGTCTCATATCTCTTCAGGGCACCTTCGTAGTATAGATTTCCTATTTTCCTGATCCTGAAGTCAATCCACTGCACCCATTTAATCATTTGCCACCATGTATTAATATCAGTTCAGTAAGATGTGTGTTGCCATAATCAATGGTGGAAACCTTTGAATGTCAGTGCTTCACTGTAAAGAATGCTCAGTTGTGGTGGAGCCCTTGTCAGAGAATATTCTGTTCCTTCCTAGACTGGCTGTTCAGCCCCATCAGCAAGTAGATATACCAATTCTGACAGGTGGCGCGAAATAGTATAAATGTCTGTCTGGAAGTCATAGCCCTTCATCCCACCACACATGTCTGCATGCAATCTAGAGGGTTTAAGTCGGGGCTTTCAGACTTGACATATAGTTGTCTTTATGCACTTGTTTATCATCGTGAGAAGTCCCTTAGGTAACAGGGTCGGCATCATGCCAAACATGCAGTTGAATCAAGGAGCCTTAACCCTCTTCATCACCTAGATCCTATCCCACATTCACAGTTGAAGAGAGGACCATCTACAAAAGTTGTTGCTAGTCTTTGCCATTAACGGTTGCATATTGCCTGCTAGAATATTTACTTTTTTACTTTGACTTTATGTATTACTGTTGAAAAGGGAATCTCCCCTGGGTGGAATGTAGTAGTGTGAATCCACGTCCTTGCTGGCCCAACTCCATATAAATCTGGTACTCTGATTTTTAGTAGCACAGCTGTTGTGCTAATCTAGCATGTGCAATAAGGCCTATGCCTGTCTCTGGTAGTACCAAGGTTCAGAATAGGTTAAGAGACCTAGAAGTGCTTACCAAGTAAGGCCTTGTTTAATTGATATGGGACTAATGTCCATTTCCTTAGTTGTTGACAGGAAGTAGTGTTGCAGCATACTGATTTTTGTTTATTAATTGTCCTGACCAGACCTTTTCAGCGTCACAAAGGAGTATGGCCTACTGGTGCTACTCAGTTAAAAGTTCTGCTTTGGTTAAGGGCCCGGATTCTGAGATGACGTTCAGTATGTTAGTCTTTCCAGTGTGCCACCTACTTGGCAGTGTGACTGTGTAAAAGTAAATATGTTTACTGGACGGTACATCAGACCCACAAAAGGTAATTGGAGGATGCTTGCAATAAGTCTAACCACTGGCAATAGCTCAGGGTATCATTCCAAACTATTGATTTTTTGATCAGAATGCCATTTCATATATGACCTAGCCACATTCAAATCAGTCTTGATCCATCTCTGATAGCAAAGGTCCAGCCAGAGCTGTTAGGCAGGTCATATCTGAACTCAAACACAAGCAACTAAAGACTGGTTTCACTCTGACTGGGGCTCTTCAGTGGGGTATAGCTTGGTTCCTATGGCACAGTGAGCAAAGGACCCACTTTTGGGCATACCCTTGTCCACTTAGGGTTGCACATAAAACACACAAAATGTGACAGGAGAATGCTTACAATAAATCTAACCTCTGCCATTTGCTTGGGATAGCATTCCAACCCATAATTTTGTGTTTTTTAATGTTTGCTGGGATAAGAGGGATTGATCTTGAATGGCCATTGGTTTAGCATGGAACAAGATTAGGACAGGTAAAGCTTTACTCATACAGTGGAAGTATTTTGCTGCATATCTGATGCCAGAGCAAGTAGAGATTGAATTGAGGGAGAACAGTGATAGGGCTGCTTTTAGAATGTCTATGAGGACCTTAGCAAGGGTTGGTTCATTGATTTTCCTGAGCATTGCCACTTGTTGAATGGTGAGGTCAAAGGGCATGAATCAGCAGATTTGGTTATCAAGAGTTGTGATATTTCAAGGTGGTTCCTGACCTTTTTCCTGTCTCTTATTGGTATGTTTCAAGGGGCAGACAGGGGTGTGAGGGCTACGGAGATGGGGGGTGTAAAAAAAAAGAACTACTTCCCGTCACCACCGCCTGCTGCCTCACTCCTTTGCTCTTCTTCTGGTGTCCCAGCATTTACTGGGACACCAACACAGGCTCCACAGCAATCCTGGCACTGCTCTCATGCTAAGCTTACCATGAGAGCAGCACCAGGATTGGTCTGACCAGCTTGTTCTGCTACTCAGACTATGCACTGGAGCCTGTGCAGTTTCTCCAACCTGCCTGTGTAGCATAGCCAGGTAGGAGAAACCTAAGTGCCCATGAGTGTTTGGCGGCCAAACACACATGTGCACTTAGAAGAGCACAGACTTCAATCTCCCTCTCATCTCCCCTTTCCATGGCCCAGCCCTGCCTCTCCCTTCACATGCTCCTGGCTGAGCCAGGAGCTGAAAAATAAAACTATAATGATACATAGTTTTATTTTTCAGCTGCTGGCTTAGTCAAGGGGGATAATGCTCCTTCACCATTATGAAGGAGTAACCCGTGACATCAACGACTTCTCTTCAATCTGCAAAGAGCACCTGAACTTTGCTTGCTGCTAGTCTTGGTCTGTCAAGTAATGCTAGGGCCTTTGGGTGTGAGTATAAAGTGCTGCAACCACCAGTACCAATGGCACCACATTGGAACCACTACATTGCTGCCACTGCAGTAAGACAATCAACGCATTCCCTCAACTGCATGAAGAAACCCAGCACATCACCTTCAGAACTGACGCATCTTGGAACTGGCGCTTTGTCTTTGGAACTGAAGCATTGCCATTGTTGTGTTGAGAAAACTGATGCATCACCTTGACTGCAAGATCGATACAGACGCATTGCCTGGCTAAAACCCCCGCATCTCGGGTTGTATCCAGGATTAAGGTACTTTTACTCGGCTGGCCCATCATGGGTCTTGTATCCAGCCCACACTCCAAAGCAGTTGGCCTGAACTCCTGACTTTGTCCCTCTCCAGAACAACCAGAAACCCCTAAAGGCACTTATTGCTTTAAGTGCTATTTTCAAATTTATTCTTTAAAAATGTATATCTCAACTTCTACTTATTGAATTTTAATCATTTTGGTCATGTTTAAGCTCTAATTTCCTAACCTGGTGTGAGTACATTTCTGTGGTGATTTTACTGTTTTACTATTTGAAGTGTTGCACAAACACTTTACACATGCCTTTTAAGTTAACTCTGACTGCTAGGTTGCTAGGTACCAAGCTACAAGAGGGTGACCACAGGCTAACCTTTGGCATGTTTGTGACTTACTCTGACTAGAATTGTAGTTCCTGCTTGGACAGGGTGGTTACCTCTGCCAACTAGAAAACCAATTTTTAACACTGGTGATCAGAGGTGAGGTTAGGACTTGTGTTTGTGCAGTGCCATTCAGTAACTTGGTGTACCTTATCTATACACATCCAAGACCATTTTGAATTTTAAATTCTTCCTGACTGGCATCTTTACTTTTTCCTAAAATCATGTCTCTAACTGGAGGATCTACATCTGCAAATGCAAGAATGGAATTTAAGCTGGAGGGTATACTGTGGCCCAGTTCAAGGACTTCTACAAGGGAGGGGGGCTTCCTACAATGAACGCCACCAGAAAGGTGGAACTTCTAACAATGCTGAGGAGCTAGACAGAAGCTCATGCTGCTTTGGATGTGACCCAAGAAGAGGATGAGGAGATGAATGGCGCTGAGGGGGCCCCTTCAGAGGAACCACCTCTAGCAAAGAAGGAAGAAATAAATCCAGAGTTGGAGTAGAGGAACTGGCGGGGAGGGGAGAGGAGAGAAAATTGAAGCTGCAGATGGCAAAATTAGAGATGGATGAAAATCTTGCCTTTGAAAGGTTGGCTCATGAGAGGAGCCTGAAAGAGCTGGGACTGAGGGCAAGTTATTCAGGCCCGTATTTATACTCCGTTTGCGCCGAATTAGCGTCGTTTTTTTCGACGCAAATTCGGCGCAAAACTAACGCCATATTTATACTTTGGCGTTAGAGGCGTCTAGCGCCAAAGTATGGGCAAATAGCGTCATTTTTTTGCGTGAACGCCTTCCTTGCGTTAATGAGATGCAAGGAAGGTGTTCCCGTCTAAAAAAATGACGGCGACGCAAATGCTTCGTATTTATACTCCCGGGCAAAAATCACGCCCGGGAGTTGGCGGGTCAAAAAACCCCGCATTTGCGCCACTATTTAACGCCTGGGTCAGGGTAGGCGTTAAGAGGCCTGTGGGCTCAAAATGAGCCCACAGGTGCCCTCCCCTGCCCCCAGGGACACCCCCTGCCCACCCCTGCCCACCCCAGGAGGACACCCAAGGATGGAGGGACCCACCCCAGGGACATTCAGGTAAGTTCAGGTAAGTATAATTTTTTATATTTTTAATTTTTTTTGGTGGCATAGGGGGGCCTTATTTGTGCCCCCCTACATGCCACTATGCCCAATGACCATGCCCAGGGGACATAAGTCCCCTGGGCATGGCCATTGGGCAAGGGGGCATGACTCCTGTCTTTACTAAGACAGGAGTCATTTAAATGGCGTCTGGGCGTCGAAAAAAATGGCGCAAATCGGGTTGAGGCGATTTTTTTGCCTCAACCTGACTTGCCCCATTTTACCCCTACGCCGGCGCTGCCTGGTCTACGTGGTTTTTTTCCACGCACACCAGGCAGCGCCGGTCTGCTAGCGCCGGCTAACGCCATTCCATAAATACGGCGCCCGCATGGCGCTTCAGAATGGCGTTAGACGGCGCTAAATTTTTTGACGCTAAACTGCGTTAGCGCAGTTTAGCGTCAAAAAGTATAAATATGGGCCTGAGAGTCCAGCAATGGTGGCAGCATAAATTCCAGTACCTGATGGAGACAAGAGGGTTCATATACCCAAGGATTTGGGGCCATTTGTGTGAAGAAATGACATTGTGAATCGCAAATAGCGATTTTTAAGAAATCGCTATTTTCGAGTCGCAATAGGCCATGTAACATAATTGCGAATCTGAATTAGCGATTTCTAAAAAATCGCTATTTGTGGTTTGCGAGGCCCATTTACCGAATCGCAATTTGCATTTTCGCAAATTGCGTTTCGGTAATTGAAAATCACAAATTGCGAGAAATTTCAAGAAAGCACACCTAGAGGAGCCTGATGACATCACAAGCAGGAAGTGAGTCATCCCAGGCAGTTTCAGGTGCCACACCCAAACCAGCATCCAGAGAGAGCAGCCCAGCCACACTGAGCAACACTCTGAAGGAGGCAGCACACCTGAGCAAGGATGGACACCTCAGCCCAAGGAAAGGAGAAGGGAGAGAAAAAGAGGAAGCTCAAATTCAGCGAGCAAGAGCTTGAGGTGCTGACAGAGGAGGTGGTCAGGAGCCATGACCGCCTTTTTGGTAAAAGCTCACTCCAGGTGCCAGAGAGTGACAAAAGGAGACTCTGGGCAGATATTCAATCCAAAATCTGCTCAATTGGAGTGGCACAGCGCTCGGTCGACGAGATTAAGAAGAGGTGGCATGACCTGTGGTCCTGTGCGAAGGAGAGGGTGGCAAGAAGACTGCAGGAGGCCAGGCGCACAGGAGGCAGTCCACCCACAGAGGCACCATACACCCCATTAGAGGACCTAGTGGATTCAACACTCCTCCCTGAAGCTGTGACTGGGGTCACAGAGATAGACACCTCCGGCACACCAAGTACCAGCCAAGGTAAGTGCAATATTGAATTGTAACCCCATATGTGTATGCACAACAGCCCCTTAGGAATTAGCAAGTAATGTAAAACATTGTGAGCAGTAGTCCATTCCACATCTTAGAAGCAGAACAACAATGCATTATGGGAGTGGCAGTCCACAACCCAGAGCTGAAAGTAGCACATACAATGTAATTAAGTAGAGCAACACCCAGAGGAACACAACACCCACAACACAGTGAAGAGAAGTACCTGTACCTTTATTACCATTGTGTGCCCTTACTTGCAACAAACATAACTGACATGCTGCATTTTGTCGTTGCAGGTGGGCCAGGCCCAGCAGCCACAGCATCAGCCAGCGTAGACGAGACTGACACCCATCCAGCCTCTGATTCTAACACAAGTGGGTCTCTCACCATTGCGCCAGTCCGACGCAGGCCCAGGGCACTGCCACTGCCAGAGCTCAGCCAAGGCTCAGATGAGCAGCAGAAAGGGCCAATTACACCACCCCCAACTGGCAGGCGCACCCAGATGCAGGAGGCCAGTTGTCAGCAGACCACAGCACCCCGCAGGATGGCAACAAATGCCGGTGCACAGCAGAATGAGGCAGGTGAGGGTCCCTCCTTCTTTGGTGGGCTGGAAGCTGCTATGTTGCAGCAGCAGCGCCTACAAAACAGAAGGATCCTTGGTTTACAAAAAAATATGCAGCAACATAACACCAACATGGGGGCCTGCATCGCTAGCTTGAGTGCCTGAATGCCAACATAGAACTGCTGCATGAGGGACAGGCGCAGGCATCAGAGGACACAAGAGAGCTCACATGTGCTATGCGTGAACTATGCCAGGAGCTGCACCATGAGTGGGTGAGCCACCGCAGACAGGAGCGCAGATTCATGAACATGTTCGGGGGCTTCTGTCGCTCTGTGAACAGGGTGGCTACTGCAACCTCACTGATTGCACGTCGTGCAGTGGCTGCACAGTTGGAGGCAGCACACAGCAGCAGGGTTGTTGCTAACGGACTGGTACAAATCACTAATGTGATCGATAACATCATGGGACAGAGGTCAGCCACACCTAGTGAGCTTGCACTGTGGGACACAGAGGACACTTCCAGCCTCAGCAGTCTAGCTGTACCTGCAATGGACACCAGACGGCGCAGTGCCAGGTACAGCACTGCCACTGAGGTGAACAATCGAGGTGCCAGTGAGGTAACTGGGCACCCGAGTGGTGTGCGTGGCCGCAAAAAATAACTCTAGCGGCCAGAGGGGTAATGTGTTCACTATGATGTAATAGTGCATTACTCTGAACTTCTATTGTCTCTAGTTTTCTACATCTTTTTTTTTTGCTATTCGTTGAACGAACATTACCTGATATTAAGGTAATAAATTTAATTCACTACAGGTACAGTTGTCAGTGCACTTGTGTTATTCATACTTACATCTGAAATGGTTGTGTGTGATGTCATCACGCCTTTGCCTTCCCTCTGCTGCACTGGTCCTGTCTGCTGGCTGTAGGGGTGGTATGGGATCATCATCCTCATCAGATTCAGATTCACATATTTCTACAGGTATGCCCCTGGTGGTAGCTATATTGTGCAAGATTGCACAAGTAGCCACTATTCTACATGTGGTCTCTGGGCTGTACTGTAGTGCCCCTCCACTTTTGTGGAGGCACCTGAAGCGACTCTTCAGCAGTCCAAAGGTGCGCTCCACCACATTGCGGGTCGCCCTGTGTGCTGCATTGTATCTCCGTTCAGCAGGTGTTGCAGGATTGAGGTAGGGCATCATCATGTAGGTGCGCACTGCGTAGGCACTGTCTCCTGGAAGGGACAGAGGGTATGATGAGTAACTGAGCCATCTGACATCAGCACGCCATCAATGCGCCATTGTATAGAGGGACAATACCTAGTAGATATCCTTCTCCATATTTCCCAGCTAGCAGTCTTGTGTGAATGCCGCTATGGCGAAAGTGGGCCCTTGCAGAAGCAGATCCAATAGCTTAGGACTTCAGTACCCAGGGAGGAGTGTCACTACTACAATAGGGGACACTTACACCCTCAAATTGTATGACAGACCCACCCATGACATGGGCCGGTGACAACCCGGAGGTCCTGAAAGATCACTTTGACTAACAACCCACTTGCTTTACACCTCCCCTACGTACCTTCCCCACCATATCTAGTTTATAAGGTGTGTTAGCGAGTCAGACCTTAATAAGTATACTTCTGAGGGACGCAAATACGTCAATGAACCTTTTGACTCACAATTAAGAAGTTCTTACCATAGCTCCAGTACATGATCAATACACCATAATCAACAATCATTAGTAATCAGTAAAATCAATAATCAATGTAGTCAGTAATTGTCACACACCATGACACCTTTAGTAAAAGTTTAGTATGTTTATTTCTCCATATTAAAAATGCTAAGGCCATGTAGATTAAACTCAAAATCAAATGAAACACATATAAAAACAACACTGATTGTCCAAAGCAGCGGAAGAAGTGCAATCTAATCGAAGCCTGAACTAAAACACATTCTAAAGTGACAGTGCAAATCAATAGCAGAGTCAGCTGCGTTAATGAGATGTAATACATGTAGTTAAGCAGAGAAATCCATCAAACATTAGTCTCTTTCGTCATAAATCAGAATCCTCAATTTACACTAGATTAGCATCTGCATGTTGGGCTTCATGCAAAACAATTTAGTAGCACAAATTTGGAAAACATCTAACTATGATAGAGCCATAAACAAAACAGTGCAGCTGGTACCCAGAAATAAAAAGCAAATATGCATAATAATCACATTTTTATCACATTATACCTATCCTCGGTATGGGTCAGCAATGCAGAATCAGTCTTCGTACTCAGGACATCAGTCAATCAGCAAGGCACCAGGCTCTGTCAGGGAATATGAGCTCAATGTCGGAATGAATGTCTCTCTCCTAAAATCTGTAAAGTCTCTTCCTCTCTTAAAGTGTCTCTCTCAGTCTGCTAAGGTCTCTGAAAATATTTTCCTCTGCTGTGTTATTATATCAAAGTAATCTAAAGTATCCCCTTATTCCCTATCAGTTAACCATATGTTCACACTCTGTCCAATAATACTACTATATCAAATCAATGAATTCCAATATTTCTATGTTGTCGTACAGTTGATTGGTCTGTTTTACAATGCTCTCATCATCCGGCTTTTCAGGTAACAATATTGTTGCAGCTTCCACTCTAGTCAGTATCTTCATTGCTCTTGTCCTGGGAAAGTCCTTCTCACACACATTACACATAAAATGTTGCATTAGCAAGAACATCATCTCCTAGCAGTCGGTTCTCACGAACAGCTTCCGTTAAGCACATTTAAACAATACAATAGACATTTCACAGTTTAATTCACTTGGTCAGCATTTTTATTAAACACTAAAAAATACACCTTCTGCATGAGGCCTGGCAAAATAGACCAAGACACTCGCTAAATTAAGGCCTACAATTAATAAAGATAAAGCATACTTCATAACCCTTAATATGACATATTACTGCATTCATCTCATACTGTTTCCACATTTCATATGTATAAATCATTAATTAGTACATTTCGTGAACATTGGTGGCCATTCTTTGAGGCCACATTTTCAAATACGTGCATTATTTTTCTACGTTAATTCATTTTCTACATAAACTCATTATTCAAAATACATAATCATTAATAACTCTTATTAAAACACACGCACTGGCAATCCCTCCTCTGAAGACTAAATGTGTCATCATACTAACTATTACCTACAAATTCCACATCAGCTTAAACTCTTACAATTCCATTTCTTCACAACATTGTCTTCCCCTTGAATTTTCCCTGTACATTTTGTCCCTTTTCTTCCCTCCTCTGATTATTCATAGACCTTTTCAATTTAATCTTTTTACATAATTTGCATAATCCCCATAGCCCAAATGAACAAACCACAACAACTAATATTCCCTATAATATTTTTAATGGTACCCCATTCCAAATGTTGCTGAGCCAATTTCCCACTGAAGCAAACCCTTTGTCATCCTTTTCCCACACACCTGGTTCTTTCCGTTCTTTCAAATCAGCACTGGCATTAGTCAGATTAGTAAATAAGTCTCTTATCTCTTTACTATTATCTGGTATATGTGAACAGCAATGACTAGAATTAATCATTTTACAGATTTCACCATCCTTTGCTAAAAGAATGTCTAAAGCAAGATGATTTTGAAGAGTCATAGCTCTATCAGCAGCTAATTCAGTATCTATCAGGAGTATGGCCCCTGAAAAATTTGTCAGCATGTTATCCACAATTGTAGACAACTTTCGAATCTAAATCGAATTCAGGATGACTCCCACTGAAGGAATCACCACCGCAAATATATCTCCCACTATCGCAGAAGAGGACTCCCTCCTCTGTCTCATGATGTAATTCAGTCACTTTCGGAAACTTTTTCAAATCCTCCATTTCATAAATCTTTGGGAAAACTATACCCAAATAACATGTCCCATACCATCCTCTTAGAAGATGGTAATAAGCATTATGTCTACAAATATAGTATTTCCCTGGAATTGCTTGGTCCTGTCCATTCAACATAAAAGTCCATTTACTCTGAAACAAAAACACATGGCTGTATTCACTCATACCCACAAATAAAGTGTCAGTGCACGATTGCACGATTTAGGCCTATATATACAAAGCTTCCCTACTTGTTGTGCATCTAAAGCTAATTTCCCTTGCAATTTAATTGCACTATAAGCATATTCATCAAGTCCTTTTCTCTAAGCCTTTTTCTAATTTCTCTTTTAATACCCTTCTTCTATCATCTAAAAAGTTCTTCTCTAAAGGTGTAAGCAAGTATGTCAGATTATTGCGGTGTGCATATGCTGTGCCAAACTTCAATGTAGGTTCGAAGAACCCTCTAACTAATACAATGCCATTATCCTTAGCTACTTTACGCAAATAACTAATTATAGGAACAAACAAAAACACAAGATCATGATTTGAATAGAAGTACTGAATGTACTCCTGCTTATAAAACCTTGTTAGTAACAGACTACAACTTATCCCATATGTTAAAGGTAAGCTATGATATGTGACTCCTTCCTGGACTGTTGAAGGAATCTGCGTACACACAAAATATTTATTCGCATCCGTTGTCTCAACATATTCACTCAATAAGTGATTGAAGACGTTAGAAGAAAGTTTTCCCTGTGCATTAGTATACTCATGCAAATATTTCTCATCTAACGTAAAATTCTCTAATGCCGTTAGTGCAGTAGTCGTCTCAAAAGCAGAAGTATGGTTGGCTCCTCTTGTATCCAGAACAGACATACTCACAGTCAACACCAAAAACAATATCCCACACATAATTGCCAAACCAATGCTCATATATTTAAAGTGCTCATGATCTGTAAAGAAGCAGAAAGCAGAACAAATTTTAGAAAAACTTGCAGCAAAAGATAAAAAAAAATAGACAGTTCCTCTTTCATCAGTTCAGTTTCAATTCCAGGATCCCTTTCTTGTCAAAATCGGTTAGCATCTTTGTCAAAATCAGGTTTCAAAAGTCAAATCAGGTTATCAATGTCTCTTCCGGTTACTTTCCACAGTCTCTTTCTCTAAACATTTCTCTCAACTTGTTTCAACAGTTCTGTTCATTAGCTTCCTTCATATGCCAAAATACTGACCCGGAGCTTCTCTATCAAAACAAAAAGACAAAAATTATTGCTGCTATTCATTTGTAATTGCATACATCCATTTAGGACCTGCGTATCTTCGACTTGCTACTTTCTTTCTCTTCAATTTTCGATCACCATTCAATTCTCCTTCACTTAGATCTTCCTTCCTTATGGTATCTACTTCTTCCTCTATTGTTGATTCGACAACCACCTCTTTTCCTTTCTTCACTTGCGATTCCGGCAACTTATCTCCTGTCAGTGGACCCTTTGTCAGTATTCTATTCAAGATTGAACTTAAACCTTTTCCTTGTTCTGTGGTGTTTTCTCGTGATGGACCTACAACTGGTTCAGGAAGAGTCAGATCACTTTGACTTTGATCTACCTGAACTCCTTCCCTTTCTGGGTCTGGCAATAGCTCTGTTTGTCTCTCAGGATTGTCTGCTTCTGGGAAAGCCCTCCTCTGACTGGGCTCTCCTGCTGCTTCAGTTGAGCTAGGCTCTTCGATACTCTCCTGGAGGTCTCCTCCCTCGTCTCTCACAGGAGTGACTGAACCGTTCGTAACGAGCTCAGATCCCTTTTCAGTCCCTCTTTGTTCTTCTTCCGGCCCTGAGACTTGTCTCACTGTTCGGGTACTCTCAACAACGCTTCTTTATGATCCAGTGGTCATGCCACTTTCTTTGTGTGGCTGCCATGAATCCAGTTCGGAATCCTAGCACACTTCACAGCTGTAGTAGTCGTCAGAACCAATTGGTATGGTCCCTTCCAAAGAGGCTCCAAACACGTCTTTCTCACGTGCTTCAGATGGCAACCCAGTCCCCATCTCTCAGGTTGTGCCCTCGGTTATGGATCGGTGGCAGTGTGGTGGCCTCCACCTGCTGAGAAAAAGAGTGGACTACATTAGCCAGACCCTTGCAGCAATCCAACACCTTATCATCTGTAATGTTGACAAGTGCATGTGGTGGCACCGTTGGTAACCTCATTGCCCTTCCCATGAGGATCTCATGAGGTGACAATCCTGTCTTCCTGTGAGGTGTGTTCCTCATTGACATCAACACTAAAGGCAATGCGTCAGGACATTTCAAATTTGTAGCTGCACACATCTTTTCAACTCTTGACTTCAAGGTACCATTCATCTGTTCCACTAGTCCTGATGCTTCAGGGCGGTAACTACAATACAACTTCTGCTCAATGTTCAATGCTGCACTCAGTAATTTCATTACTTCATTATTGAAGTGACTTCCCCTATCTGATTCTAAAGAGATCTGAAACCCGAAACGCGGTATCAGTTCCCTAAGCAGTAGTTTCTCTATTGTGAGACTATCCTTTCTTCATGTAGAGTATGCTTCAATCCAGTGACTAAAGATGCAAACAATCACCAACACATATTGCAAACCTCCACACACGGGCATCTCAATAAAATCCATCTGCATTCTGCTGAATTGGCCTTCTGCTCTTCCAATGTGGCTCAAATTAACCACTGTCCCTTTCCCCGCGTTTAACTGTTGACAAATAACACAGCAATGGCAAACTGCTTCAGCAACTTGTCTAAACTTTGGGTTGAACCAATCATGTTTGAACAGACAAACCATGGCATCCCTCCCAATATGTGCTTGACCATGATGGTACCGTGCCATTTGAGACAACAGGCTATTTGGCTAAACCAATTGACCCTCCTCAGAAACCCACACCTCATCTTGTCTTTGAACACATTTCATTTTGCTCCATGAATGCTTTTCCGCCCTGTGAACTTTATTTTACAAAGATTTTAATTCTTCCAAAGTGTCAATTATTTTCAGTGCATAGCTTGTACATGTTCATCTTCTTTGGGTAACAGTTCCCACTTGTCCTTAAATGATATACAGTTTAATATGCAATACCTTGCAACTTGACCGCATATCCAGTTCCCAATGACACACTGGCCCTCATTATGACACTGGTGGTAAATCCCGCTTACCTCCACGCTGACTGCCGCCAAACTACCGCCGCAGCGTCGGACATCCGCTCGCCATATTATAACACACACACACCTATCCGTTACTATTCAACCACATACACAATTCCGCGACACCAAAGGTCAGTGATAAACTGGAGGTATCAAAACCCACACCGTTACGCCAACAGAACAACGCCCACCACATTATGACCCATGAATCACCACGGCGGACATTCAATAGCGGTAAACCATTGGCGGTACATGCCGCTGTGCTCAAAATACACACACACATACAAACACCACACTGGACAATTCAAACAACATACACCTGACACACCCACATTACCCACAACTCTTTACCATTACAAACCATTGGCACGTGACTAGCACCACGACCACAGACAAGACCACAGCCACATACCACCATCACCTATTCACCACCCACGCACCTTACATTACACACCCCAACACATCACCCTACAAACCCTCACCAACACTACTCACACAACACCCATGACACCACAAAGACACCCCTGATTCTCAGACGAGGAGCTAAGGGTCATGGTGGAGGAAATCATCTGGGTAGAGCCACATCTATTTGGAGCACAGGTGCTGCAGGTATCCATTCCTAGGAAGAAGGAGCTATGCCAGAGGATCGTGGACAGGGTCAAAGCCGTGGGACAGCACCCAAGAACCAGGGATGACATCACGAAGAGGTGGAACGACCTATGGGGTAAGGTACGTTCCATTGCAGCAAGACACCAGCTTTCTCTACAGAGGACTGGTGGTGGGCCCCCACCTCCTCACCCACATCTAACAACATGGGAGGAGCAAGTCTTGGCAATCATGCACCCTGAGGGCCTGGCAGGAGTAGCAGGAGGACTGGACTCTGGTAAGTCAACTCTATTACCATCACCCCCCTACCTGCATGCCATCACATGTCAGCGAAGAAGAGATGCCAGCAATATCCAGTCCCCCCAAAGTGATGACAGTGACTCTGGTCGCCTGGATCTAGATGACCAACCTGGCCCATCAGGGACCTCCAGACAGTCATTTACCCAGCCACAGTCACACACCACCACAGAGCTTCACCCTCAGGAAACACAACCACAGCACCCACTCAGCGTACCCATACCTCTGATCCCAGGACACGTCAATCAGCAGCGTGTCCACCACTACAGGGACCCCAGGGCACACCTCCTACACAAGACAATCAGGGACTTGGGGTCAGTGGGAGTGGGCACACTGTTCAGGGGACAGAGGCACAGGACAACAGGGAAACTGGGAGGAGTGCTGTGTGCCAGGGAGAGGACAGGTCCAGGGAACCGACTCTTCAGGGGACACTCATTGAGATCCTGGGAGCATACCAACATTCCCAGGATACGCTGGGCCAGATCCTGGCCAACGTGCAGGAGAACAGGCGGCTGCAGGAGGGACAGTACCAGGGGATCGGGGCGGACTTACAGGCCATTAACACCACCCTGGTCTCCATTGCAGGGGTGCTGGCAGACATGGCCAACATCATGAGGGAGGCAGCCTCACAACAGCGAGCCCCTACCACTAGTCAGACATATGAACTGCCTTCCACCTCTGCTGCCGCTTGTGGACAGGAGGCCCCGCCACAGGACCAACAGGCCACCAGCACTCCTCCCTCTGCAGAAGGTGAACCAACCCTCAAACATTCCCTGCGATCCAGGCAGAAGCCAGAGACTATTCTCATGATCCCCCTCCAGGAAATGAGACTCTCCTGATTGTCACCCTTGTGTCTCACTCTGTCAGCATGTCTATCTTGGACTGCCATTGCTCCCCTTCCTATGTCCCCTTGAACAATGCACCTGTGCTACCAATAGACTAGAACCGTAAACTCGACTTTCCTCCATCATCACCCCATCCCAATGCACTTGCCCCTCTACTTATTAGCACTTAAATAAACACCCTTTGAAAAAATACAAGTATGGAGTATGTTAAGTGATTTAAGTATGTATTCGTTTAACCAGGTTCAAACATAGCAATTCAACTGTACTGTAATCTTCACATTGGAAAGACCTGTAATTGGCTGCAGTGATCACACCAGGAGCGAAAAAGTGGGACACCAACATCTTCAAAATGAGTTACCAAAGGTTTCAGTGAGTGGGCATAGAAGTGGGAAATAACAGCATGCCAGTGACAAAGATAAACAAGAAAATGTCAATGAAAGATGAAGTAACACTGTCCTACCTGTGTGTCATTGGAAGTATTGTCTGATCACTGCAGGTCTGTTGTCCTCATCCTCTGCCTCCTCATCCTCACTGTCCACATTGTCCACTGCTGCCACATGGCCCTCTCCAGCCTCCTCCTCCTGCAGAAAAGGCACATGGCATCTCAAGGCAAGGTTGTGCAACATACAGCATGCCACAATTATCTGGCAGACCTTCTTGGGTGAGTAGCACAGAGACCCACCTGCTAGATGGAGGCACCGAAACCTGGCCTTCAGGAGGCCAAAGGTACGTTCTATTATCCTTCTTGTACGCCCATGTGCCTCATTGTAACGTTCTTCTGCCCTTGTCCTGGCATTCCTCACAGGGGTCAGTAGCCATGATAGGTTGGGGTAACCTGACTCACCTGCCAATATTGAGGGACAACATTTAGCCACACACTATCCCATATGGCCCACACCATCCCCATACACCAACATCCACTGGGTGGGAACCAGGGCTCACCTATTAACCACACCCTGTGCCATTGTAGTTGGGCCATCACATAATGGGATGCTGCTATTCATCAGGATAGAGCCATCATGCACCGACCCAGGATACTTACCATTGACATGGGAGATGTACTGGTCCGCCAGGCACACCATCTGGACATGGAATGAAAACTCTTTCGATTTTTGACTACCTGTTCATTTTGCCAGGGGGACAAATGCAATATGTCTTCCATCAATTGGCCCAATTATTTTGGGGATATGTCCCATTGCATAGATGTCAGCCTTCACTGTGGCCAAATACTCCACCTGTAGGAAAACAATGTAGCTGCACTTGTGTTTAATCAGAGCAGACAACACTCTGGTCAGCACTATTGAGAACATTGGCTGTGACATTCCTGATGCCAAGCCCACTGTCACTTGGAAAGAACCAGTTGCCAAAAAATGGAACACAGATAGGACTTGCACAAGAAGGGGGATCCCAGTGGGGTGACGGATAGAAGATATCAGGTCAGGCTCCAGTTGGGCACACAGCTCAGTGATTGTGGCCCTGTAAAGTCTGTAGGTGAGGATAATGTGCCTGTCCTCCAGTGTTGCCAAGTCCACCAGGGGTCCGTACACAGGGGTATGTCTCCATCTCCTATTCATCTGCAGCACTAGCAATCTATGGGGCAAAGATTGAGGAGCCAGTCACAAACTGAACATTGTAGCCACAAATGTACAATGCATGATGTTAATTTGAAATATATATGTGGAATTTGTCCTGTATGTCCAATTGTGAACTGTGACGCAGTTATAATCCAGGCCTGCCCGCCCCCCTGAAATGGCGTCCGCCTGTCCTGTGTGGAGGGACAGGTGGAAGTGAGGTAATTCTTCTGATGTTGTGCGCCATTGTGGGAGACCGTCGGGAACCGCCGTGCAACGCCTCATTGGATAATATTGGCTCCTATGGGGTACAGTGGCCAATGGTGATGTACACCGGCGGTGACGGTATGCACTGCTGCAGATGTCACCAACATTTTCTATCTGTTCACTCACTTGCTACCTGACCTTCAACATGAGAGGACCTATACTGCATGTGCTGCTGTGACCTGTGTCTGGAACCTACCATTGCCCGTGTGACTGGGGAAAAGGCGCCTGCCTTCACCTCAACAGAGTTGGAGAGACTGGTGGATGGGGTCCTACTCCAGTATGGACTGCTGTATGGGCCTCCAGACCAACAGCTGAGTACATTGTGAGCACAATGCACGGGGCATGAATGCATGGAGTGGTATGTGTGAAGGCCTCTTGTGGGGGATGTTGGGGAATGGCCCCTGGGCGGCATGCAGCTTGTGCACTGGGCCTTGTGTGTGCAAATTGCGATGTGAAGGTGTATGGTGGGCCATAAGTGTAACAGGCAGGACGGTCTGACTAATACCTTTCCCTGTGTGTATTTCTCTGCAGGTCAGCGCCCATCAAAAGAAGGATATATAGCGTGCCATTGCCAAGGACATGCGGATCCTGGGGGTCTATGGCAGGTGGAGCACCCACTGTCAGAAATGGTGGGAGGACCTGAGACCCTGGGCACGGAAGACCGCGGATGCCCAACTGGGGATGGCCTCCCAATGAGGAAAGAGTGCCTGTCAAACCCTGAACGCCCCTCATAGCCCGCATATTGGCGGTGCCTGTCTGGAGCTGGATGGGAGCATGAGGGCATCACAGCAGCCACAAGGGGGTGAATACAGTACCCATCATTTCAACTTATGCATGGTAGAGGGGTACCCAGGCGGGGGATGTGTGTCAGTGGGTGCCCCTAGGCCAGGCCTGACATTGCAGAGTAGTTCCCATGTTGGGCAGGGTTCTGATTTGATATTCCTCCTACCTAGCTTTTAGGCATCCACTTCTGGGCAGGGCTGTGTAGGTCCCAGGTATGCTGCAGTTGGAAGTATGTGTCCCTCCCCATGCCCTGGTGGTTCGCATTCTTACTGGTTGTGCATTTCATAGTGCATAGGCCTGTTCCCTGTGTGTGAGGGTGGTATGTACGCCAACGGTGGTGTTGGTGCAGCCATTGACCAAGTGTATCCTTAGTCTCTCCTCTCCTTTTTTTTTTGTCATACTGTCCTTATGTGCATTAGTATCATCTGGCGGAGGAGCAGAGGCACCGGCGACAGAGGGAGCTGCATCCTACAGGACCCAGGAGGCAGATTCCACAGACGCTGAGGGCACCAGTGGGACGGAGGTCGAGGGAAGCACCACGGCGGAGACAGTTCGGACACAGATACCTCCTCTGATGGCAGCTCCCTGGTGGTGGCGGACACTTCTGTGACCACCCCAGCTACAGGTACAGCCGCCACCCACGTACCAGCACTGCCCTCCCAGCAGCTCCTCATCGAGTTGCCCATGCCGGTCACCCAGGACGGTGGGCACCTCTTTTGCCTCAAGCACCTCAGGCCCTGCCCCTGTGAGCACCTGCTGCCCTGAGTGAGGAGGCTATTGACGTCCTGCGATCCATCTCTGTTGGGCGGTCAACCATTGTGAATGCCAGGCAGGGGCTCGCAGCCCAAATGCAACAGACAAATGCATTTCTGGAGGGCATTCACACTTGCTTGGTGGCCCAACAGAGATCAATCCAGGCTCTGGCCGTCTCTCCGATGGCAGCCATTGTCCTTGTTTCCACCCTCCTTCCTCCAACTCCCTCTTTGCAATCCCATTCCCCTCAACCCCACCCTATCCCAAGCACACAGGCAGACGACCATGCACACAGGACAACACACAAGAGTGGCACAGGCAAAAACAAGCACCACACATCATCCAACAGGCACTCACACAAAGACCATCCAGATGCAGGCATACCAACATCCACTGCCTCTACTGTGTCCCCCTCCTCCTCCTTCACCTCCCTCCCAGTTGTGTCTACACTCACACCTGCATGCACTACATCCTCATCCACTACCGCCATCACCAGCACATCTATCAGAACATGCACCTCACTGGCAGACACCACCAAAACAGGCAGGCACACGTGCCCTGTGTCCTCTCCCCCTGTGCCTGCCCCCCCTCCCAAGGTACACAAATGCAAGCACTCAGACACCTACAGCCATCCACCTCACAACAGCATCCAGCCCATGCACCTGCACCCAAACACAGCAGACAGAAACCTCCTGCAACCACTCCCTCTTCCTCCACTCCCAAACCTTCTGACCCCAATGATCCTAAGCAGCTTTTCTTCTCCACCATTGACCTCTTCCCTACCTCTTCCCCCGTGCTTCACGTCAGGCCAGGGTGGCTAAAACCTAGGCAAGCATCTCAGCCACCCAATCCATGGGCCCAGTAGTGTCCACAACCACTCGTGGTGGTAAAGGATCCAGGGCACCAGTCAGCCTTAAGGTAAGAGTGCCTGTACCAAGTGCTGCCCGGAAGGGCAAGGAGCCCTCCCCAGCTGCTGACCTGAAGGGCAAGGTGCCATCCTCAGATGCCTCCAGAAAGGGCAAGGAGCCTGCCCCAAGTGCTGCCCTGATGGGCAAGGAGCCATCCCCAGCTGCTGCCAGGAAGGGCAAGGAGCCTGCCCTAAGTGCTGCCCTAAAGGGCAAGGAGCCATACCCAGCTGCTGCCAGGAAAGACAAGGGGCCTGCACCAGCAGGCAAGAAGGACAAGGGGCCTGGTGCTGGGACTCAGTCAGAGCCCCCCAACAACAACCATATTTGTGCAGCCGTCTGAGGCTGCAGGGGATGGGTAGGAGCTTCCCCCCACAACCACAACCACCACCAGCAGCAGCACCACCACCACTAGCAGTGGGCAGCTGTCTGAAGCTGCAGGGGATAGGCAGGAGCTTCCCCCGACAACCACCAGCAGCAGCAGCACCACTACCAGCACTGGGCAGCAGTCCGAGGCTGCAGGAGATGGGCAGGAGCTTCCCCCCACAACCACTAGCAGCAGCACCACTTACACCACCGAGCAGCCGTCACCGCCGGCGGACGGTCTGTAGAACTGCCTCCATGGGCTGTTGTGTGGCCTGCCCCCTGCAAATTCAGTGGGTATGACACCCAGCTGAGAGACTGTGACCTTTCAACCCCAAGGATCTGAAGCACAGGGCACGATGCCCCCCTCCAGAACCAGTGGGTATGACACCCACTCACCCCATCCTCCACAGGATCTGAAGCACAAGGCACAATGCCCCCTCCAGAACCAGTGGGTATGACACCCACTCACCCCATCCTCCACAGGATCTGAAGCACAGGGCACGATGCCCCCTCCAGAACCAGTGGGTATGACACCCACTTACCCCATCCTCCACAGGATTTGAAGCACAGGGTACGCTGCCCCCTCCAGAACCAGTGGGCAAGTCACCCAATTGAGAGACTGTAGCCTCGTACTCCCCAGGACCAAGCACAGGGCATGTTGCCTCCCTTCAGGGCATGTGGGCAAGTCACCCACATGAGAGACTATGGCCTTGTACTCCCCAGGACCGAACAATGGGCATGGTGCCCCCTCCAGAACCAGTGGTCTTCTATCCTCTGCCGGCTGAGGTGCCCCCTGTTCCCCATCCCCCTGAGGTACCTGCCTATTTTCCAACTGATGCCCCTGCAGTGTTCTCTCTGTGTTGGTGCAGGAGACAAGTGGTGCCTTGGACTTTGTCATGTGGCCCGTGGTCCATGCACTTTGAGGACAGGGCAATGTCCCTTGAACTGCACATGCGTATATACTTTTGGATTGAATGTTTGTATTTTTACTGTATTTATATTATTACACTCACTTTCATCTATTCGTGTTGTCCTTGCATTATTCCTGAGGGGTACGGGGTCAATATGTTTTATTACTGCATCTGAATGTGTGTATGGTGTTGGGGGTGGAGGTGTGGGGGTGTCACTCTCTTTTTCCTCGCCCCTCTCCTGTGTGCTAGGGGGCTGTACTTACCGTGGTCATCTTCTCCGTCGTTGGTATTCGTGGTGGGGCAGGACGTGAAATATCATTGGAAAGATTTGCAGCTCAGACTCCATGGCGTCGTGGTTGTTACCTGTGTCTCAAAAGGTGAGTCCTGTCCCTTCTGAGGTCTGTTTCCGCCAGGCTTTTGCTGTTGTTGGTACCGCCCCGGAAAAGGTGGCATATTGCAGGGTCTTAATGTGGTGGGTGGAACATTGATTTTGCCTGGCTGTAGGTAGCTACAGCCGTGGTGCCTGTTGTTTCCGCCCTGGTGGTCAGTGTGGTAAAGTGGCTGTCTATCTGAGTTTACACTGCCTTAGTCATAATTTGGCGGTAGTTACTGTTAGCCTGCTGGTGATTTAACCACCACTTTATCACCGACCGCCAGGGATGTAATGAGGGCCATAGTCCTGCAACTTCAGATGTGCACTGCATTTTACCACGACAATCTTTTCAGCATTTGAATTGCATGTAACAATTCTTTGATTCTCTCACTAGTGAACCAGAAGAGGTCAGGAAACCTCTCTGTGACCACAATTGACCAAAATCATGAAGTATTCCAAATCTGTACTGGCTATCCATATAGATAGTAACTTTCAGCTAAGCAGAAACATGACATGCTGTAGTAAGGGCTACCAGTTCTGCTATCCTGGACAGAATACACTACTTGAAGCCAAGAAACTTCCAAGGTACCTGTAATTGTGCTCACAGCATATCCTGCTCTCACTGTCCCTGTATTGTCTCTCAGACAAGAACCATCAACAAAGATAATTTGGTCATTTTCTTTCAGTCGGGAATCTCCAATATCAGGTCTCGGTTTTGTGCACAAATCAGTTACTTCAAGACAGTCATGTTTAACATCTTCCTCTTTTTCCATTTCAGCATTTTCACTCGGAAATAAGGTTGCCGGGTTCAGCACTGTACACCTTTTCAATGTCACGTTCGGTGACCCCAAAATACTTGTTTCGTACCTAGCCAACCTAGAACCAGTCAAATATTGGGTTTTTGTCCTTGTCAGTAAAATCTCAATAGAGTGAACGCTTTCACTTCTAACACTATGGGATCAGTGATTTCCTTATGAGTCAGCTTTTGCAATGGTCTTGAAATGACTGAAAAATTTAGAATCCAATGGTGACAATAACCCACCATTCCAAAAAACATCCTAACATCTTTCTGTGTAGTCAGGGGACTTATCTGCAATATCGTCGTAATCCTTTCTATGGATATCTTTCTCGACCCTTTCTCAATCTGGTGACCCAAATACTTCACCATTTTCTGACAGTACTGCAATTTCAGCAGAGACACTTTATGACCATCTTTCCCAAATGGTTCAACAGGGCAATCCTATCATACTTGCACTTGGCCCTTGTTTTGGACGCAAACAGCAAGTCATCAATGTACTGCACCAAAGTCAATCAGAAAGGCAATTCAAACGACTCCAAATTCTTTTTCAAAATCTGATTGAATATGGAAGGTGACTCTGAATACGTTTTAGGAATTTTACACCAGCAATAGGCTTAATCCAGGACTTTGAAACAAAAGAGAAATTGGCTATCCTCATGAAGAGGCAGAGAAAAGAACGCTTGTGACAAATCAATGACCGTGAACCACTGCATCACATGGAATTTGGAACATTATCAGCTGGATTGGGCACTATGGGACAACATTTGACCACAATCTCATTTATTTTTCTCAAATCCTAAACAATCCGAACCTTCCCACAGGGTTTCTTCAAACCCATTATCGGTGAGTTACATGGACTGCTCAACACTTCCTTCAGAACCCCTTGCTTCTCAAAATCTGCAATTATCTGAGCCACTTTCATCAAGACGTCTTGTGGCATGTGGTATTGCGGAAGCTGGGAGAAAACTGCATTTGGTTTCATGGTAACTTTGACTGGCTCCACTCCCTTAATTAGACCTACTTCTTTCCCTGTCAAATCCCACACCTTCTCTTGTACTGTTCCCTTCAAATCAGGATGGAGCTCTTTCACTGTGAACATTGGAAAAACTCAATCAAAGGGTACTCCTCATTGGTAGTTTTACACTCTATTTCTAGGGCTTGATCTTCCTCATCATCACTACTCGTCTGAATCTCAATTCAGTCATTTGAGCAAGTAATCAAACATTTTGGGGGTCATTCCAACCCTGGCGGTCGGTGTTAAAGCGGCGGCCAATCCGCCAACAGGCAGGCGGTCAAAAAAATGGAATTCTGACCCTGGCGGGAACCGCCAACACGGCCCGCCACTTTAACACTCCGACCGCCACGGCGGGGCAAACAAACAGCGCGGTGGTCACCGCCAATAGACAGGCGGGAGACAATGTACCGCCCACCCTATCACGACCCACCAATCCGCCACCTTTTCCGGGGCGGGAGCCCCGCAGATAAAAACACGGCGGAAACAGACCACGAACGGGAAAACGCTCACCTCTATACACTCCACGAGGAATCTGGACAGCATGGAACCCGAATTAAACATCCTACCAGCTATTGTCTACCTGCTCCTCTACCAGGAGCACGAACGCCGCCGCAGGAGACAACGGTGAGTACTGCACCTTCGACACAGGGGAGGGGGGAGGAGAAAAGATTACGGGTACACACATACGCGACACCCCCCCCCCCCCAAATCCCCACAAACCAATGCAGAGCAACAAGTCAGAGTGACACCCCCAAACCCCCCGGAATAATTCAAAGACAAAATAAAATGATCATTAAAATAGAATTATATTAAAGCATATTTGAACTTAAGTGAAATATGAAATTTATAAAATAAATAAATTACAACATGAACAATGTATACATAGTCCAAAAGTCCGGCACATATTGGCTACATGCCATTGTTCGTGGGCCAATGTGCATAAACACATGGGCAAAGCCCACTCACGAGACCCGATTCCATTGGAGAGAACACTGCTGGGGCATCAGATAATACAACCACAGGCACCTCAGGAGGAAGGGAAGGGGGGGCACCTCAGCCACATGAGTCCACGACGCCAGATCCACGAGGGGCCTCCATGCCCACTGTACCATCCTGGGGAGTGCAAAGCCACAGTCTCTCAAGTCTCTACAGTGGGTGGATTGCCCACTGTACCATCCTGGGGAGTGCAAAGCCACAGTCTCTCAAGTCTCTACAGTGGGTGGATTGCCCACTGTACCATCCTGGGGAGTGCAAAGCCACAGTCCATCAGGTGGATTACAGACTCCACTGGTTATGGAGGAGGCATGGTGCCCAGAGTGCTTCGTGAAGCCCTGCCCGACACAGATCCGGCCCTGCCAATGGGCCAGCGGTGCTTGAGATGAAGGGCCCAGCGGAGCGGTGCTTGACAGGAGGGGCCCAGCGGAGCGGTGCTTGACAGGAAGGGCCCAGCAGAGCGGTGCTTGACAGGAAGGGCCCAGCAGAGCGGTGCTTGACAGGAAGAGCCCAGCGGAGTGGTGCAGAGACAGCGGGGCCCAGCGGAGCGGTGCTTGAGATGAAGGGCCCAGCGGAGCGGTGCTTGACAGGAGGGGCCCAGCGGAGCGGTGCTTGAGATGAAGAGCCCAGCGGAGCGGTGCTTGAGATGAAGGGCCCAGCGGAGCGGTGCTTGACAGGAAGGGCCCAGCGGAGCGGTGCTTGACAGGAAGGACCCAGCGGAGCGGTGCTTGACAGGAAGGGCCCAGTGGAGCGGTGCAGAGACGGCGGGGCCCAGCGGAGCGGTGCTTGACAGGAAGGGCCCAGCGGAGCGGTGCTTGACAGGAGGGGCCCAGCGGAGCGGAGCTTGAGATGAAGGGCCCAGCGGAGCGGTGCTTGAGATGAAGGGCCCAGCGGAGCGGTGCTTGACAGGAAGGGCCCAGCGGAGCGGTGCAGAGACGGCGGGGCCCAGCGGAGCGGTGCTTGAGAGGAAGGGCCCAGCGGAGCGGTGCTTGACAGAAGGGGCCCAGCGGAGCGGTGCTTGAGATGAAGGGCCCAGCGGAGCGGTGCTTGAGATGAAGGGCCCAGCGGAGCGGTGCTTGACAGGAAGGGCCCAGCGGAGCGGTGCTTGACAGGAAGGGCCCAGCGGAGCGGTGCAGAGACTGCGGGGCCCAGCGGAGCGGTGCTTGACAGGAGGGGCCCTGCGGAGCGGTGCTTGAGATGAAGGGCCCAGCGGAGCGGTGCTTGACAGGTAGGGCCCAGCGGAGCGGTGCAGAGACGGCGGGGCCCAGCGGAGTGGTGCTTGAGATGAAGGGCCCAGCGGAGCGGTGCAGAGACGGCGGGGCCCAGCGGAGCGGTGCTTGAGATGAAGGGCCCAGCGGAGCGGTCCTTGACAGGAGGGGCCCACCGGAGCGGTGCTTCTCACGGCAGGGCCCTGTTCAGCGGTGCTTCTCACGGCGGGGCACTGTTCAGCGGTGCTTCTCTTGGCGGGGCCTTGTTCAGCGGTGCTTCTCACGGCGGGGCCCTGTTCAGCGGTGCTTCTCTTGGCGGGGCCCTGTTCAGCGGTGCTTCTCTTGGCGGGGCCCTGTTCAGCTCGCCTGCTGCCGGACTTGTCCGCCCTGCTGCCATTGCCCCCCTTGGCCGAATCTCTGGGGCCCTTGCCTCCCTTTGTGGATGGGCCAGGTGACGGTGCAAGGTTGGTGTCCTTGGGGGCAGCCGTCTCAGGCCTGTCGCGCCGGCCCTTCCCTTTTTTGGTTCTTTTCCCAGGGGGTGGGCTGGCTGTCCCCTTGCTGCTGGCCGATGTTCCTGCCCTAGGAGCTGGTGGACTCCAATAGCCCTGTACGATGGTCCTAGTAGGTGCAGGGCTTGTGGTGGCTCAGGTGCTGTTTGGACTCTTACGAGATGGAGGGGGTGGGTCAGGTGATGCAAAGAGGTTAATTTTGGAGAGGAACAACTTTTTAGGAGCAATGGGAAGGGTAGGTGCAGTGGGTATGGGAGTGGAGGAAGAGGATGTGGTTGTAGGAGAGTCAAGTGTGCTGTCTTTGGGTGCAGGTGCTTGTGCTGGAGGCTGTGGTGAGGTGGATGGCTGTTGGGTGGGTGGCTGCCGGCGTTTGTGTGGCTTGCAATAGGGAGTGACAGACACACTGGGAGAGGACACAGGGGACGTGTAAATGGCAGTGGGGGTGGTGACTGCACGTGTGCGGACTGTTCTGGTGGGTGTGGTGGTGATGGACGTACTGGCTGATGGTGCGGTGCATGCAGGTGTGAGTGGAGACGTCACAGTGAGGGAGGGGGGAGACGAGGAGGAGGGGGACACAGAGGAGGCAGTGGCTGTTGGCATGTCTGCATGTGGATGTTGCTTGGGTGAATGCTTGTGTGATCTGTGGTGCTTATGTCTGGATGAGCTGCCCTTGGGTGTTGAGGTGTGTGCAGGCTGGTCTGTAGGTGTGTCTGGGATAGGCCGAGGAACAGGGGAGTGGGACTGGGTTGAGGAAGTTGGAGGGGGGAGGCTAGAGACAGGGACAATGGCTGCCGTCAGTGCTGAGGCCAGAGCGTTGAACGATCGCTGATGGGCAGCTTGACCCGAATGAATGCCCTCCAGTATGCATTGCTCCGATGCACCTCCCTTTCTACCCCCTGGATGGCATTCAAAAGGGTAGACTGCCCAACAATGAGCGTCTGGAGGAGGTCAATGATCTCCGCACTGAGGGCAGCAGGGGTAACTGGGGTAGGACCTGAGGTGCCAGGGGCGAAGGAGATGGCCGGCTTCCTGCCCGAGCGGGCACGGGGCGGAAGCTGAGGGGCTGCTGGGAGGGCGGAGCTGGTGCGCTGGGTGGCGGCTGTACCTGTTGTTGCGGTGGGCACGGATGTTGCCGCCACCACAAGGGAGCTCCCTTCCGAGAACGTGTCGGTGTCGCTGACGTCTCCACGGGTCCCCGTTGTGGAGCCCCCCTCGCCCTCCGTCTCACTGGTTAACTCCGAGTCGGTTGCAGGGCCCTCTGTGGCCATGTGAGATGCAGCTCCCTCGTGCGCCGATGCCACTTCTCCTCCGCCTGATGATGCTAATGCACACATGAACAGGAAAACCAAAAAAAGGGGGGGGGAGAAGAAAGAAAGACATGTTGAGTGCATGCATTGGCGGCACCGTTGGCGGAGAGGACAGACACAGAAGCCCCCTGCACTACGCCGCGCACTCGGGGTACACTACTCAATTATAGTGACTTGGCCTACAAGTCTATGGACGACAAATGCACACATAGGTGAGCCCGGGCCATGGATAGCTGTACTTAGCACCCTACAGAGGTGGGGGGTGGGGGCACAGGGCCATGTCTAATGGAGGGGCCTAGCCTACAGAAACCACCCTGGCCTAGAGATAGCCACAGCTCTCCTCCCCCACCCAGACTCCTCCACTGTGCGCTAATTTAGCGGAATGTGCTGATACTCACCCCCTTGTGTCTGCTGTGATGTCCTCACGCGCCCATCCAAATCGGGGTAGGCCACCGCCAGGATCCGGGACATCAGGGGGGTCAATTGACGACTGGCACCCCTCCTACGTTGGGAGGCCATCCCCAGCAGAGCCTCAGCGGTCTTTCTGCTCCCGCGGCGGATGTCCTCCCACCTCTTGCGGCAGTGGGTGCCCCGTCTGGTGTGGAGCCCCAGGGCCCGGACGTCCTTGGCGATGGCACGCCAAATGTCGATCTTCTGATGGGCGCTGACCTATGTGACATGTACAGGGTTAAAAAATAAATATCATCACTTTTCTGCATGGTCGATGTGAGTGGCCCCACCTCCCCAACCTTGCCATGTGGCACATGCTCTCATCTGTCATGCGTTGCACTCCTCATTCGCTCCCCTCCCCACCATCTTACATCCACCCCACTCAACACAGGCATAGCCCATACTACGTGCTCCCAGTGTACTTACCTGTTGGTCTGGAGGACTTTAGAGTAGCGCATACTGGGGGAGGACCCCGTCAACAAGTTTATCCAATTCCTCAGATGTGAAGGCAGGGGCCCTTTCCCCAGTCGCAGCAGCCATTGTCTCTTCCAGACCGAGTTCACAGCAGCACTTGCAGTATAGGTCCTCTCCTGTGGATGATCAGGTCTCGAGTGATTAAGCAGTTAGAAAATGGCGGTCACGCCCGCGGCGGTGCGTACCGCGGCGGTCCGTACTGCGACCGATGGCGCACATCATCATTGGCTCCTGAGACCCATGGGTTCAATGTTAACCAATGCTGCTTTGCGCCGCGGTCTTCGACCGCCTACCGCCACGGTGTGCCACGCCAGCGCATTGACCTCACATCCCATTGTCACACTTCACAGGTCAGGCAGCCGCCATTTCAAGGGCCCACATGGCTGAATTTCTACTGCGTCACACAGGCCTAGGCCTTGCATTGCCACTCATACAAGCCATTCAGTGCATAGCGAATCGTGGACTGTGCAAGCTGTGGTTACGTACCTGTGGGTTGCTTGACTCTGTGCTCCATGTTGTCCTTCCTAGGCACCGTCCGCTGGGACTTGTGAGGAGATGGAGGAATCCTCCTGTGTACAGACCGCTGGTGGACCTGTCGACAATGGAAGAAAGACATGTCATACTTACATACAGACTTGACCGAGCCACTATACAGGAACTGTGTGCCCAGCTGGAGCCAGACCTGATGTCCCCCATTCGCCAACCCACAGGGATTCCCCCTCTGGTGCAGGTTCTGTCAGTCCTCCATTTTTTGGCAAGTGGATCATTCCAAACAACAGTGGCCATATCATCAGGGATGTCTCAGCCTATGTTTTCTAAGGTTTTGTCCAGAGTGTTGTCTGCCCTGATGAAATACATGCGGAGCTACATTGTTTTCCCTGAGGTGGCCGATTTGGCTACAGTGAAGGGTGATTTCTATGCCATTGGACATATCCCCAACATCATTGGTGCCATTGATGGGACCCATGTGGCCTTGGTTCCCCCCAGTGGAAGTGAGCAGGTGTACAGGAACAGAAAAAGTTATCATTCTATGAATGTCCAGGTGGTCTGTTTGGCTGACCAGTACATCTCCCATGTAAATGCCAAGTTCCCTGGGTCAGTGCATGACGCGTACATCATGCGAAATAGCAGCATCCCTTATGTGATGGAACAGCTACAGAGACACCGTGTGTGGCTAATAGGTGACTCTGGTTACCCCAACCTGTCGTGGCTACTTACCCCAGTGAGGAATCCCAGGACAAGGGCAGAGGAACGCTACAATGAGGTCCATGGGCAACTAGGAGGATTATAGAAAGAACCTTCGGCCTCTTGAAGGCCAGGTTTAGGTGCCTGCATATGACAGGGGGATCCCTAATGTACTCACCAAAGAAGGTGAGCCATATCATCGTGGCCTGCTGTATGCTTCACAACCTGGCTTTGCGACGCCAGGTGCCTTTCCTGCAGGAGGATGGTCCAGATGGTGGTGTTGTAGCAGCTGTGGAGCCTGTGGAGAGTGAAGAGGAGGAGGACGAGGGGGACGACACAGACAACAGAGACACAGTGATACAACAGTATTTTCAGTAGCACACAGGTACGAATCAACCACGCCATTTTACATTTACTTAAAGTCTCCTGCCTCTCTACTGTCTGAGTTCCCCCCCAGTTCCTGTTAACTGAGTTGTGACTTTCCCTTCCGTTTTCAGAGATGTGGGCCCCACTGCGTGACCTCTGCTTTGTTTGCCCATGGACTACAGCTGTGTGACAGTGGTATGTTGTCATCACAATGAAACTGAACATTTTGGCACCGTTATGTCCAATACATTTTTTCAAAATACAAGCAGACTCCAGATTTTTTTAGTGCAAGAAGTGATTTAATTAAAGTGCTAAATTTAAGGAACATGATTGTTAAACCGGGATGGGTGATGGTGGAGTAATGTCCATGGCAGAGTCCAGTTCTCAGTCGCACAGGTGCATTGTCCATATGCCTGTGGAAGGATGGAGCAGGGGCAGTTCAAGGTTGGACAGGGTGACAATGTGGGACAGTGGGATGACATCAGGGGGTATTGTTTGCTGGCGGGGGTCTTGGCATCCTACTCTGTCTTCTTGTGAGATCTCAGGTTCCGCTTGCGGGGTGGTTCTTCTTCTGCAGGAGGTGGGGTTCTGGTGGCCTGTCGTTGTGTGGGGGCCTCCTGTCCACTAGCGCCGGCGGAGGTGGTAGGCTGTTCCTGGTCCAGGCTAGTGACAGGGGCCCTTTGTGGTGCCACATGGTCCCGCAATGTGGTGACTATCTGGTTGAGGGCCACTACGATGGTCCCCATTGCGGAACTAATGCTCCTCAGTTCCTCTCTGAACCCCATGTACTGTTCCTCCTGCAGTACCTGGATCTCCTGGAACCTGGCCAGTACCGTAGCCATCGTCTCCTGGGAGCGGTGGTATGCTCCCATGATGGAGGAGAGGGCCTCTTGGAGAGTCGGTTCCCTAGGCCTGTCCCCCCCCTGTCGCACAACAGCCCTCCCAGCTCCCCTGTGTTCCTGGGCCTCTGTCCCCTGGACGGTGTGCCCACTACCACTGCCCCCAGGTCCCTGTTGTTGTTGGGGTGGTGGGTCAACCTGGGTGCCCTGTAGTGGTGGACACAGCGCTGATTGACGTGTCCTGGAGACAGAGGCATGGGCCCGCTGGGTGGGAGCTGTGCTGGTGTTCCCAGAGGGGGTTAGGTCTGGTGTAGCCTGTGGATGTCTGTGGGGAACCGACTGTCCCGAGGTCCCTGATGGGCCGGGCTGGTCATCAGGGTCCAGGGAGACAGAGCTGCTGTCATCACTGGGGGCCTCTTCTGGGGGTGGGATGGACATCTCTGGACCCTCCGTGGCGGTGTGTTGGCATTCGGGTCCTGAAAGGGTATAAGAGTATGGTTATTGCTTCTGTGTGTGGCATTTCGTGTAATGGGTGGGTGGCCGTGTCCCCCAGTGCTGGCATTCCCTTGTGGGGGCTTTTGTGACGGTGGCTTGTGGGGGTGATGGGTGTGTGCAGTGGGCATGCTTTGGGGATGGGTGTCCATGCTTTGGGGACGCACGCAGGGCTAGGTTTTGGGATGGGTGGGATGTGATGGTGAGCCATTTGCAAGGAGTTGGTGTGATGGGGGTGGGGGTGAGGGTGGGGGTATGATTTGGCATGCAGGTGGGGGGAATGAATTAGTGAAGATTTGACTTACCAGAGTCCATTCCTCCGCCTACTCCTGCGAGGCCCTCAGGATGCAGGATGTGCAAGACTTCCTCCTCCCATGCTGTGAATTCTGGGGGAGTAGGTGGGGGTCCGCCGCCAGTCTTCTGCACCGCAATGTTGTGCCTTGATACCATGGAACGCACCTTCCCCCGTAGGTCGTTCCACCGCTTCCTGATGTCGTCCCGATTGCGTGGATGCTGTCCCACTGCGTTGACCCTGTCCACTATTCTTTGCCAGAGCTCCATCTTCCTGGCAATGGTGGTGTGCTGCACCTGTGCCCCGAAGAGCTGGGGCTCTACACGAACTATTTCCTCCACCATGACCCTGAGTTCTGCGTCAGAGAACCTGGGGTGTCTTTGGGGTGCCATGGGGTGGTGTGGATGAGGTGAGGGGGTGTATGTGTTGTAGAGTGTGGTGAGTGTGGTGGTGTATGGTGTTTTGTGCGTGGAAATTGTGTGGGTGATGTTGTGATTTGCCTCTGTGTGATGGTCTACTCTATGCTGTGCTCTCTCTCTCTGTCCTTCACTCGCAATTGTGGTCGTAAGGGTTTGTGGGTGATGTGGGTGTGTGTTTTATATTTAATTGGGTGTGTGGGAGTCGTGTGTGTATGTGTCTCAGGTGTGTGTATTTTGAATTATCCAATGTGGTAGTGTTTTGTAAAGGTGTGTGTATTTTGACCGCGGCGGTGTGTACCGCCAATGGAATACTGCGGTTGAAAGACCGCTGCAGGGATTTGTGGGTCGGAATGGTATGGGCGTATTTCTGTTGGCGTGACGGTGGAGGTTTGGTCATCGCCAGTTTCCCGCTGACCTTTGGTGTGGCGGACTTTTGTGGATGTCGGGTTTTTGGCGGTTTGCCAGTTGCGGGTCAGAATGACCGTGGCGGTTTACCGCGACCGTGGCGGTGTTATGGCGGCCTTCTGACTGGCGGTAAGCGATTTTTACCGCCAAGGTCAGAATGACCCCCTTTGTCTTACACAGCAAGTCTCTTCCCAATATGGATACCGGACTTGAATCACAGACTACAAATTTATGCAATCCCTGAAAATTGCCAATCTCGACTTGAACTGGGTCTGTAATTGGGTTTGTCAAATATTGGTTTGCTACCCCCACAACCTGTACTGTTCTACCTGAAAGGGGCAAATTTGGAACCTCTGCACTTCTCACTGTAGAGCGTGTAGCTCCTGTGTCCACCAAGAATGAAACCCTGTAACCCATAACCTTTCCCTTCACATAGGGTCCTCGCTGATCTACTTCTAAAGAAGTCGCAAGCACACATAGCTCCTCATCTGAACTGTCACTCGTCCATTCATCATTTATTCCATCCTCACTGTGTAATGGGAATTGATGGACTGTGTTACTACTTCTTTTTTTCGTCTGTCCTATCCCCTGTTGAGAAAGCATCATCTGTTGCTGCTCCATCGGGGTTTGAGGTATCATGGGAACCTGCTGCTGCATCGGCTAAACCTGTGACACTTGTGCATGTGGCATTTGCACCTGCTGCATAGGCTGAATATTTTGCACTTGATTCACATTATTATGAAAATTTGGAATAGGACCCCTTAGTCTCGTTTCTCTCATATTCTGAAATGAATTGATGTAATTACTCTGCTGAACCACACCTTCCTGCACCATCATCGGACACTCCTGTTTCCAATGTCCCATGGCTTCTCAAATGTGACACATCAATAGCCTCTTCATTCCTTGCACATCATTATGAACCACCACAGTATTCAAATCTGGACAGCGATTCATATTACCTCCATGACCTCTACATCTTATCTGTGGCTGAAATATGATATTTCCCTGCTGCTGTGGCATCTGTTGTGAAAAACCCCTTGCACTCCTGTTTGAGCTGCTTTAATCTGCATTACCATCGCTTCCTCTTTCAACTTTTTCTGCTTCAACTCAATCTCATCACCACAGTGTTTCACATACTGCAACAACTCATCAATTGGCTTTGCTTGCCAGCAGATCAAATGACTCTTAATCATCTGGCTAATTTCAGGTCTCAACCCTTCCACAAATCTGAACACAAAATGTAGCATGTCTTTCACCTCAATTGTTTCTGTACCACTGTAATGCTTGAATTCCTGCGACAATCTCTCATAATATACATGTATTGACTCTTTTGCTTCCTGAGCTGTCCTGTCAATTCTCTGCCAATCAATATTTTGGGGCAAAATCCTCGATTTCAGAAACTCAATCACCTTATAGTAACATTTCATTACTTCAGGAGATGGTGCACCTGTATTCTTATCTCTCTCCAGTTTACTTGTTGGCCAGGCTACACTCCTCTTATACTCGATCCACAGATCAGCTGGAACCACTATCCCTAGTAATGTGTTCAAGTCCTCTCAAAAACACTTTGCAAGTTTCACAAACCTGTCTGTCTGCTGATGCCACTCTACTGGCTTTTCTCTCAATTTTGGATAATCATTTGTAAATGACAGAATGACACTTCTGCTCCAAGTGACATGAACAAAATTTCCCCTTGGAATCTCCCTCATTGGTAAAATCTTTACTAGATCTTTGTCCTGCTGCACATTTTCAGTCAGCTCGAAAGAATCCATTTTCCTATTGTTTTTTTTCCTTACCCATCTGCCTTCTAATTTGTCTAATGCTCCCCAGGTCTGAGCACTCTGCAGTAATTCTTTAAGATGTGCCTTCATTCTGGCTGAACTCATATGTTCAAAATCTTTCGCCTCGAAATCTAGTCTGTAACTCCTCTTCAAATGCTTTGTTTCCTCAATCTCTATGTCATATTTCTCTGCCAAGTCTGCTAATCTCTGATGCACCCTGCTCACTTCTCTGGTAATCTTTGGGCACAAATATGTCAATTCTGCCTCTGTGTAGGATTCTAACCTATTCACCCCCATTGTTCCCTCAATGAGTTCACCCACTTCCATGCTTAGTCTAGCACAATTCAAATTCTCCTCTCCTTTAGGTGCACTCTGTGGGGGTATTCAGTTTGTCTAACCATCCAGTCAATTGCTGAGCTGTCAGTCCCTGTACTGAAATGTTACTCACTTGGATTGGGAGCACCTGCTGTGCAACTACATTCGGAGTCTGTGGTGTCAATAATTTCAAACCGTGGCTAACATTTGGTCCTGTCATAGCATCTGGAAGTGCAAAAAGTGGACTAAAATCTAACAATGATCTGGATCCGTCAAAAGTCTGACCCACGGGAGAAACTACCCGAACATGTTCATTATGTCCTCCTCTCATTAGGTTCTGGGTCATTGCTCCCTGTTCACTTACAGTCTGTTTCTGTTGTGCAAATAATGGTACAGCTGGACAAACAGTAATTGGTAGCGATATAGCATCTGGGGCTGCTCTGCCACTTACACTCTGTGGGAGAGTAACTTCCATATTCTGATTCATCATCAGAGTCATGTCTGACTGTGTCCCTGTCACTGGCGTAAATCTCGGCATTATCTGCGACTGCTCTTGGGGCAACAAAATCAGAGTCGGCTCCGTCTAGACCAGTATTGGTCTCGGAACCACCTGCTCCGTGGGCATCACTAAGTTCAAAATCATTTCTAAAATAGGCACATCAGGATATATTCTCTGTAACTGTGGCAGCTGCATCTGAGTCTGCACTACAGGAGTAGTTGGCACATTAAGACCACTTTGCACTGCATTCTGTGTCAGGTTAGCATTAACCTGCACGGGACTCGCTGTCCCATTAACCTGTGTCGGGGCCTGTCGGATCAGCACTAGTACTCAGACCACTCTCATGTACTGTATATGGTGGTGGTCGATCTTTCAATAATTGTGCTAACGCAAATGTCTTAATTAGAAATTATTAATGAATGTCTATGTAATTTGAATAATGAATTTTGTAGAAAATAAATGACGCAGAAAAATTATGTGCAAGTATGAAATTATGACCTTGAAGAATGGCCAACATTGTTCACGAAATGTACTAAATGAATGATTAACACATAAGAAGTATTGAAAATGTATCAGATCAACGTAGTAACATGTCATATTAAGGGTTATGAATAATGCTTTGACTTGTTAATTGTAGGCCTTAACTTAGCGAGTGTCTTGGCCTAGTCTTGCCAAGCCTCATGCAGAAGCTGTATTTCTTAGCATTTAATGAAAAATGCTGACAGAGTGAACTAACTGTGAAATGCTCATTGTTTTAATAAAATGCTTAACCAAAGCTTTCTATGGGAACCGACGGGCAGGAGATGATGTCTACAATTGTATCATATCATATGTAAAATGTGCTAGATGTACTTTCCTAGGACGTTAACAATGAAGACACTGACTGGAGAGGAAGATGCAACAATTTTGATACCTGACAAGCCGGATGATGAGGACATCGTAAGGTGAACCAATCAATGACATGAGAAAGGAGGAATCTTAGAATTAATAGATTTGGGACAGTAAAACTACTGGGTAGAGTAATAACGTACGATTACTTGACCACTTGGAAATTGGGGGATAGTTTGGGTGACTTTGCTATAACAACATGACAGAGGGAAACTATGTGAGACCTTATTCCAATTTTGTGACGCAATATTGAGAAGAGAAGAGATTTGAGATTCTGTCATTGGGCTCATGCTCTCTGACTGAGAGCCTAATGTGATGCTGATCAATTGATGACCTGAGGACGAAGACTGATTCTGTTTGCTGACCCATACTGTGGATAGGTAGATATGACAATTTGACTGAAATATATTTTTGTGCCTTTCCTTTCTAGGTACCAACTGACCTGTCATAGTTAGTATTTTGAGCTAGATGTTTCCCAAACTCTTGTTTCTCAATTATTTTGTATGAAGCCCCACATGCTGATACTAATCTGGGTTAGATGAGGGTTTTTATATCTGATGATTGACAGATTACAGAGACAATTGTTTGACGAACTGTTTTGCTGAACTTCATGGACAGTGTTGAAATAGTAAAGCTGACTTTATTGATTTGTGCTAACGCTCTAGAATTTATTGTGATACAAGCCTAAATTAGATTGTGCTTTTGGCATCTTTTGACTAATTAATACTGTTCTCAGATGCATTTTGAATTGAGCTTTGAGTTAAATTCTTAAGATTTAGTAGTGTAAACCAAAGGGAAATAAAATTACTATATGTTTACTAAAGGTGTGGTTATTCATGGCTGAAAGTCAACTGTGAATGTATATTATGTTAGAGCTATGACAAGATTATTCTGAGTGAATCAAAAGATTCATCGACCTATATGGGTCCCCTTGTAAGTTTACTTATTAAGGACAGCCGTGCAAAGAATTGTATAAGGAACTCATCATCGTCCGATTCCTCCTCTACTATTGAATACTTTCTCGCTCCCTTCCTTTCGGATGGACTTTTATTAGTCTTCCTAGTCGCTTTCTTTCCTTCCTTCTCATTCTCCTGTGTAATTGCCAGAAACATCCTAATTCACGGCAATGTTTCTGTTCTCCATAGCTTCTGAAAACAATCCCATTTAGCCTCTGCTAGAGTCTTTCCTGCCTTTCTCATCCTTCTCTCGAATTTCAATTGCTGTTGCTGAATGGCCACTAGTTCCCAGTTTGCTAGTGCCTCAAACTGTGCTGGTCTCGGAAGGGGCTTCGATTCATATACCGCCATCTGCAAATGCTCCAAAACCCTCAAATTGAACGTCCCATTTGTAGGAAACGCTAAGCTCCCATCTTTCTCTGTCAGTTTGCACCATTGCTTTAATCAAAGACATGACGCAACACCTCTCTCTTCCATCACTATGTAAGCCGGTGTATTCTCTGGTGGTGTAGGCTCGCCTACACTCGCTGTAATGTACATATCTCCCCTTAGGGCTCTCTTTAACGCTTTGAAAAACGTCATCTTTTCTACTTTTTGTTTGCTCAAAATCAAATCAGGAAATTACTTTCAATCCCAAGATTCCTTTCACCCACGTTCTCAAACAATTGCCGCTCATGGACGGCTGCCAATCCGTGCACAGCCCTTTTCTCTAAACCAACCTATCCCAGAGCAGCTCCAATTACATCACACTCACACGTACTGTGGCTGACAGAGCCTTGTGGCTCATCCTCCTTCTCTCCAATTCACACGAACTAATACAAAGTATTACGAGCACTAATCAACAACCAAAAAACCAAAACAAATCTGCTGGTTTACTACAGGAAAGGTAGCACAATCACTTCAGAAACCTTGCGGATTTTTAACTGATGGCTCTTCCCACACTTACAGCTACTCCACTTTCTCAGTCTCCCAGATTAACAAACAAAAATTCGACCCACAGATTTTACTCTCAACTGATCAATGGATCTGTCCTGGTGCACATAGGACTCACCAAATCTCAGTAGAAATGTCCTCTCGCCCACTTTAACTCACACACTGACTTGTTGACCACTCCCGAACAACCTACTAAACCAGACAAATTACAACAAATAACCAAGTATCTCATACACTTTTCAATTTACTCCAGAGTCTTAGACCACGCAGAGTCTGTACTTCAACAACCACGTGGACAATTTTTTAGCACAAAACCTCACACACATATGAAGTTCAATGACTTCCCTACTCTCACACTGTGGAGTACACATACTCCTACTACAACTTCAGTTGGAGCACGCAAACTCCCTAAACCCTTGCAAACCTCACAATTCACATGCAATTTGCATAAGCTGTGCAAGCGCAACCTATTTCACTCACTCTATCACTAGAATGCCGGGAACATCCTCAAACAACCATTAGCAAGATCCAGGATCTGGGAAAGTCATTTCTGGACTTAAGGAAACATAATTTTCGCTCCAGCTATCATCATTGAAAAACAAAATCCAAATCTCAATAATAATGACTCTCGAAAGGACCAACTCATCAAACTGCTACCATCTCTGGGAACTCCTGTTACTGTGTACTGCACGTCTATGGTAGGCTCCTAAGCAGACAAACCATTGGTTTCTTACTGTCTCTGTTATTACTCTGTATCAGACATCTATGGCAAGCTCTGAAGGAGATGAACCATCAGTCTGACTATAACTGTTAGAGTGTCAGACCTTGATAAGTATACTTACAAGGGGACGTGAATAGGTCGATGAATCTTTTGAGTCACAGAAGTTCTAACCATAGCTCCAGTACATAATCAATGATCAATACACCATAATCAACAATCATTAGTAATCAATAAAATCAATAATCAATGGAGTCAGTAATAGTTACGTACCATGACCTTTCAGCCATGACTAAACACACCTTTAGTAAAAGTTTAGTATGTTTATTTCCCTATATTAACAATGCAAAGGTCATGTAGATTAATCTCAAAATCAAATGAAACACATATAAAGACAACACTTGTTGTCCAAAGCGGCGGAAGAAGCGCAATCTAATCAAAGCTTGAACTACAACCCATTCTAAAGTTACAGTGCAAATCAATAGCAGAGTCAGCTGTGTTAACAAGATGTAATACATGTAGCTAAGCAGAGAAATCCATCAAACATTAGTCGCTTTCATCATAAGTCAGATTTCTGAACTAACACTAGATTAGCATCTGCATATTGGGCTTCATGCAAAACAATTTAGTAGCACAAATTTGGAAAACATCTAACTATGATAGAGCCATAAACAAAACGGTGCAGTTGGTACCTAGAATGAAAAAGCAAATTTGCATAATAATCACAGTTTTATCTCATTACACCTATCCTTGGTATGGGTCAGCAAAGCAGAATCAGTCTTTGTCCTCAGGAGATCAGTCGATCAGCAAGGCATCAGGCTCTGTCAGGGAATATGAGCCCAATGTCGGAATGAATGTCTCTCTCCTAAAATCTGTACAGTTTCTCTCTCTCCTAAAGTGTCTCTCTCAATCTGCTAAGGTCTCTGAAAATCTTTTCCTCTGCTGCGTTGTTATATCAAAGTCACCTAAAGTATCCCCTAATTTCCTATTGGTCAGTTAATCGTATGTTCACACTCTGTCCAATAAAACTACTATGTCAAATCTATGAATTATAATATTTCTACTTTCTCATACAGTTGATTGGTCCTTTTTTACGATGCTCTCATCATCCGCCTTGTCAGATAACAATATTGTTGCAGCTTCCACTCTAGTCAGTATCTTCATTGTTCTTGTCCTGGGAAAGTCCATCTCACACACATTACACATAAAATGTTGCATTAGCAAGAACATCATCTCCTAGTAATCAGTTCCCATGAAAAGCTTCCGTTAAGCATATTTAAACAATGCAATAGACATTTCACAGTTTAATTCACTTGGTCAGCATTTTTATTAAATGTTAAGAAATACAACTTCTGCATGAGGCCTGGCAAAATAGGCCAAGACACTCACTAAGTTAAGGCCTACAACTAATAAAGCTAAAGCATACTTCATAACCCTTAATATGACATATGATTGCATTATCTAATACTCTTTCAACATATATATTGTATTCATATGGGGTTCCCCATGGTCGGCCCTACCCCATGATCGGAAAACCTCCCTCTATTCAGCCAGCCAAGCTGTTTTTGTAGTTACCAATTCAGTTCCGGGTTTATGCAATATTATCTTTCTCCAGGATCGATATGCAACAAAACAGACTGAGATAAACTGATTTAACCAGAAGTCAAACTGAATGACACTTTAAAATTGAAGCATTTATTTAAACTATTGAAACCGTCCCAGGTTGTCTCCACTACTGCTACTAGTGAGAAGCACACAGGAGAGAAAAAGCGGGAAAAGCAGAGAGCAACAGGCCTAGGGGAAAAGAAAGATGGAAGGGAGGAAGGGATTAAAGGAGCGAAAGTGAACCAGACAGAGAAGGAGTGCCTCAATAGACGGAGGCACTGCACACCAACAGTCCACAAACATCCAACAAGGCCCAGCTACAGCTCCTAAGATCGCACCTACCGGAAAGCTCTGAACAGAATACAAGTGGTGCAGAAACATGTGTAATGTAACTGTTAAGAGCGAATGATCAACACAGAGCCATGATTTGAGTCTCATGACTCTGTGATGTTAGGCCATCTTGGTAATGCTGCAACCCCATCCTTTCTAAGACGACATCCTGTGACAAATCGGGAAAGGGAGTAGTGGTATAAGGCAGCTGATAATAGAAAAGCAGTTTGGGAGTACAGGTCTGACACTGTACACCCCCGGGACTGCTTCAGAATGTGATGCTCTTAAGTGTCATTTGTTGGCTGCCCCAGAGGAACCCAATTATTGCAGAATCAGGCTGGCAGTTTGTCAGCCCTTACAGCTAAACTTTCCCTGCTGCTAACTGGCACATGCGCACTAGCGCCTGAATCTAATTAAAACTGCCTGACATCTGTGTTTCAGAAAGGACTAGGCTGGCCAAAGCAGTGAATGCTTTTGGCACAGTTTAAATAGGTTGGTAATTTATTTTTGCAATTACTGTCCATCACGTTTAATTGAATGGGTGTAGCCCCTCCACCCACCCCCAGAAACAACCTAAGCCGTTTCAACCCCTGCATATTCTTGTCCCAGCTAATGATCCTGGTACCTACTGACTAAGGATATTGGAGCAGAGTTTTAAAATAGCCCACAAATTGAGTTGCACATTTACTTGTTTTTCCCTTGTGTCCAAATCAGGAGATAGATTTTGATACTTAGAAGCATTGATGGACTCTTAGTGGGGCAGCTGATTGGGCTGCTCATTAAGGTGACTAGGAAACAATAGTCTGAAAATCAGGCTCTTTGTTATAGTTTTGTAAAATCTAAAAGGTGAATCACATGGAAATGTGACAATAAAAAACATGCCTTTAGTGCAACGCCCTGCTTACACATGACTAATTATCACCGCATTGTGGGAAAGAATTGCCATGTAATTATCCTTTGTGTAATATGTTTCTAGTCTTATTGCACATCAAGGAAAATTGGCAAAGATCTGTCAAGCACAATAAAGTTTATGCTGTATGTAAAGGAGAAAAGCAACCACTGAATAACAGGACCATATTTGCATAAATGCAACCTTTTGTAATCATATTTTTCATATAGACAATTGTTCAACACATCTTTATAGTTAGATAATTATTCAAGCACTTTGAAATATTCCTCTTAAAGAATTGTAATTGGCACATTAAACAACCTCATAATGGTTCTTTAGGAAAAATAATTGTCACCTAATAAACAACTTTAGAACAACCACAGCAAGATAACTACATTCTCCCTCTGTAATGTTATTTATGTGAACATTTTTGCATCATGTTATGTTAAACTATACCTTCATCTGAACATTTTCTCAGCTATTTGATTAGTGAGTTTCTACACCTAGGCCTTGAGGTTGGTTTGATTAAAAATACTCAAGAGAGGGGCTGACTAAGCTGGCTTTCCTGGAGTGGTTGTCAATGATAGTGTCATTGAGTACTTGTGTGAGTTATGCAGATCCACATGTAGCTTCAAACGGTCATTCATCAATAGCACTTTGCATCCTGGAAAGCATGCTGCAACCATAGCACTTAGACCCTCTCCCTGATTCGAGCTTTCAGAAGAGGGCCTTGTTGAGGAGTGGGCAGGCAAAACAATGGAGAACATGAGGAGGATGAAAATGAGAGCAGATGAGGAACTTATAGTGTTTGGTAAAGGTCTTATTTGGGGAAAGAAGGGTGGGAACACTAGAGTAGGAAAAGTTAGGGGAGGGGAGAAGTGTGGATAGAAAATGCTAGGTTGTTGTTTAAGGCATAATTGCATGTGTTTATGAGCTGAAGGATGTAAGTATTAGAACAGCTTGCTCCCAATGAAAGCTGCCTTTTCCACCGAACTTGTGGTGAGTAATTCTTTTTGCAACCTAGGTTTAAAGAACAATCATTCCCATAAAGGCCTCTTCATGCAAGCAATTTGTTGTGAATGATATCGTTTTTTTACCATAGTTCTTTAATAATTTTTATAAGACATCATTACCCAATGCTTCAGTGCCATTAGTTTTACCTGAAAAGGGGATCAGTTTAAGTGTGTGAAAAGCAGTATTTCAGTGGCTTCAAATTGCCCTTAATATGAAAAGTAGAATCTGAAAGCAAGGAAGTGTGGATTGTGCCTGTCTGTATACAAGGAGATTCTGAATAGACAATCACCTCCTTGCCACCTGCTGCAGCAGCATGGGCTTAAGGTCACTTGCCCCTTGTACGTGCTTCTATTGGTTGTTGCATCTGTTACTGTGATTTATTGCTAGGGCTAGTTTTCTACTGGACTAAGGGCTTACGGTTTGAGTTCTGATTGTCTGTTAGGGCTAAGTCTCTGATTGGCTGCTAGAACTAGGGTTTCCACTGGACTGATGGTTTATGGTTACAATTCTGATTGGCTATCAGGGCTAGGGTTCTGATTGGTTACTAGGGCTAGGGTTGCTGTTGAACTTAGGGCTTTGGTTTTGATTGGCTGTTATGGCTAGGGCTGTGATTGGTTAATAGGGCCATGTCTCTTATTGGCTATAGGGTTTAGGGTTAGGGTTCTGATTCGACAATAGGGTTATTTAAGCCTAGGGTTCGGGGTGTCTCAGTGCGGGCGTCGAGGCTAAGAGTGGAGAGGACAAGTGCAGTTATCTCTTTGGGCCAGGCCTAAGGCCAGAGATGCTGCCCAATTTTTCACTTACCAACTGCCACCATAAGCCCTCCACATCCACCAACATCCAAACAGAATATCTGCAAAGGCATTCTACTCATGCACCACAAGCAAAGCTCATAAAGATTTCTATGTCTCAATGACAACTCCGAAATCCCACAAACCACACCTATATACCATTATTCCCCAACTACAACACTCTGGCACCTTCATTCTCACATAAAGCACAACTGTGTCCTATCCCACTACTCATCCACGCATCACCAACACAGCACAAATCCACTTTATACATAACTTCAATGCATCTAAACACACACTCCCTGTTCATACAAAACACTAGCTCTGTCCTCTACCTGCTCCTAACAGCCCCCTTTTATCATGATGAAACCTATACTCAGCCTTCCACCACACCACCCACCAATATCCTAATCCTCTTGATACCAATTACACACAACCATACAATCCTTACACTCCACTTAACCACACATATTATCTTTCCCAGTGATCAGATCTAACACAAACACTCATAGCTCTTGCCCAGCCCCTCTTACACACCACATATACCCTTCTGCAAAACACATCACCACCCCAGTACAATTCAAATACCACTCACCAGCAGTATGTCAAATTAAAACCCTTTGCAGATATCCACTACATCAATATCTCTTCTCACTATTGCACAAAAACAAAACTAAACACATACACCAGCACATCAAAATCACACACACTTTCATAATACTTTCTGTCACACCCGCTACCACCCTTATGACTACACAAATAATGCAAATCCTGAGCCAACTTTACTCCACAATTCTCTATCTTCACTAACATCTACCACAAACACCCCAACACAGCAACATTGATTCACCTGCCTCTCATCCATTGCACAATTTGAGCCTTAAAATATGACCCATGTGCTCAACCACCACCCCTAACCCATCTTCCGTCCACCCTAAACAGGTGCAAACAAAATAAACAACATGCCACTCTTCATCATTTCACATCCCCATGTCTATTACACAACAAGGCTACTCTACAAAAACAACACAACTCACCATGTCATTCTCAACCACCATCTCCACCACTGACACACACCGACCCAACAAAATGCCTTCAAAGACTGCTGGACAAGGAACACAATATAGAAAAACAACACTATTGTGACCCTCATACAGTTAATATCAGCACTAATGACACACCTGCTACACATTCAAAATAAATTAATTAACATGACAACAGAAAACCTTGCTATATGGCCTCACATTCCCATTAGTGTAGAGTATAGTATTGGTGCTCAATACATTCTGAACATGCCTGTTGTCAAACATGTATTCTGGGACAAGAGAACTTGTACCAACAACTTATAGCTCAAATTAAGAATGGAGCACACCTAAACAAGTGAAAGGGATTACAATTTCTAGTACAATACATGGAATCCATAATACTGTTGAGAAATTTGATAAATAGTCGTACTGTGATTTAAGAGAAAAATAGACCTACGCTGTAAGACAATGGTGTATGATGTATCCGAGACTGTACTGTTACAATACTTTTAATACCAAGCATATCTATAAAATGTGCATGTGTACAACAAAAGATTTGTGAAAGACCAACAAGAAATATTTATAATAAAGCCAAGTCAAGAATAAGCAAGAACACCACACATTTGTCCCAAGACCTATGACTTAGTCACAGCCTCGTATTTTGTGTTTTGGCAATGTCCAAGCCTCATGTTGCAATAAGTTCATCAGTAGCCGAGTAATATCCAATTCATTGGTTTGTTGCACTGAAAGTTCTTGTCATCATTCAAAATACACTGCACACTCTATCCTAACACAAAAGGACACCACCACCAAAACACAATCTCTAAACTGCCTACTAATAAATGCTTGATCACTCTCTAAAAACAAGCACAACATCTATGACCTACTCACTGACATACAACCTGACTTAGGCCCTCATTACAACACTGGCGGATGGTGTTAAAGCAGCGGTAAGACCGCCAACAGGCTGGCGGTAAAAAAATTGCAATTACGACAGTGGCAGAAACCGCCAACAAAGACATCCACTTTAACACTCCGACCGCCACGGCGGTACAAACAAACAGCGCGGCGGTCACAGCCAACAGACAGACGGAGGACAAAGTACCGCCCACAGTATCACAATCTACCACCTTTTCCGGGGCGGATTCACCGTGGACAAAAACACGGCGGAAACAGGACTTCGAAGGGAAAACACTCACCTCTACACACCCCACGAGGAATCCGGATGCCATGGAACCGGAGCTGTAGATCCTGCCAGCCCTTATCTTCTTGCTCCTCTATCAGGAGCACAAATGCCGGTGGCGAAGACAACGGTGAGTACTGCACCTATGACACAGGGGAGGGAGGAGGGAAAAAACAGGGACACACACACGCAACACGCAACACCCCAACCCTCACCCATGACAACACACACACTAATACAGCATGATACATTATAGTTACACCCCCAACCCCCCCGGAAGAATGCAAAGACAAAAGGAAATGAGTGTAACCACTGTAAAATATTAAAATCAAGTACGCAAAAATATATATATATATACTATAAACAAAATATACACCAAGCTTAGTAGTCCAGGTAGTGCTCCAATGAAGTCCGTGGAACACCTGGCCCACACGGTATGGGCGAGGCCCACACAAGACCCCCGACCATGATGGAGAGAACACTGCAGGGCCATCATAGAGCAAGAAAACAGGCACCTCAGGGGGAGGGAAAGGGGGGGCACCTCAGCCGCTTGAGTGCACGGCACCAAATCCACAAGAGGGCTACATGCCCACTGTTCCATCCTGGGGAGTGCAAAGCCACAGTCTTTCAAGTCTCTACAGTGGGTGGGTTGGCCACTGTTCCATCCTGGGGAGTGCAAAGCCACAGTCTCTCAAGTCTCTACAGTGGGTGGGTTGCCCACTGCTCCATCCTGGGGAGTGCAAAGCCACAGTCTCTCAAGTCTCTACAGTGGGTGGTTGCCTACTGTTCCATCCTGGGGAGTGCAAAGCCACAGGCTCACAAGTGGATGACTGTCTCCACTGGTTCAGGAGTACATGGTGCCCAGAGTGCTTCATCCTGCTAAGGACTGAGGCAGTGGATGCATCTCCCCACTGGTTCTGGAGGGGGCATGGTGCCCAGAGTGCTTCATCCTGCTAAGGACTGATGTAGTGTATGCATCACTTCATTGGTTCTGGAGGGGGAATGGTGCCCAGAGTGCTTCATCCTGCTAAGGACTGAGGTAGTGGAAGTGAATCTCCACTGGTTCTGGAGGAGGCATGGTGCCCAGAGTGCTTCATCCTGCCAAGGACTGAGGTAGTGGATGCATCTCTCCACTGGTTCTGGAGGGGGCATGGTGCCCAGAGTGCTTCATCCTGCTAAGGACTGAGGTAGTGGATGCATCTCTCCACTGGTTCTGGAGGGGGCATGGTGCCCAGAGTGCTTCATCCTGCTAAGGACTGAGGTAGTGGATGCATCTCTCCACTGGTTCTGGAGGGGGCATGGTGCCCAGAGTGCTTCATCCTGCTAAGGACTGAGGTAGTGGATGTGAATCTCCACTGGTTCTGGAGGGGACATGATGCCCAGAGTGCTTCATTCTGCTAAGGACTGAGGTAGTGGATGCATCTCTCCACTGGTTCTGGAGGGGGCATGGTGCCCAGAGTGTTTTGTCCGGCTTGTGACGGACTCAGTAGCGTCAGTGCCCTTGGCGCTCATAGGCCAGCGGTGTTTGTGGTGGCAGTGCCCTGTTCAGCGGTGCTTGTGGCGGCGGTGCCCTGTTCAGCGGTGCTTGTGGTGGCAGTGCCCTGTTCAGCGGTGCTTGTGTCGGCGGTGCCCTGTTCAGCGGTGCTTGTGGCGGCGGTGTCCTTTGCAGTGACTCAGTTGCTGGCGGTCCTGTCTTGCCCAGCGGGGCTGGTGCTGGCGGTTCTGTCTGGCCCAGCGGGGCTGGTGCTGGCGGTCCTGTCTGGCCCAGCGGGCTGGTGCTGGCAGTCCTGTCTGGCCCCTTGAGGCTGGTGCTGGTGCTGGCGGTGGCCTCTTGGGCAGCAGGGCAGGTGCTGGCGGTGGCCTCTTTGGCAGCAGGGCAGGTGCTGGGGGTGGGCTCCTAGGCAGCAGGGATGATGGTGGTGGGCTCCTGGGCAGGTGGGATGATGGTGGTCTTCTCCGCCATGCTGGTCTTCCCAGACCTGCTGATTTTCTTGTGGCCCTTCCCCACCTTGGAAGGTGTTGCAGCTGACTCCACACTCCCACCTGTACATCTGGGAGCGGCTTTGGTGGCTGGAGTCTTCCCCCTCTCCCGCCGGGCACTGGCCAGCTTTAGATGCTTCACAGACTGTCCGTGCACACTGGCTGCCATGGTGGCCGGTGCACTCCAGATTCCGGTGACTACAGGCACCAATGGTCCCGGAGATGTTGTAGCTGAGGTGCTAGGTTGGGACCTGGAGAGTCGGGTCCTAGGAGGCGGACGGGGTGGGGGAGGTGTGGGAAAGAGGTCAAGGTTGGACAGGAAAAGTTTTTGGGAAACACTGGGACGGGTAGCTGGAGGGGGTTTGGGAGTGGAGGAAGAGGTTGTGGTTGTAGGAGGTGTTGGTTTGGTGACTTTGGGTGAAGGTGCATGCGCTGGAGGCTGTCGTGAGGTGGATGGCTGTTGGGTGGGTATGTGCCTGCATTTGTGTATCTTGGGAGGTGGCGTCACAGACACACTGGGAGAGGACACAGGGGAAGTGTGAATGGCAGTGGGGGTGATGACTGCACGTGAGCAGGGTGTGGCGGCGTGTGTGCTGGTGATGGCAGTAGTGGCTGCCGATGTAGTGCATGCAGGTGTGAGTGTAGACAAGACTAGGAGGGAGGAGGGAGACGTGGAGGAGGGGGACACAGTGGAGGCAGCGGATGTTGGTGTGTCTGCATGTGTGTGATGCTTGCGTGAGTGCCTGTGGGATGTGTGGTGCTTATGTTTGCCTGAGCTTCCCTTGTGTGGTGAGGTGTGTGCATGCTGGTCTGAAGGTATGCTTGGGATAGGCTGGGGTACAGGGGATTGGGTCTGGGTGGAGGAAGTTGGAGGGGGGTGGCTAGACACAGGGACAATGGCTGCCATCAGTGCTGAGGCCAGAGTTTGCAGGGTTCGATGAAGGGCAGCCTGACCAGAATGAATGCCCTCCAGGAATGCATTTGTGTGTTGCAATTCCCTTTCTACACCCTGGATGGCATTCAAAATAGTAGACTGCCCAACAGTGAGAGACCTGAGGAGGTCAATGGCCTCCTCACTGAGGGCAGCAGGGGTGACTGGGGCAGGGCCTGAGGTGCCTGGGGCGAAGGTGATGCCCATCCTCCTGTGTGAGCGGGCACGGGGCAAAGGCTGAGTGGCTGCTGGGAGGGCGGTGCTGGTAGGGGGGTGGCGGCAGTACCTGTAGATGCGGGGGGCACAGATGTTGCTGCCACCAAAAGGGAGCTCCCATCAGAGGACTAGCCTGTGTCACTGGTGCCAGCTCCTGTCCCCGCCGTGGAGCTCCCCTCGCCCTCCATCCCACTGGTGTACTCCGACTCTGTTGTCTCGCCCTCCAGGGCCATGTGGGATGCAGCTCCCTCCTGCTCCGTTGCCACTGATCCTCCGCCTGATGATGCTAATGCACACAAGAACAGGGAGACCACAAAAAGGGGGGGGACGACAGAAGAAAGACATTTTGAGTGCATGCATTACCGCTACCGTTGGCGGACACGACAGACACAGAATCCTCCTGCACTACGCCGCGCACTTGGCCTCCACTGTTCAATCCCTGGGACATGGCCTACAAGGCTATGGACGACATCTGCGCACATCGATTTTACAGGAGCCTGACTAGGTGTTATTAGCACTGTACACAGGTGGGGTGGGGTGCCACAGGCTCTGCCAGCACAAGGGAACCTTGCCTCCTAAACTCACCCTGGCCTAGGGAAACCCACAGCTCAACTCCCCCACCCAGACACCTCCACTGCGCGCAAAATCAGCAGAATGAGAGTGTACTCACCCCCTTGTGGCTGCTGTGATGCCCCAAAGCGCCCATCCAACTCCGGGTACGCCACCGCCAGGATCCTAAACATCAGGGGGGTCATGGTGCGATGGCCACCCCTCCCACATTGGGAGGCCATCCCCAGCTGGGCCTCCGCCGTCTTCTTGCTCCAGCGGCGAATGTCCTCCCATCTTTTACGGCAGTGGGTGCTCCGTCTGTGGTAGATCCCCAGGGTCTGGACGTCCTTGGCGATGGCACGCCAAATATCTTTTTTCTGGTGGGCGCTGACCTACATGAATTGTACAGGGGGAAAAGAAAAGTTATTACCAAATGCACCGTCACAGTCATTGGCCCCCATCCCTACCCTTGCCATGATGCACATGCACTCACCGTCGTTTCATGCAAGCCACAATCTCCCCCCCCATCTTTCATCCTCCCCACCACTCCACACAGGCATAGCACATACAGCATGCTGCCAGTGTATTTATCTGTTTGTCTGGAGGACCGTAGAGAAGCATGTACTGGGGGAGGAACCCATCCACAAGTTTCTCCAACTCCTCCGATGTGAAGGCAGGGGCCCTTTCCCCAGTCGCACAAGCCATTGTCTCTTCCCGACCGAGGTCACAGCAGCACTTGCAGTGTATGTCCCCTCCTGTCGAAGATCAGGTATCGAGTGATTGAACAGATAGAAAATGGCAGTCACGTCCGCGGCGTACATCGTCATTGGCTCCTGGGACCCATATGCTCCAATGTTAACCAATGCAGGATTGCACCACGGTCTTCGACCGCCTACCGTGACGGTGTACAACGCCAGCGCATTTACCTCACATCCCATTGTCCCACTTTACAGGTCAGGCAGCGGCCATTTCAGGGGCCCACATGGCTTAATTTTAAACTGCGTCACACATACCTAGGCCTAGCCTCAACACACATACAGGCCAAATATAGGATTTTGATTTGTGTTCGGTGTAAGCTGTGTTCACGTACCTCTGAGTTGGTTGACTCTGTGCTCGCTGTTGTTCTTCACAGGGACCGTCCGCTGGGACATGTGAGGAGATGGCGGCATCCTCTGGTGTACAGACCGCTAGTGGACCTGTCGACAATGGAGGAAAGACATCTGATCATCACCTACAGGCTTGACCGTGCCACAATCCAGGAACTGTGTGCCCAGTTGGAGCCAGACCTGATGTCAGCTATCCGCCATCCCGCAGGAATCCCCCCTCAAGTGCAGGTGCTGTACGTACTCCATTTCCTTGCAAGCGAGTCATTTCAAACAACATTGGCCATAGAATCAGGGATGTCCCAGCCTATGTTTTCCAACGTGTTGTCCAGAGTGTTGTCTGCCCTGCTGAAACACATGCGGAGCTACATCGTTTTCCCTCAGGTGGAGGATTTGCCTACAGTGAAAGGAGACTTCTATGCCCTGGGACATATCCCCAACATCATAGGTGCCATTAATGGGACACATGTGGCTTTGGTACCCCCCCGCAGGAGTGAACAGGTGTACAGAAACCGGAAGAGTTATCATTCCATGAATGTGCAGATGGTGTGTTTGGCAGACCAGTACATCTCCCATGTTAATGCCAAATTCCCTGGCTCAGTGCATGACGCTTACATCCTGCGGAATAGCAGCATCCCTTATGTGATGGGTCAACTCCAGAGGCACTGTGTGTCGCTATTAGGTGAGCACCTGGAAGCAAGTCAGTGGGAATGGTTGTCTGGGCCTGGGGATATCCCTACAGGTTAGTGTGTGTCTAACAGTTGTCCCTCGCCATTTGCAGGTGACTCTGGTTACCCCAACCTGTCATGGCTACTGACCCCAGTGAGGAATCCCAGGACAGGGGCAGAGGAACGCTACAATGAAGCCCATGGGCAAACTCGGAGGATAAGAGTGGACCTTCGGCCTCCTGAAGGCCAGGTTCAGGTACCTCCATATGACAGGTGGATCCCTATTCTACTCACCAAAGAAGGTGTGCCAGATCATCGTGGCATGCTGTATGCTTCACAACTTAGCTTTGCGATGACAGGTGTCTTTTCTGCAGGAGGATGGTCCAGATGGCAGTGTTGTTGCAGCTGTGGAGCCTGTGGACAGTGAAGACGAGGAAGCAGAAGAAGAGGACATGGACAACAGGAACTCGGTGATCCAGCAATATTTCCACTGAGACACAAGTAAGAATACAAACCTGCCTTCTACATGTACTTTAACACTACTACCTCTCTACTGTCTGGCGTTTTCACCCAGTGTATGGTCACTGAGTTGTCACTTTCCCTTACGATTTCACAGATGTGGGTCCCACTGTGTGACATCTGCTTTGATTCCTCATGGACTAGAGCTGTGTGACATAGGTATGTTGACATTACAATTGAAGGAGCATTTTGGCACAGTAATTGCTAATACACTATTCCGAAATCACAGACTGACTCCAGATAGTTTTGTGCTTCAAGGGTGTTTATTTAAGTGCTCAATATTGGAGGGGGTTGCAAAATGGTGAGGGTTGATGGTGGAGGAATGTCCATGGCAGAGTCCAGTCTATTAGTCTCACATGTGCATTGCCCAAATGGGCATAGGAAGTGGAGCTGGGGCAGTTTAAGGATGGACAGGGTGACAAAGTGGGACAGAAGGATGACATTTAGGGTGGTCTCATTTCTTGGCGGGGGTCTTGGCATCGTTCTCTGTCTTTGTCCTGGATCTCAGGGACCGTTTGCGAGGTGGTTGTCCCTCTGCAGGGGGTGGGGTGCTGGTGTGGTGATCCTGTGGCGGTGCCTCCTGTCCACTAGCGCCGGCGGAGGTGGTGGGCAGTTCATCATCCATGCTAGTGTCAGGGGCCCCTTGTTGTGCCACAGTGTCCCTCCTGGTGTTGAGTACTTCCTCCAGCACCCCTACGATGGTGCCCAGGGTGGAATTGATGGTTCTGAGTTCCTAGCTGAAGCCCAAATACTGTTCCTCCTGCAGGTGCTGGGTCTCCTGAAACTTAGCCAGTACCATTGCCATTGTCTCCTGGGAGTGGTGGTAGGCTCCCATGATGGAGGAGAGGGCCTAGTGGAGAGTGGGTTCCTTGGACCTGTCCTCCCCCTGTCGAACAGCAGCCCTCCCAGTTCCCCTGTGTTCCTGTGCCTCCCTGGACCGTGTGCCCACTACCACTGCCCCCAGGTCCCTGTTGTTGTTGGGGTGGTGGGTTAGCCTGGGTTCCCTGTAGTGGTGGACATAGTGCTGATTGACGTGTCCTGGGGACAGATGTATGGGCCCGCTGGGTGGGTGCTGTGCTGGTGTTTCCAGAGGGGGGAAGCTCTGTGGTGGCCTGTGACTGTGTGAGGGGAACCAACTGTTCAGAGGTCCCCGATGGGCCGGGCTGGTCATCTATATTCAGTTGGACAGAGCTGCTATCATCACTGTGGGCCTCTTCTGTTGGTGGTGTGGACATGTGTGAACCCTCCTGTCCGGTGACTTTGGGAAGGGGTCCTGCAGGGGTATAAAAGGATGGTTATTACATCTGTGGTTGCCATGGTGTGAAATGGGTGGGTGTCCGTGTACCCCAGTGCTTGCATTCCTGTGTAGGACCTTGTGTGATGATGGTTTACGGGGGTGTATAGGTATGTGCAGTGGCCATGATTTGGTGAGGGGTGTCCATGCTTTGTTGTTGCATGCAGTGCTTGGTGTTGGGATGGATGGGTTGTGATAGTGGGACATTTTTGAGGAGTAGGAGTGATGGGGGTGAGGGTGAGGGTGGGGTACGTGATGGCATGCAGGTAGGGTGGGTGATGTAATAGTTAAGATTTGACTTACCAGAGTCCATTCCTCCATCTACTCCTTCGAGGCCCTCAGGATGCAGAATCGGCAAGACCTGCTCCTCCCATGTTGTTATTTGTGGGGGAGGAGGTGGGGGTCCGCCGCCAGTCCGCTGAACCGCTATGTGGTGTCTTGAGACCACGGAACGCACCTTCCCCGTAGGTCGTTCCACCTCTTCCTGATATCATCCCGATTTCTAGGGTGCTGTCCCACTGCGTTGACCCTGTCCACAATCTTTCGCCATAGCTCCATCTTCCTAGCAATGGAGGTGTGCTGCACCTGTGATCCGAATAGCTGTGGCTCTACCCGGACGATTTCCTCCACCATGACCCTGAGCTCCTCCTCCGAGAACTTGGGGTGTCTTTGCCGTGCCATGGGGTGGTGTGGGTGATGTGTGGGGTGGTGTGTGTGGTGGTAGGTGCTTAGTGTGTGTATATTTAGTGGTGTGTTGTGTGAGGTGCGTGAAAGTGTATTGTGTACCTGTGGATGCTTGGTAGTTGTTTGTGGTGTCTATCTCTGGCCTTCGTTTGGAATACCGCGGTTGAAAGACCGCCGCGTGGATTCGTGTGTCGTGATATTGTGGGCTTATTTCTGTTGGCGTGACAGTGGAGGTTTTGTTTTCACCAGTTTATCATTGACCTTTGGTGCGGCGGACTTGTGTGGGTGTCTGAATTTTGGCGGATTCCGTGCTGTGGGTCATAATAGCTGTGGCGGAGTTCCGCGGCGGTGTGTTGGCGGTCTTCTGCACGGCGGTAAGCGGCTTTTACCGCCAATGTTGTAATGAGGGCCTTACTCTTCATAATTGAATCCTGTTTGGGAGATGACATGTCCCTAGTGTTGCATTACACAAAACTATATAGGCAAAAGAAGAGGTGGGCTGGCTGTTATGTTCAAACAAATAATACATTTCAGCAAAATGGATGGCATTTCCATGCAAGGTTGTGAGGCCCACATCACCAGATGCCACCCTACACCAATTTCCTCCTGTAACTTCCACCTCCTTTACAGACCACCACCTAGCAATTCAACATTCCCAGATACATTTCGAGACACAGTTTCAAGCCTTAAAATACTATACTCCAATCTATGCATTCTTAGGTACCCCAACATTTGGTTTGACAAACCCAATATGCACCATTCCAAAGCTATCATCACTGGCCTAGTCACATTGAACTTGCCTCAAATCATACACAATCCCACACACATTGAAGGGCACATTCAAGATGTAATTTTTGCAAATCCAGAACTAGTTACCATTCAAAGCATCACACCAGTCACATGGTGAGACCACCATTTGGTAGCTTCCCAGCAAAAAACACCACAAATCAACAAACCCAAGACCACTTTACATTCATCCACCTATCAACCATGGAACAAACGCAATTTTGAATAATTAGCAACACAACTAGCAGCCAACACAGATCTAGAGACAATAAATTCTGTTCAAAAACTTTATGAGTGGCTACAAGAATATTTCAATATCCCAATACCACTCAGAAAAACAAAAAAAGACAAAAGAAAACAAGCACCTTGGAGAAATATAGAACTAAGAAAAATAAAACAACAAATCAGAAGGTTGCAACAAACCTGACTCAAGACAAACAGCTGTCAAGACAAACTTCACCTTTGCAACATTAAAAAAATATACAAATCATCAATCAAAAAAGCTAAAAGAAAAGGTACTACTCGGACAGAATTCAAAATGCTAGATCTGCAAATAAAGAATTTTATACAATTCTCAACTAATTTCAAAAACCTAAATCAATGAATCAATCAGAACATTTGTAGAGCGCGCTACTCACCCGAGAGGGTCTCAAGGTGCGGGGGGGAGAGTTACTGCTGCTCGAAAAGCCATGTCTTGAGGAGTTTCCTGAAGGCAAGATGGTCCTGGGTAGATCCTAGGTGTGCGGGGAGGGAGTTCCATGCTTTAGCATGCATGGAAGGAACTCATGCCATTACCCAAGATTTCCCAGGCAAACTGGTAAACCATTACACAACCAATGTAGACACACTTCGGAATCCTATTTAAAACAAAGGAAATCCACCAGCACCAACCCGTTTCCAAAAATCTCTTCCAAACCGCCAATGTAACACACCGACCGCCACGGCGGTTACGATCGCCGGGCTGGAGACTACAGTTTCCAGCCCGGTGGCCGTCACCAGGCCGCCCACGCCAATATGACCCCGCCCACTTCCATGGTTTCCGTGGCTTCTGTACCGCCATGAAAACTATGGCGGTAAGCACTATCAGTGCTAGGGAACTCCTTCCCTGGCACTGATAGGGGTCACCCCCCCCCCAGAGTCTTCCCTCTCCCTCCCAACCCGCGACATACACACACACCTACATGCACAGACATACACACCCATACACACACGCATACCCACATTCACCCACGCATGCATATACTCACATACACACAGAGCAACACTCACTAACATACATTCTAGCACACATGCAATCACACAACACAGCATACACGTACACTCACACCGATTGATGCCCAAACGCATAACACGCCTCACACCCGCATGCAAGCATACAAACACAGTCACACACACCCTCACACACACACAGAACACCCCAAGCCCCCTCCCCTGTTGGAGAACCCGGCTTACCTGCTTGCAGGGGGTCCTCCGTCAGGAGACGGGGTGTGGCGCGCTGCCAGCAGCAGCGTCCGCAGCGGTACACAGCTATGGGTCATGATATGCTCTGCAGCGTTCCTCTGGCGTGGGGCTGCTGCTGCCAGCAGTGCCACCTTACCGCCGTCCGCCGCCATGACTGTAGCTGGAATTCCACCAGCCTTCTGGCGGAATTCCAGCTACGGTCATATTTTGGTGGATGGTTGGTAGCCACGATGATGGTATGTTGTTGGCCATCGCCGTGGCAGTAGTTGGCATTTACTGCCAATGTTATAATGAAGGTCTATATTCCTTACACATATATTCCCTTATTATGTAATCATGCATCTATATTTGTTACTTTAGCCCTACTGTACAAGGGAAGAAAATTTTCAAAAGGGAAAAAATTACTCTTAAGACCTTTACTCTGTTTCACCATCACCCTATACCTCTCTCAATTTATCCTCTATCTCAACTCTCTGACTCAACCCAAATCCATTTTACTACTATGATCCCCAAAACAACCCTTTCTAGACTCTTCCCTTCTCGACCCCTCCTTGCTTACACCAAACCTCAGTTTACTACTATGATCTCCAAAACAACCCTACTAAATTTTCTCTCATTCCAAACTTCATTTCAGTACTATGACCTCCCTAATCCCTTTCTACAGACTATTCTCCCCATCTCTCTTTTACTCATCCCATACCTCATCTTACTGCTATGATCTCCCAATTGAACACTTCTAGATTCTTTCCTTTTCTATCCCTCCCTAATTCTATTCTCTCTAACAAACAGACTCACATTTCCTCTGCTCAAATTAACTCATACCTCCCTACACCAATTCTAATACTATACTCATATATCCCTTTTCTAATACACCACTAATCCTTTTGGGTTCCTTAGTAGAGTGCTGCTCGCTGAAAAGTGCTTTGATGTCTTGTCAGGGGTAGTAAGTGCTATATTATACAATTATGATTACAATAAGCTGTTCTTTCCCTTTCTGGTTACACATGATAACGTAACAGCAACATTGGGTACATCATTTGCAATTGCAAGACAACCACAGCACTGTCTTAATTTCAGCAAAAAACAAGAACTCTTTGCATGCACTTGGCTGTAGAAGTAATTCACTTGTGAATGATGACAGTGAAGTTTGAATATGATGTCCAGCATCCTGTCATGGCCTGCTTCATAGTGTCCATCCCCCTCATGTAAATATCTATTTCCTGGGCCTGTACCCACCTTACCCCAAACACTCCCATGCTCATTCCTCCCCTCCAGCATGCTTGATGATCAGGGCGGGTGCTCTTCTTATTTAGGTCTCAATTTGTCAAAATAAGTATCCCAATCCGTATTGCGCATGCCTATGCTCCAGACACTGGGGACCTAACATCACCTCTACCTCGGCTTCGGCCCATTCCGTAGGCCTGTCACACAGTCTCATAATGTTGGTACCATCACATTGCATTGCATGGCAAGTACCAATGCTAGATCAGTAAACAGTGACAGATGTTTATGATTTCGTACAAGTCATTATCCCCAATAATTACAACAAGGCATCTCAGGCAGTAGTCTGCCCGTGAGGTCAGATAAGTATTGCAATACTGCATCCTAGAATCCCACTATAGCTGTGCAGTGCCACACCAAATGCAAGAAGTCAGCATCATCCTCGCCACATCTGGGCACATTGAGTCAGCTCCAGGGAACATGTGACCTATTCTAGGTGGGGTTAAATATGTATGATGAAGGTAAATAAACTGGACATATCACTTTCTGGCATTCCTTGAGAACCCTTTAACCATTGCTAAGCATTGTTCCCATTTTTAGTCCGATAAGTCCACGCCTTGTGTTCGCTCCCACCATTCCGTGATAAGTTATAGTGCTTGTGCTATGTGATGTAGCAGGGCTGTGTACAGTGCTGTCATGGCACGCCTAGCAGATCCATGAGCGAGTAAGGCTTGTTATAGTTTTGAGACTACCGGTTCCACAGTTCCCTGCCCTCTTTCCTGCCGAAATAGGTCGCTCATTGCTGCATGGAACAGGAAAGCGCCCGGTCCCAGATTAGTTGACTCCGGCAGGGCTTGGAACAATTGTCAAATTCCCTCACTGAACAGATCCCCCCATACTTTGAAACCTGCCTCCATTCAGAAGTGTAAATTGTGTATCTCAGGTGCGGGCCAGGGGGGGTAACTGCAGCATGTACGGTCAGTTTTCCGGGAGCACATGCAATGTTGACATACAATGACTGTGTGTACTTCTTCCAGCATCATGGAGCTGTCCTGAACAGTAACATAGTGGTAGTTTGCTTTTCATCTGTTACCCACAGGCCAAGCAGCTGTAGTAAGCCACTGTGGTGTTCAGGGACACTTTGGTGAGCACAAGATGAATCACACGGACACAGAGTAAAGTTCTTACTAGGCACGTGGTCGGGCCTTAGTTTAGTCCGGCTCAGTCACGGCAGCTGCTTACTCTCTCCCGCGATCGCTCCGTAATGTGATCTCTTGGCCGACCACACCTCTTTATTTCTCTAGCACAGCCCGTGGTCTCGGGCTAAACCAATATACGCTAGGTTGCAGGTGCGTCATTACAGCCTTGTGGGGGCACGCTAACGTGGAGACACCACTGCGCCCGGTGCTGTCTGCTGACCGGTTGCATCACCGGTCTGCAACACCACAATCCTCCAAAACCATAACAAACAAAACAAGATAAACATTAGATAACATCTTATCCGTCCCAGAGATGGTCATGCATTCGTGTAGATGGACAGGGTTTACTGCGCTGATTGTATCTGGTGGATTCTGACCGTTCTTGGGCAGGACTTGGAACAGGTATAGGACTTGGTGACTCGGCCTGAGTCGGAATTGGTAGCCTCTCCTGTGCCTCAGCAGCACCAGGACTGCTATTCTGTTCTCATTAGGTGACGACGGGGGCTCGTCCTCATCGAGGCAGAAATGTTCGCTTCTGGGGCTATCGCCAGAGGGATAGAACCTTTTGAATAGTGACACATTCTGTGTGATGACATCTTCCCCGCGCTAGGCTACGATCGCAGATCCCTTCCTGCGAATTATTGTCCACAGAGTGGTGCCAAAAGGCGTGCAGATCTTGCTCCCGGAAGAAACTTCCTTCAGTAGGACTTTATCCCCCACCTCTAAGTCGGATGTCACTGCTCGTCGCTTAAGGCTGGCACATTTGTTGGTAACGAGTCGTTTCTCCTGGGCGAGGTCTCGGCTCATGGCTGGAGGCTTCCAAGACTGGTGGTGCAGTATTGAATCAGTAGCAGCCCTCCCGAACGCGACATGCCATGGTGCTCTGTTTGTCATCGAATGGAGGGTCTGGCGATAATTTCGCAGGAACGAATAGATGGCATAGTCGCTTGATTGGTTGTTGGCATGGGCAATGCGAATTACTTTGTTTAGCGTCTGCATGAACCTTTCGACTTCCCCATTGGCCTGAGGCCAACTTGGTGTACTCTGATAGCTCCCGGCTTTGGAATGGTGGCCCATTATCGGTCTTGAGTTCTGAGATTAGGCCATGAGTAGCCATTGCTTTCTCCAAACCGGATATCACTACCTCAGCCGTGAGGGCTGGGATGATTTCTTCCTCAGGGTATTTGGAGAGATCATCAATTAGAACCATGGTGTGGCAGCCATTGGGTAAACTTCCAAAATCCAGACTCGCGGATATCCAGGGTCCTTTAGGAGGAGGTTCAGTCTCTACAGGGACCGGTCTGTTAGGTTCTCCCGTGGCTTGACACCACACATACGACCTCACCATATCCTCGACTTGTTCGTCCATGAGGGGAAACCATACCTTTGACCGTAGGCTGTTCTTTGTTTTTACCATGCCTTGATGGCCATTGTGAGCCAATTGGACAGCTCTGGCAGTGAGGGCAGACGGGATGACTAGTATACACTCTCTTAGCACACACCCTTCAGCGTCTGCCATGAGTTCGCCCCGCACATTGTATAAACTCTCAAGAATGCGCCGTGCGTCCGAGTTCAACAGGGGCAGTTGTTTCTTGAGTGCATGCCATTGGTTGGTCTGAACGGCTGTCAGAACCTTCTGCAAGCATTCGTCTTCTTTGGTGGCTTGGATAATCTCTCTCATTGACATGGGTAAGGGTCGGGACCGGTCAGTAACATGCCTGACGTACTCCTCCTTTGCTAAAGCTTCATGCACTTCCTTGTCCGAAGCTGCTCAAGGGTGCCTAGACAAATAATCTGCAGGGTTCTCAGATCCCAGGCGGTATTCCAGTTGACACCTATAGTCCTGCAACTGAAGCATCCACTTCTCTGTCCTCGGTGGAGGTTTCGAGGCCATGCCATTGAACAAAGGAAGCAGAGGCTTATGGTCGGTGGTCACTATGAATGGGCGCCCATAGATGTAGATGTGGTAGTGTTTGCAGCCCCAGTGCATAGCTATCGCCTCCTTCTCTATCTGAGAGTACCTTTGTTCTGTCTCCGTGAGTGTCCGGCTAGCGTATGCGACTGGGGACCAAATGCCCTCTGGTTGTTCTTGCAGCAGTACAGCTCCTAGTCCTTTCGGCCCTGCGTCTACTGCGACTTTGGTGTTCCTTTTAGGGTCAAAGTACCTCAGGGTGGTTTCACTAGATAGGGCTTCCTTGATGGCTTCAAATGCGGCCTGCTCCTCCGATCCCCAAGTCCATGTCTCTGAGGCTTTGGTTAACTTCCTTAGGGGCTGGGTAAGGGTTGATAGGTCTTTGATGAAACGGCTGCAGTAGTTAACCATGCCTAAGAAGCTCCGGACCTCTGTCACGTTAATGGGAGTTGGTGCGTTCTTGACGTCGCTCACCTTGGCTGGGTCTGGTGCAACACCGTTTGCAGAGAACACGTAGCCAAAGAATGGTATCTTGTCCTTCAGGAATTCACATTTTCTGCGGTGTAGTGGGAGTCCAGAATCTTGGATTCGTTGAAGTACGCTCTGAAGGCGAGAGTGGTGCTCTGCGATGGTGGGTGCGTGGATGAGGATGTCAGTGCTGACATTGATTGTCCCTGGTAGGTTGGCCAAAAGCTCCTGTATGACATTCTGGAAAACTGCGGTGCTAGAGATCCCAAAGTTTAATTGCTTGTACCTTCTCAGTCCAACGTGTGTGGAAAACGTCGTGATGTAACGTGATTCCTTTGCCTGCACTAGTTGATGATATCTGGGCCGGAGGTATAGCTTGGAAAACCACCGGGATTCACTAAGTTCTTCCAGGATGTCGTCGATGGTGGGCGTCAGGTGTCGAAGTGGTTTATCTTTCCGTAGTTGGAGCACGTTTTTCCTTTCGCTGGGCACTCTGCTGGTCGGTGTGGGTTTTCCCCGCAGTATCTGCACTGTCTTGTTCAAAATGTATTGGCCCTTTGGTTGGTCTTGTTCTCAGACACTGCGACTGCGTTAGCTGCTTCCTCTTTTGTGGGCCTCTGTAGGGCTGCCTCCATGTGGGATGCACGCGCCTTTGAGAGTTCTTTTGTCCGTCCCATTTGTAGAATGTCTTGTAGCGACCTTCCTGACTCTTCCAATATGAGCTCTGTGAGCCTCAGTGATGCACATCCTTGGATGACTTGTCCTCTTATCTCCTTCGTTTCGTCTGTGAACCGACAGGTGCTGGCTAGCTCTGTTAGTCTCATGTGGAAGGCGTCCAGCGATTCATCTGCCTGTTGTCTCGCCTGCCTGAATATGAACCGCTCGTAATCAGTGTCTTCCATCGGTTCAAAATGTCTGGCGGTGAGAGTTGTATGCGTTTTAGGGGCATCTTCGACATGGTTTTTTGATAGTTTGTATACTTCCTTCCCCCCTAAATGGAGGCACATGGCGCGTTTCAGCTCGTCTTTGACTTTGGTGGCTTCAAAATATAGGAGGACTCTCTCTTCCCACTCCTTCCATTTTGGGGCTTGCGCAGACGGGGCTCCCTCGAAGAGGAACAGTTCCACAGGTGGTATGGCAGACATGATGGTGAGCTGGGTGAATGGCGAGACAGGGGCAGCGGGGTTGTGCACTTATTGCCGGCTCAAAAGGCGCTGCTGGCTAGGTAAGTTTAGAGTCTGTGGCGGCATGGTCAGTGGGGGCAACCTGCTGCGCTCTGTACTCACAGGAATGTTTGGTGGTCCTCGGGCCCTTGCGCTGGAAGGTGCTGGTGTGTGGTCGACAGCCCTGGCCTGGCTGGTCCTGGATCTTCTTGTGATCGCGTTGTGTGTTCCGGGTCTTGTGGTCAGGTATTCTGAAGCTGGCGTCACATAAAGACTTGGCTCGGCAGGAGGCTTGTCGGGTGTACAATCCTGCGGCATGAGCACCGCGTGTACAGCGGCCGCAGCAGGACTGATGCGCGTGAATAGTCAAGCTTGCGCACACGCGGCACGAGCACCGCGTAAATAGCGGCCGCCGAGGAACGGGAGAGGAGCGAGGTAGGATGTTGATCCCACACTCGTCACGAATGTGGTGTTTCAGGGACACTTTGGTGAGCACAAAATGAATTACACGGGCACAGAGGAAAGTTCTTACTAGGCACATGGTCGGGCCTTAGTTCAGTCCGGCTCAGTCACGGCAGCTGCTTACTCTCTCCCGCGATCGCGCCGTACTGATCTCTTGGCCGACCACGCCTCTTTATTTATCTAGCACAGCCCGTTGTCTCGAGCTAAACCAATATACACTAGGTCGCAGGTGCTTCATTACAACCTCGCCCCACGAGGAGACACCCCTGCACCCAGTGCTGTCTGCTGGCAGGTTGCGTCACCGGTCAGCGACACCACAGCCACCTCGATGATCCTTTATGATCTGGGTCTCTGGGTCAGCACATCCCGCTAACCAACACATTTACCATTCTGTTGACACTGCTCCATCGTATAGTTTATTGGTCTGGAGCATCCCCTCGTCCTGCAAGAGATAGCGATCAGCCAGCCACACCCTATGCCTCCTAGTAGCCCATTTGACCATGGACAATAAACAGCTCAGCACATCAAAAAAGGCTGCTTCAGCACAAGTGGTAATGAAGTGAAAAAATATAATAGCCTTGGTAGGGTGACCAGATTTTGAGCAGCAAAAATCGGGATAGGTCAGAAATAAAAGAAGGACATTAATCTCAATTGTATATCTGGCCTGTCCCGTTTTTTTGCTTTGTGAATGTGTGCCTATACATGTGTGGGTGTGTGTGCACACACACACCAGACACAGACACACACATATACACACACATTTACAAGACTACACATATAAAATTAGCTATGGCTTGACCTTCCACCTGCACCCCCAACCTGCCCCCACCCACCTCTCTCTGCTCCCCACTCGTCTCTCTGCTGGGAGCAGACAGGGGACTGTGTTGCCTGACAGTAACAGATAAAATACTTTAATTATTTCATACTTTGTAGGCCTCTATAACTTATGCTTCCCTAGATGATCTGACCTTTGTCACAAAAAACGAGACATTTATTTAATAATCTGTCCTTTGTTGCAAAAACCGGGACATTTATTTGAAATTAAGAGAAGCGTCGGACACCGGGGCAGTCCTCTAAAAACCGGGACTGTCCGGGGAAATCCGGGACGCATGGGAGTATTAACATTTTAACATTGGATACACAACCCAATGTAGAAAATGGGAACTGCCTTCCCCAGTTTACCATCACAGAGATTTTTTTCATTGTGGTAGATGTGTACTTGAACATGTTGTTTGCCAAGTGCAGTGCTGTGCTTGGCCGGACCCAACGACCGATGAAGGAAGGTCCTTCCAATCAGCGGGAATAGACAGGATTTATTCCATTTCACTCTCAGGCCCGAGGCCCTCTGTAAGCCCTCCAGCACTGCCATTACCGGGGCGAGGTTGCTAGCAGTACTCATGCCTTCCCATTGATATATCAAAGCATCATCGGTGTATAGTGACACCATGTGCCATTCTCCTCCCATTGTGCTCCCCTCCCAATCACATTAGAAGGAAATCAGTTCCACCCGCCCCCCCAACACACACACTCACAGGTGCCTCGTTCCCCTATAGAGCAGGCTAACCAATCGAAGGAATTCAGGCCCATATTTATACTTTTTTAGTGTCACATTTGCGTCATTTTTTATGCAAAAGCGGCGCAAACTTGAAAAATACAATTTTTTTTGTAAGTTTATGACATTTTTGCTTCAAAAAGCAGCGCAAATTCGGCACTAAAAGAGTATAAATATTGGCCTCAGTCCTTATGCCGAACCGCCTCAGCACCTGCAACAAGTAGGGCCAGGGTATCAAGTGGTGAATTATATCATTATTGATGAAATATACATACTTTCATAACCAAAGACGTTCTTCAACATTATTGCTGCATTATGTAGCTGACGGTAAATCACACATTCTACTACATTTATGTTTTAATTGGGAAATACGTTTTCTTGGTAAGTGCTGTTGAATTCCAACCGTATTCAGAATGAGAGCCACATGCCACGTTCTGAGGCGAGAGTGACACTTGCTTCTCTTTTTTCTGGTTAAAAGTAAAAGATTCGTACATGCCCATACTGTGTAACTACAGGACGTCTGTATCGAAATGTGTGTGACGTGTTTACATTTCGAACGTTGCAAACAGCACTGGTGTCAGTATAGTCACAGACACTGCACATGTATTTATACGTGAGGGCGTCCGGTTAAAAACTCCCTGTTATGGAAGTGTCACCCAGCCTGGAGCGTGTATACCTCAGAAATAAGATTCTGAAATCGCAAAAATGTAGAGTTGAAAGGGATCGGAAAATCGTTTGGTCATTTCTTGTTTTGTTTTTAATAGATAAAAGTCATGCATATTTGAGTGTAAGCCAAAGAGCGGCTGGTAAGATTAAAAATCGAACGCACAGATGATAGGTTCGGAATGGCAGATAAAATGATATGACAGCACCGACAGCCTGTCATTGCAATACTCAGGATGCAACTGACCCACTTTAAAAAATACAGATTATCTGAACAAACCAGGCTCTCAGAATGCAATGATGCCTGATGCATTTAAAAAGAAAAGCTAGCCACAACAAAAACCTTTCGATGTGCTATTCTGAAACATAAATAAACATTTCTAGAACTGTACAAACGCTAAGGGAAAAATCGACATTGCAATTATTCGAAAGCCAAGTGGCACTTCAAACTGTTAGCATCTTATTATTTTTCAGCTGTAGAAGACATGCAGAGAGACCTCGTATCACTATTTTAGATATTAGGGGGCATATTTATACTCCGTTTGCGCCAAATTTGCGTCGTTTTTTTCGACGCAAATTCGACGCAAAACTAACTCCATATTTATACTTTGGCGTTAGACGCGTCTAGCGCCAAAGTTCATGGAGTTAGCGTCATTTTTTTGCGTGAACACCTTCCTTGCGTTAATGATATGCAAGGTAGGCGTTCCCGTCTTAAAAAATGACTCCGATGCATATGCGTCGTATTTATACTCCCGGGCAAAAATGACGCCCGGGAGTGGGTGGGTCTTAAAAACCCGCATTAGCGCCGGATTTTAGCGCCTGGGTCAGGGCAGGCGTTAAGGGACCTGTGGGCTCAGAATGAGCCCAGAGGTGCCCTCCCCTGCCCCCAGGGACACCCCCTGCCACCCTTGCCCACCCCAGGAGGACACCCAAGGATGGAGGGACCCACCCCAGGGACATTAAGGTAAGTCCAGGTAGGTATTTTTTTGTATTTTTTTTTGTGGCATAGGGGGGCCTGATTTGTGCCCCCCTACATGCCACTATGCCCAATGACCATGCCCAGGGGACAGAAGTCCCCTGGGCATGGCCATTGGGCAAGGGGGCATGACTCCTGTCTTTGCTAAGACAGGAGTCATTTCAATGGGGGATGGGCGTCGTAAAAAAATGGCGCAAATCGGGTTGTGGCGATTTTTTTGCCTCAGCCTAACTTGCACCATTTGTGGACGCCCATACGCCATTTTCCCCCTACGCCGGCGCTGCCTGGTGTACGTCGTTTTTTTTAATGCACACCAGACAGCGCCGGCGGCTAACGCCGGCTAACGTCATTCAATAAATACGGCGCCCGCATGGTGCTTCAGAATGGCGTTAGCCGGCGCTAATTTTTTTGACACAAAACTGCGTTGGCGCAGTTTTGCGTCAAAAAGTATAAATATGGGCCTAGATATATATACAATAGTTAGATTTTGACAAACAATATTCACATAATGCAGTTAGACACTTCACTTAAACAAAATTAAGACAGCGTGTAATAATACCCTATATCCTCTGACCCCGATCAAGAAGAGGCATGTATGGCCCATATTTATACTTTTTTTGCTCTGCAGTTGCATCATTTTGTGTCGCAAAAGCGGCGCAAACTTACAAAATACAATTATATTTTGTAAGTTTGCGCTGCTTTTGAGTCAAAAAATGTTGTAAATGCCGTGCAAAAAAGTATAAATATGAGCCCTGTATTTTTTAAGTTTGCACCGCTTTTGCGTCAAGAAGCGGTGCAAATGCGGTGCTAAAAAAGTATAAATATGGGCCTAAGAGTCTTATTTTGAGATGTTGTGGTTCCAAGGCACTGTAGTGTCGGTGACACTGGGATCACCGCGGCTCGCGACAGAGAGGGAGACCCATAACGTGTGTCAAGGCTCCACAAATAACACGCAGGGGTCGTTTTTAATAGACACTATGTCACAGTAAAGGTGAGCTGTAATAACCCCACCACCTTTTGGGATCAACCACCATTTGACATAAGTCCCGCACTGCCACACTCTAAATGATGGCGGTAGGCCAGGCACTGTATTCCGTTATAAACGTGAGGAGTCTGCTGTCCATCAAACTCATAGGGCCTCATTTAGAAGAAACTGCTGCATCGCTCCTGACGCACCAGTTTGCTTGCGCCACCTGCCTCCCCCTAAAGACACTATGGTAGCGCTGTATTTACAATACCGAGCACCATGGCGCTCATTAGAACAGATGCATCAGAATTTCTTTCACAGTTGTAGTGCTCTTCTGACCTAGCATCAACAATTTTGACGCTAGTCCAGCAAAGCACAGGGAGGCCCATAGAACAAAGCACAGCTTCACTTTAACACCTCCCCTGTGCAGGTGTTAAAATTCGACGCTAGAATGACACAGTGAAATCTGGTAGATTTCACTGCGCCATTCCTAGTGGCCTCTTTGTGGGGGAATGCCTCCCTTGAATACATTATACCTGGCACAGGTATAATGTGGCGCAAGGGTTTACAAACTGGCGCAATGGACCTGTTGAGCCAGTTTGTAAATAGGGCACAGGATGGAGACTGTTCTGCGTCACTGTAGCATCAGAAAAAATGACACTATGGCAGCGCAAGGGGCTTGTAAATGAACCCCATAGTTCCCCTGCTCATGCAAGACTGGATGTTCCAACGTAATCATTTCCTGTTCGTGACTGTCACAGGAAATAAGATAAAAATGACTGGCAACATGGTAGAAGAGCACTCCCAGTGTGTAAGGAACATTTATTATTTGTTTTTCAAAAATAAAATCCCATGTTGGGTGTTTGCTTTTGAAAAAAGCAAAAACATTGAACATGGCACCCGAACAGCAAGTCTTCAAGCAGCTTATTTAGACATTGACTTGCTCTGCTCTGTTCTGCCTGGGCAGCAGAGGAGATTCCACTGCCATAACAAACAACAGCCCACTATTTTAGAGTTCTCCTTTAGGCAATGGATGATCCTTTTGCCTTCAAAGGAGCCACCACCACCACCACAGTGACTCCTCTAAAGGCAAGGAAGCTTTGCTGCACGAACTCCATTTTCAGTTAACTAGCATAGCAACGTTTTTGTGGCGATAGCTCTTCTGAAGACACTGTGATCACCGTGGGCCTCTTGGAGAACTCTAAATATGGCTAGTTTTATAATGCTAGGGTGGCAGAGTATAACGGAGTACAGCCCACCAATGTCTGACTAAGGCTCTAATCCTGTTATGGATGAGGAGCTCTGGAGAGGACATGCTAGAGAGCAGAACTCTTAGCACCAGTGGCTTTACACTGAAAAGTGGTTGAGCAATACAAAGGAGGTGTTTTAGAATTTGACAGAACAGAAGACTTCCCGTAAATTAGAGGTTCTCCCACCCCATCAAGTTCACTGTTTAGATATGGAGTCACTTCTGGACTTCCCATGCCACAGCCTTAGCTGTCTGCATCATTGGAAAGCCTGTACTATCAGCATGTCTGTCGTAGGGAGCCACATTCCAAGTGTCAGAAGGCTTGTCCCACTTCTAAGCTCTTTTTTCCTGTTAGCAACCGCTGTGAGAGGCATGGGACCTCTCACTGAAAAACAAAACAATAACCCATACGCAGGAGAAAATATGTCAGGATGCTTAGGGTCTCATTTGCTAAGAAATAGTGCAAGCAATTTTGCTGCGCCAAGCTGTATCATATCCAGAACGCAGGGATGCACCATATTTACAAGAATAGGGCACATCCCTGTGTTCTCCCCTGCGCTGGTGCTAAATTACCTTCCTAGCGCCAATGCTGGCACCCTTACACCATAGTGCAAGTGTGCCTGCATTGCAGGGAATGATTGTTTATGTGCAGGAAGGTGCTCCTTCTTGCACATAAACACTCAATAATAGTGTCTTCCTCTTTCTATGTGTGCTGCAGATTGTAGGACACATAGAAAAAGCGAAACCGGGGAGAAATAAAAGTATTTTTCCTTGTTGCGCCACTCCCCTAGGGTGGCATTAGTTTTTGTTGGTGCTTCAGCTTTACTATTTCTCATAAATCTGGGGCAGCGTCAAAATGCAATGGATGTTGGAGAGAAACTCCCACAGAAACACCCATTGCATGCCACTTTCACACAAAGTGATGCGTGTAAAGAGACTGTACTCACAAGGCGGCGTTAAGCCACAGAACATGGTTTAATGCCGTCTTGTAAATATGGAAAAGGGCAAGCATCACTGGAGAGTCGCTGAAAGTGACATTCTGGTGGCGCTAGGGACTTGTAAATGAGCCCCTGTTTTGCAGAAATAAACAAAGAAACCTCTCCAAGCATTTTGGTTTTGTTGAATGTGCTTCTGAGAAAAGCTGTCACCAAATCAATGCCTGCCCATATGGGGATGTCTAATTATAGCAATCAGTCTTCAGGTGCCCTTCTGCCAGGGCAGCAGAGGTGATGGCCTCTGCTGGCCGGGGGTGTATGTGGAACTTGTGCACCCAACACCTTACCTTGAAAGATCGCAAGAGTCTCCATGTAGTCACTTTTCTGTGTTAAACACTTGACTCGTTAGTTCTTTGGGACTCTGGGAGCCTTGTGCGAATGTTATGGTAGTACCATGAAAGGGATTGCCAACTCTCATTATTCATGACCCATAAATAGAAAATACACACCCACTTTTCTTCATAAAAGTTAAACTTGACTTAACTTTGGCATAAAATAGAAATTTCAAGCTGTCATATTCAGCTTCATGGTAACTTCTTCCTTCGTCTCCATTTATAATGTTCCTTCTTTGTTGATACCTTGTTGCAGAATGGGATGCTATTTATTTCTTGTATTGATAGAGACTGACTGACTGCAGCATGCCTTCCACTGACCATGCGGCATTGGATTTTTTATATTTAAAGAAAATCTATCTATCTATCTATCTATCTATCTATCTATCTATCTATCTATCTATCTATCTATCTATCTATCTATCTATCTATCTATCTATCTATCTATCTATCTATCTATCTATCTATCTATCTATCTATCTATCCATCCATCCATCTATCTATCTATCTATCTATCCATCCATCTATCTATCTATCTATCTATCTATCTATCTATCTATCTATCTATCTATCTATCTATCTATCTATCTATCTATTGAAAGATGGATATTATATCATAACCAAATTAATTAGTCAGTTCTTCCAGCAAAAAGAAAACACAATTCAGTCTCTGTAAACTATTCCATTCTAACATGAGCCAGGATAGATCTGAGAAAAAGAATGGGACTGTCAATCATAACACATCTTCAGTTTCTTCTTGCTTGCCCTTCTTCTCTGATTCTCTCTACATTAATTTTCCCATTTTCTCTTGTACCTGACTTGCTTGTAGAAAAAAGAAAGGCAACTCAGTCCTAGCAGGCTTACTGCATCTGTTCACCTCCCGCTGAGCCCGGAAATCTCCACTTTTATACCCTAGAACAGAGGTCTCCAACCTTTTCTGTAATAAGAGCTAATTTATTTTCAATGAACATCTTCCTGAGATAGTAGTATTATTAGAGATGGAATAGTTACCACATAACAAGAGATTACATTTGTGGCTCTTAGAAACAGGCTCTCTTTTTGACAGTGCCTTCTACCCTGTCTAAGTAGGGACTCTCACTCTTGTCAGGGTAAGGGAGTCAACAGCTAAGATAAGCAGTCAGGCTTATCTCAGAGGCAAATTGTAAAGCATTTGTACACACACACACACACAGTAACACAGTAAAAACACTACAAAGTACGCCACACCAGTTTAGAAAAATAGCCAATAATTATCATGAGTGACACAAGACCAAAACAACAAAAATCCAACACACAGAAGCAAAGATACACATTTCTAAAGATGAAACCTCAGTAAAGCCCTTAGAAACAAAATAGCTCCAACTGGGGCTATCATGACATATTGTCGGAGTCATTCCCAACAGTCTGACGCCATTAACAAAGGAGTGTGGGCCAATCACGAAGTCGCATGGACCACAGCCACAGTACCTCTAAAAACAATGATGAAGAAAAGAGGTTGCACAGAGTCGGGGAGGTGAGTTGTCGCTAGAGCCGGTGCAGCTTCAGTTCTGTACTGCTACCGGGGAGGTTAGACATTGGTTCCTTACTGCAAGGCAGGTGAGGCGTCGGTTTCCTACAGTTGCAGGGGAGGTGTTGCGGCATCGGTGGCAAGGCGTCGGTTCAATACGATCTGGCAAAGTCGATGAATCCAGCAGGTCAGGACGTGAGGCGTCGACTTCATGATGTTGTGATCACCCCATAGAGCCACTGGTGCTGCGTTGGAGTAGTAATTTGGTGCCCCAAACATTGGGGACATAGCACTCAGGACTCACACTGTGGTGGGACTTTAGGGGTGCTGCAGTAGCATCAGGTCCATGCGTTGGTCATGGTCAATACACTCAGCGGGTACCATGGCTGGGGTGCAGTCAGTGGGGCAGAGTCAGACAGAGGGCCAGTTCTGAAGTTGCTCTGGAGTCGATGTATTTGGATTCTTCTTGGTTATACCGGAACTCAATCCCAAGGGCCCAGGAACTGGATTTTGGACCACTGGGTGAGTGAGGGCTCTCAGCAAGAGAGCCCAGGTGCTGGTAGATAAAGTCTTTGATATCCCTGAGACTTCTAACAGGAAGCAAGCTTAGTCCAAGGCCTTTAAGAACCTTTGTAAGGAGGATGTAGAAAGCAAAGTCCAATCCTTTCACTCCCATGACAGAAGCAGCAAGCAGCAGGCAAGCAGAGCACAGCAACAGGCAGAGCGGCAGTCCCTTCTACAGCATCTAGCTCTTCTTCCTGTCAGAATGTCCTCAGTATGTAAGGATTCTGAACTTGTGGTCTCAGAGGTCCAAAACTTATACTTATTTCTGTCTTTGAAGTAGGGAATCTTTAAAGGAAAGTCTTTGTAGTGCACAAGACCCTGCCTTTCGTGTCCTTACCCCAGACATACTCCAGGGGGTGGGGGAATGCTTTGTGTAAGGACAGGCACAGCCCTATTCAGGTGTAAATGTTAGCTTCTCCCACCACTCTAGCCCAGGAAGACCCTTAAGGATATACCGGGCACACCTCAACTTCCTTTGTGTGACTGTCTAGAGCAACGGTACTCAAAGTACGGCCCGCGGGCCGCCAGCGGCCCCACGGACCTAGCTTGGCGGCCCGCGAGACGCACACCAAACGCCACATCATAATGGCAGCAGTATGTAAACATAGAAGAGGGCCGCGGGAGCATGCTCCCGCGGCCCTCCTCTATGTTTACATATGGCGGCCATTGTTTATGGCGTTGCCCTGACGATCCTGGAAGCCAAAGCCCCATAAAAGTCAGCGCTTGCAGCTAACTTTTATGGGGCTTTGGTCGTCTGCTTCCTGTCACCGGCTCCACGTCTGCTGCCCGCCTGCCTGCTGTTCCACATTTGTGGCATCTTTACAGTGCTTTGAGTCAGGTAAGGCTCTTTGGTTTTTTATTTATTTGTTTTTAATGTAGTGTGTGTTACTGGGGTAGGCGTGAGAGCAGATTGCGCTGTGTGTGTGCGCTGTGTGTGTGTGTTACTGGGGTAGGGGTGAGAGCAGATGGCGCTGTGTGTGTGCGCGCTGTGTGTGTTACTGGGGTAGGGGTGAGAGCAGATGGAGCTGTATGTGTGCGCGCTGTGTGTGTTACTGGGGTAGGGGTGAGAGCAGATGGCGCTGTGTGTGTGCGCGCTGTGTGTGTTACTGGGGTAGGGGTGAGAGCAGATGGCGCTGTGTGTGTGCGCTGTGTGTGTGTGTTACTGGGGTGGGGTGAGAGCAGATGGCGCAGTGTGTGTTACTGGGGTAGGGGTGAGAGCAGATGGCGCTGTGTGTGTGCGCTGTGTGTGTGTGTTACTGGGGTGGGGTGAGAGCAGATGGCGCAGTGTGTGTTACTGGGGTAGGGGTGAGAGCAGATGGCGCTGTGTGTGTTACTGGGGTAGGAGTGAGAGCAGATGGCGCTGTGTGCAGATGGCGCTGTGTGTGTTACTGGGGTAGGGGTGGGAGCAGATGGCGCTGTGTGCAGATGGCGCAGTGTGTGTTATTGGGGTAGGGGTGAGAGCAGATGGCGCTGTGTGCAGATGGCGCTGTGTGTGTTACTGGGGTAGGGGTGGGAGCAGATGGCGCTGTGTGCAGATGGCGCAGTGTGTGTTACTGGGGTAGGGGTGAGAGCAGATGGCGCTGTGTGTGTTACTGGGGTAGGGGGGGGAGCAGATGGCGCTGTGTGCAGATGGCGCAGTGTGTGTTACTGGGGTAGGGGTGAGAGCAGATGGCGCTGTGTGTGTTACTGGGGTAGGGGTGGGAGCAGATGGCGCTGTGTGCAGATGGCGCAGTGTGTGTTACTGGGGTAGGGGTGAGAGCAGATGGCGCTGTGTGTGTTACTGGGGTAGGGGTGAGAGCAGATGGCGCTGTATGTGTGCGCGCTGTGTGTGTTACTGGGGTAGGGGCATTGTTTTGAAAAAGGGGGTGGGGTGGTTGTTCCCCCTCTAAGCCCCGCCCCCCGCTGTCACTTCAGTGCGGCCCTCGGCCGCAAACCATACTGCAATTTTGGCCCCCGAGAAAAAGTTTCTGAGTACCCATGGTCTAGAGTGAATTCACAAATAGCCCAACTGTCATCCTCACCCAGACATGTATTCCACAGCCTGACAGAGGTACAGAATAGTTAAGCAAGAAAATGCCCACTTTCTAAAGGTGGCATTTTCAAACTTACAATTTAAAAAACAACATCACCAAAAGATGTATTTTTAAATTGTGAGTTCAGAGACCTCAAACTCCATATCTCAATCTACCCCCAATGGAAAATTACACTTGAAAGATATTTTAAGGTACTCTCCATGTTAACCTATGGGAGAGATAGGCCTTGCAATAGCGAAAATGGAATTCAGCAGTATTTCACTAGCAGGACACACTATTACTTGTCATACCTTTTGAAAACACTTCACCATGCCCATGGGGTTCCCTTGCGCCTACCTTAGGGGTGACTTACATGTAGTAAAAAAGAGAAGGTTGGAGCCTGGCAAGTGGGTGCACTTGTCAGGTCGACATGGCAGTTTAAAACTGCACACATAGACACTGCAGTGGCAGGCCTGAGACATGTTTTCAGGACTACTCATGTCCTACTCAATCAGTACTGCAAGCCCACTAGTAGCATTTGATTTACAGGCTCTGTGAACACATGGTGCACTATAGTAGAGACTTGCTAGTAAATTGAAATATGCCAGTCATGGGTAAACCAATCACCCGTAAACTTTAGACAGAGAACACTTGCACTTTAGCACTGGCCAGTAGGGGTAAAGTACCCAGAGTCATAATGCCAGCAAAAATGAAATGCAGTACAGGATCAAAAACAGAAGGTCAGAAGCAAAGAGTTTGGGGATAACAGTGCAAAAAGGGCTATTCCCAACAGTACCACCATATGCCAGATTACAGCTGTGATCACCTCAGGCATGATTGTCAGCAGTGATGTAAAAAATGCTTTATCAATGTGAAATGCCTTTACATGTGAAACACCTAACGGCCATTGCTGCACGTCCCCTAGCACCTAGTCAATACAATTAGCAATAAGCCTCCCCAACACTGTTGGATTTTTATCACTGAAATATCAACTTTAAATATATTTTGGAAATTCAAACGTTTTCCCTAAATATCAATCAATGAGTTCTGAAAATACACACAGTTTCATCTCGAAATATATGCTTTTTCAATTTTGGAATTCAAATATGTATACAACCAAGGGAAAGTTTCTAATTTAGTTCACTGGTCTACACACAGGAGAGCTACTTACACGTAGCTGGAGAGCTACCAGTAGCTCATGTGATACTTGTTGGAGAAGCCTGGCCTAGAAGTATACCCTACAGCTAAGTTTCCCAGGAAGCCACCCAAACAACTTCCATTAGCCTAGACATCTAAGGAGATGTCTTTCACAAATAATCAGATTTTTCTACATGCTCATAGCAGTCCCTGTCGCTGTTGATGTTTTATTTGAATTCATGCTTTATTGACCACTTCCTGAAAGTGTTTAAGGCATCAGATGCTGTAAGGGGAATACATCTAGAATTTGGTTTAAAGGTGCTCTGTCCACTACATTGTACAATTCCCAGATTGTCAAAATATGGCTCTCCTTCAGGGTGATCTGATACAGTTTCATCACTGTTAGGTAGTTCTTCATTCAACATCTCTAAAGTTTGCAAGGTCTCTGAGTCATCAACAGATAAAATGTCAGTTTCATAAACCTTAGAATTTGGGGATCATCCCACGTTGTTCTTTTTTAATGCGTGGACCTTTTGTAATTCAAGATTTACAAATTTGAAAAGATCCATTCTTGCCTACACAGAGTCAAACTTACCATTCAGGCAGAAAGTCAGTCCACATCTCCCCACTTCTCTCTTTTCCTGAGTTAAAGTCCAATTACTCAAATTAATGATTGTGTTTTTTGCTTCATCTACTTCTTTCACCCCCCTCCCCCACCATTTGCTTTATGTCTCCCTGGTGGACCACTCCTCATTGTCGCTTTTGTTGTTTTCTTTTTGACCGTTTGGTCTTCTTTCTGTGTTTTTGCATTCTGATTTTTTTTTTCTGGTTAGTCGGTATTTTACTTTCTTCCGTGTCTGCCTCAATAATCTGAAATCATCTAAAAAAAGTATATAATTTGAGTTTCCAATCCGGAAGCTCCACTAGGCTCACTCTCTGACTCGTCAGTATCTGAACTGATTTCTGTGACCACAATGCTCTTGATACTGTGCAAATGTATATGTTTTGCTTTGAATGGCTCTCTTCTTGGTCTGTCTAACTTTTTGAAACGGTTAACCCCTTTGCTATTAGGCCTCACCTCCCCACCCCTGCTAAGCCTTTTTTAACTATTTGGGGTAGTTCCGCTTAGGCCTCCATAACTTTTTGTCCACATAAGCTATCCATGCCAAATTTGTTTCCTCTATTTCAAACTTCCTAGCAATTTTAGGGGTACCCAGGGTTTGTGGATTTCAGTGGAGGGGACTGAGAAATACCAAAATTTTCTTTAGTTTTCTGGTAAAAATGCAAAACAAATGCTGCAGATAAAGTGTCTGTTTTTTAATGAAAACATCATCAACAAAAGGTTTGCAGTGCTAAAATCACCATCTTCCCAGCTTTCAGGAACAGGCTGAATTGATTCATCAACAACATTTTCTAACACAATTCAGCAAGGGGTCATTTGAGTAAATCCTTCAAGGTTTTCCTAAAGAAACCACATGCTGAAAATAGAAAACATATTAAAAATTAGTCGGGAAAAAATGGCATTTGTGAAAAATTTTCATTTGTAACTTCTCATCATTATCACTTACTGTATACCTTTACATCTGTTAGACCCTTTTGGTTGTGGGGGTAAATAGGGTTTGTGGGTTTTCCAAGAACTCAAGGTATGCAGAGTCAATAACTGAGCTGCACCTTTCAATGCTTTTTTCATTGTGTGCCAGGTAAAGAGCAATTCTTATGTTAAAATATAAATAGTAAAAAAATAGGTATCAAGGAAGCCTGTGCATTTCTAAAATGGGCATAGGTTATGGAGTTTAGAAGCAGTGGTTATTTTCACATCTCTGAATTTGTAGGTACCCATGCTAGCATAAGAAATAAAGGGTATTTCTCAAAATTACTTTTTTCTTACACATTGTACTAAATGTGGAAGGTGCACATGCAGAGAAATACAATGGGTAATAACACTTGTTCTACTATGCTGTGTTCCACTAGGTCTCTGAATAAAAATGGTACCCCACTTGTGTGGGTATGCCTAGTGCTCGCATCAGGAAATGGCCCAAAGTGCAACATGGATAAATCAAATTTTTCCTCGCAAAACGGACCCGTCTTATTGAAAATAGGTAGCTGTGTTTTTTGTGCCTTGGATCAGCTGGCATCTAGGAAAAATAAGCAAACCTGTATATTTTTAATACTAGACACCTAGAGGAATCCAGGATGGAGTGACTTGGGTAATAATAATAATTATAACTTTATTCGGTATGAAAAAATTCATCCATTACAATAAATATTCTTCAATACATTTGTTAAAAATAACAATAAAACCATAAATAATAAGAACACCCATCAGGAATAAAAAACATATATAACCACATACATAGAAGCAATAAAATAGAAAATTCATTCTAAAAACTCCACATTATTACGCCAAGTAATAGCTCCCTTCAGGAATGATCCCAGCCCCTTCCTCACCAATACATCTGAGGCCATCTGCAACCACATAAAAGCAGGACGATATTGCACAAAACCCTTGGGCCTTAGAAGAGGTAATAAAAAACGAGTTCTGAATGGTGCATAAAAAACACAAAACAAAGTAAAATGGGGCAAGGTCTGTTGGGACACCCCATCACAGGGGCAGGGTCTAATACATTTGTCCCCATACTGACCTAACGGGAAACACAGATTACTTCTGATGATTCCCAAGCGGAAACAGGTTATGAGAGACCTTTCCCTCACATCCTTCATCTCTAAGACATAGCGCTCAGGACCTACCCACATCTTTAGCATAATGAAATCCCTGATCGATTTTTTCCCTAAGGCCTCTCCCTCCCTCCTGTTCTTCTGGATCCTTAAAAAATTCTCCTTAACCCATTTCTTGTCACAGCTAAACAGGCCTTCGGGATGATCAACCAGTTCAGGCCACCCCAGATCACGAGCCAACTTCCTTATGTGCATCAACCAGGGAATATTCTTTGCATTATCACAAGCCAGACAATCCTTTAAAATATCCCTATTCAGAGTGGCATGTTCGTTAGTCCAAATTGAGATCCATAGCAGAAGGGGAGCCAACTGAATAGTGTCCTGCACAAACTCCAGCTCCAGTTCCAAATGGAGGCTAAAACCAGGGATATTTTGTCCAACTCCCAATAGCCTTCTACAGAACCGATTTTCTTCCACTGTGAGTGCTCCGGAGTCCCTATAACCCCAAAGTGCAGCACCATACAGTAAGACAGGGAGACATTTCCGCCTATAAATTTCAAGCAAAGGCATGATAGGTTTACGGCCTACCCTTACAGCAAAGTCAAAAGTCGCGCCAACAGCTGCATGAAAAAGCGCACCCCTTCTGGCAATACAAGGTTTCCAAGATCCTTTCTCATCAAAAATAATCCCTAGGTATGGAAACTCATGGACTCTGCTAATAATTTGATCCTCCACCCTTAGCTCCCCCACCCTACTCAAGGGTTTTCCACACACCATAAAATGAGATTTCTTAAAATTGACCTCTAAACCCAAAGCTGACATAAAGGAGGTATAAGCTCTAACTATTTCCCGGAGACCATTCATAGTACGGGCCATGAGGACTGCGTCATCCACGTACGTCAGCACAGGGATATCAGTACCATTCACCTTTGGAACATCCCTACAATGTTTCCTCAGAAAATCAGACAGTCCATTTGTATATAGAAGGAACAAAGTAGGAGCCAGAACACACCCCTGGCGCACACCCCTTGAAAGCTTAAAGGCCTCTGAGCATTCCCCATTCGACCCCACCCTCACATTTTCAACCGTCCCAGAATGTAGATATCGGAGCAACTCTACAATATTAGGATCCAGCCCTAGCTGATTTAATCTTTCCCATAATATAGACCGGTTCACTTTATCGATGACACACCTAAGATCCATAAAAGCAAGATAGAGCGTACCTTTCCTGGCCTGCGTGTATTTGCCGATCAGCATCAATAAGTTGAGACATTGATCTCGCGTGCCAAGGCCTTCCCTAAAACCATACTGGTCCCGGCTTAAGATATCATTCCCTACCATCCAGGACTCCAGGCGCCTTAAAATAATCCGTCCCAGAATCTTCGCCGAAGAGTCCAGTAGAGAAATAGGGCGGTAGGATCATTTTGGTCGCCCTTTTTAAACACTGGGACAATACATGCCAGTCTCCAAGAGGCAGGGGTACCCACAGTAACTGCTGCATTAAGGACATTTAAGAGAACAGGTGCACATAACTGGGGGTTCGCTTTATACAAGTCCATAGGGATCGAATCCGGGCCCGGAGCTTTATTGCTCGCACTACACTGTATCGCATCCATAACCTCCTGAAGCGAAAACCTAATTGCTAGGTTGGGAGCCATCTCATACTCGTTCTCCCGGTGATTTCTTAGGGGAGAACCCTCAAAAATACTACAAAAGTAAGCAACCCATGCTTCCGGGGCGATGTTACAGCCAAGGCCCTCAGATGTATCTGTTCCAAAGGAACCTCTATTTACCACTTTCCAGAACAGGCCAGGATCCTTCAGAGCTATGGCACGTTCTAACTCTTCCCAGGCTTTATCTTTATGTTTTATCTTACTATCCCTCAAGGCCCTCTTATATTTCAATCTAGCTTCTTTTACAAGGACCCAATCTCTAGGATATTTCTTAGTAGCCATCTTCAGGTTTGCCCTTACAACATAGCAGGTCTTATCATACCAACCACAATTACGTTTGCTAGGTAGGCTGCCTACTGAAAAAAGGCAGTCTCTCACTGCTGCATTTACTACTGTTATTGCATTCATAACAGTTTTAGGATTAGGAGCCTCTATCAAAGGTGTGTCCATAAATAAATGTAAATTTCCCCCCACCACCCTTTCTACAACTTTTAGGGAATCCACTTGCTTCCACCCAAGCCGCCTACCTTGGTCCTTTATCTCCACTACTACCGGCTTACCTCGTCCTAATTTTCGTAGGGCCCCAGGGAGTTTAAAGGATACTATAAGGGGATTATGATCACTGAAACTCTCCCCCGGCACCTCCCCCCCAGTCACCAGGTCTTTCAAAGGTGGAGACATAAAAATATAGTCATTAGTGGATTCAGGTCCTCTTCCCACATAGGTTGGGAGTTGATGAGTGCCTACGGCTTCTATGTCACACAAATTCAGAAGGTCCATCTTCCTGAGTTCCTTGATTAGAACCCTGCCTCTGGAGTCCTGCAGACCATCCACTAAATTATCCTTGTAGTCAAAAATAAAGGGATTAACCACAGTGCTGAGCCTCCCCAGCTTGGCATTAAAGTCTCCAGAGACAATAGCACAGAATTCTAACCCTATCTCCTCCATTCTGTGTTTCAAAACCTGAAGAACGGAAAACAGGGCCCCAATTTGGCATCCCACATCCCATACAGCATTATAAAAGTTAACCAGTAAAATATTAAGATTATTAGAGAAAATTACCCATACCAGCAATATACCTTGTTGATTGCAGTTAATTTGAAAAGCACCCACTATCTTAGAGAGGCGAATTAGGGTAACCAAGCCACCTTTTGAGCAGCCACCAAGAGACTTCACAGCTGGAATTGCAAATCAGATATACCCATCCCACACAGACACCCCTCTGACCAGGTTTCCTGAAGCATGATCACATCAAAAGTAGTCACATACCTAATCCACGCCTGATCAGATAACTTAGTATCATAGCCCGCAATATTCCATGAGATAAGCTTACACTGTGGGGGCACCTCTTCCCGTATTGCCAGAGTCTTGGCGCATTGTCAGTCCACCCCTTCCAAGGATAAATTACTGTTAGAGACAGTTCTTCTGCTGGATTCCCGGTGATTATTTTGACCCAGGGGAGGAAACCTACCAGAACCCGAAGATACCTTAGCACTCAATCGCATGTGGTCATAAAAATAACCCAAATGCACCATACCAATTGCACCAGCTTTAAATACAGCAGGGCGGTAGGTAGAAAGGAGCCTTTATCTCAGGGCTGGGTATCTAACATTTATAATAATACAATCTTCATCCCCCACCTTTTTTTTGGGCCCAACCCATCCAATTCTTCTGGCAAACAAAATATAATTGAAATCCTTGCATGAGAAATCACAGTTCTTACTCAACCAATATCCAGCCTTATTTGTGATTTGGGCCGTGGACTCAGTTACCGGGGGGGCAAGAGCAGGTACATTTGTCAACACCACCACATAAGGGGCAAAAGCTGGGGGGAGATCCAAACAGGTCAATGCAGGCCTGGCCGTCGGGAAAATCAGATTATTATTCCCAACCAGCTGTTGGTCAGCCCCCCCCGTTACCACAAATTCAGGATCAGGCAGCCTACTACAGCTAGGCCTATTGATAATCCTATCCGGCCTTAATATAGAAGTCGGTGCAGCCAACGCAATCTCAGCATGAGCGCCCTGTCCCCCAGAATTTCCAGAATTGACCAATAACTGAGATGATTTTCCCAGAGGCCCCAATGGCCCCGCAGCGTCCTCCGGCAGGGGAGTGACTTGGGTAGCTCTCACTAGGTTGTTTTACCCTGAATCCCTTGCAAACCACAAACATTGACTAAAAACACTTTTTCCCCACATTTTTGTGATGGAAAGTTTGGGAATCTGCACAGAGCCACACACGTCATTTCACCCAGCATTTTCCTAAGTCTCCCAATAAAAATTTTACCTTACTTGTGTGGGAAGGCCTAGTGTCCGCTACAGGAAACGGCCCAAAAACACAACATGGAAACATAATTTTTTTATGCATTCTCCTAAGTCTTCTGGTAAAAATGGTACCTCACTTGTGTGGGTAGGCCTAGTGCCCGCAACAGGAAACGGCCCAAAATACAACATGGATACATCAACATTTTCCACTCAAATCTGACCCATTTTTTGCAAAGTGTGTAGCTGTATAGCTCTGTTTTTTTAGCACTAGCGCAGTCAGCACCAAGGGAAAGCTAGTAAACCTGTACATTATTGAAAACTAGACACCTATGGGAATCCATGATGTGGTGACTTGCATGTATCCCATGAGGTTTTGTTACCCACAATGGCCTGCAAACCTCAAACTTTGCCTGAAATTACACATTTCCTTTACATTTCTGTGATGGAAACTTCAGGAGCATGCAGGAATCCACAAAATTACTACCACCTAACATTTCCCCACTTGTGACGATAAAAATGTTCCACCACTTGTGTGGCTGGGCCTAGTGCCAGGAACTTATCAAACCAAGTGCAATGGTAGCCCTTTCATGTGGGCTCTTGATGATATCGGTTGAATACGTTCCTGTCGCTGGCACTAGACACAGCCACACAAGTGGTGCAGCATTTTGATCGATAGAAACGGGATGACCGACCACGAGCTACTTACACACAAATTATGGCACTCATGACATCTTTGATAACCTAATTGATAATATCAATGTAATATTTGACGTAAATTTTTAGACAGAAAAACTGTGCATGACGAAGGCGTGGGTTATAGGTACCTTAGGGCACGAGTTATAGTTAGTTGAGAAAATGTAAAATGTGAGCCTAACTATACCGTCACTGTAACCTTTGTTTTTTTCATTGAATTTCTATGTTTTTAAAATTATATTCCTAACTATAGTGTCCCTGTAACCTTGTTTTTTTCAGTGAATTTCTATGCTTTTTTAACGTAAAGTATTTTTCATACGTTAATCCAACCACTGCCGCATATGGCCTTCGGCTGTGTACAGACAGGCCCTGTGGCCAACCCCCTTTAAGCACCCAATCTCACACTGTGCACGGCCTTCACCCATGTGCACCGGAGCATGCTCGCAAGACCTGGCCTGCAGCCAGATTATTCAGCCAACCTCCTTAAGCACCCAACCCCATGCTGTGCATTGCCCTTTGGCCGTGTGCAGCAGAAGTTGTCCGCAGTCTGTCTAAGTGTGAGAAAAGGTGTGAAAAGGTGGGATCCCTCACCCAGAAAGAGATTCTTCGCCACATCCACACAAAAAAAAACAGCTCTCACTCCAGGAAGTGTGTTCTGTGAAAGTTTAATTGACTCGTTAATGAAACTTTTACGGAACACACTTCCTGGAGTGAGAGCTGCTTTTTCGTTTGGATGTGGTGAAGAATCTCTTTCTGGATGTTAAGCGGGTCCTGTGCCCGCTGCTGTGCATCGTCCCCGGTGGTGGAAGTAACGGGGAAAAGGCAGGAACGCATTATATATATATATAAATATATATATATATATATACTTCTATGGTACATGAGATTTTACTTTTGTGTCAAAATAAAGTTTGTCAAGATTTGTCAAATGACACCACCAAACACTATTAGCAACACAAAAATGCTCTTCCTATGGAAACTTTGATTTAACTATAATGACACAGTGGTGACTAACTATAAATGTGTGTCTATCGATCTATCTAATTCTCTATTCTCTATTTGAGATTTTTACTTTTGTGTCAAAATAAAAATGTGCTTAAGTAGAGATTACATTTATGGCGTGGTATTGTCTTTTCCTGCAAATTAGAAACTCATTTCTAAGGAAAGTTTCTCAACTGCATTAGACATTGATAGAAACTAATAGCTGTAAAAATGTACATTTTTCCTTCTGATAGTGTTGAACCTCTTGACTAAAATGCCCACTACACCTTGGATACTTAAAGCAATCCATTTGGTTCCCCTGCCTAGGGTTGGACTGAGACAGAGAGAAGGTCTGGGTACCAAAATAAAAGTGGTATCAGTAGTGACTTAGATAGATACAATTGTGCCCATGTTTACAAATTTAGGCATTATTGTACTTGTAAAGACACGCAGTATAGGTGAGTTGCAAGGTATAGACGACTGCATAGATTTGAGCTTGCTTCGGCAATGCTTTTTTGGCAGCAGGAAAATTAACACTACAAACTGTCCCAGCAAACCATAAAACAAGCTTAAAAAGAGCCAATAAACGGTTCACTCACTGACCTGGCAGATCAGCCCATTGGACAGTGCCTAATTGCCTTATTAGCCCGTCCAACCCTGCTCCCCGATTGCTTAGACTGCTGCCTATTTTCATAAACCAACCAGGCTCGCACACAACTTGTTACATGCAACGGTCCAACTGATTGCTTCTGGATCACCTCAGACGTCACTGGGATATGAGGAAAAAGCCTTCCGACTGCAGGTTTATCTTGACATATGACTCTAGGATTTCCTGAGCTCCTGACTCCGAGTCCTTAGAAGTGCGCACTACGAATATTTTATAGTGCTGTTAACATAGCCACAAACTCCTTTATAGCAAAACAATGGTTCCTCTGGATTAATTTGCAAATTTGACTTCAGAATTTGTCAAACAGCAAAGTGTTAATGTCTTTTGGAATGTGCAGCAGGTATTGTTGCATAAGCAATTATTGGAATAGACCTCAAAACAGATAAGTTATTTTAATATTACAAAAGCAAAGAGTAAATAAAGCAATTAAAAGTAAGCGGAGAAGCCCCAGTTCTCTGTTTTGAAAAGGTGTTCTGCTCAATGATGCAGGCACTTTTTTTAAATTGAAAAAAGTTTTTAACAACAGAATCAAGTACAAGACTTTGTAGTGTGTTTTAACAAGTATTCTTCACAACATAAGGCAATGCTGGCAGCCCCTGTCAGTGATTGAGGAACTCATTAATCCACATGTGGAAAGTCGACTTTTCGGTTATATCAGGTAATAGATGCATGGTTCCTCGTCAGGGAGGGGAAATAAATGAGAACTCTTGACAATTCTCAGAAAAAAGAAAGGAACGTGAAATAAATGGCCATACATCAGTGCTTTATTTGAAAAAGAATAAATGCCATGGCCCAATCCCTTGCTCAGGAGCTCGCGAGCAGCGCTATCGAACTGGGGGTGGGGGTGGGGGGGGGGAGGCAAAAACAATAGCTGCATAGTCCTGATTCAACCTAATGCCTCTTTCATCTACCCTAGACACTACCCGCCCCTTTATCTCATTTTTTCAGGTGCTTTTTCACACTTGCTTTCTTACTTGTCACATCTTTCTCTTTCGTGCCTGCTTGTGTGTGTTTCTCTTTTCCTGCCCTGTACCAAAGTTTTGATAGAGTAGGGTTTCTGGATTCTCAACCTCTTAGTAAAATCATCAAAAAGAATCCTCTATTGGCTGTATAAACCTTCGACTGTCGACTTGAAGTATAAGAAAGGAGATAAAGTCAGGAATACATTTCAAATACAGTAAAACAAACACGGCTCCACAAAATGACAGAGAGGATGCTGTCCATTCCTTAAGGGTTTTAATAGTAGTTCAGATAAACAATCATGCAGTCTACATTTTTATATCAGAAGGACAATGGTGCAAAATGGTATCACATACAGCAAGAAAAATATAAAACCGGCAGGTTCCATAAAGGATCTTCCCTCCTCTTAACAAAAGTGCTGAAAGTTTCAAAGGGAAATTTCATGGGGAAGGAGTCAGCATCAGAGGAACCAATATTAAAGTTCAAGAGGTATATATGAGTGCTCAAATGTGAAGCTCAACACTCTGAGCAGGAGGAATCATAAGGGTAGAGATGAAGTCTTCTCTCAGCAAAGTCAGAACAGTCTGCTCGACTATTTTACAGATTATGCAACTAAAACACGAAAGAGGATTCTTGACGGCTACTTCAAATCAGTTTCCATCAAACTAACCAATCGGAGGATAGTGTATCTTGGGCACAGGCAGACTCCTTAGCTTCCCAGCTCTCAATCAAAAGAATAACCACCCAGACGACCTTGGATGTAACACCTATCCGGTCTGCCTGGTACAAAGGGTCTCTCCCACTGTCTCAGTCTCCATTTGCAAGGCCAACTTCTAATTAAAATTTCAATAATCTACTAGTTTAATACAATCAATGATACACATATTCTAACCTACTGAGGCACATGATAAGACACCCACAGAGGAGAGAAAAACAAGACACTCACAAGACAATTCATAAAAATGTTATATGTGTAACTTGGGCATGGTTACAAATTAGTCCAACAATAGATTCAGAATAGATTCTAAACGAGTACAGTTAGCATATGTAAATACACAGAGTACATTTAGGAAATGAATACATTTCCCTTTTATGACAAATACCTGTATTATAATTCTGCTAAGTATAAGCATGGCTCTCATCTAAATGAATGCATAGCCACTAACAACAATTGATTAACAGAATATACACAAATGTAATACGGTTAAATACATGCTGAGTATATAGGTTGCATATAAAGGGGTGGGTCACCAAATTACGCTATTTCAGTCTGATAACGAAAAGTAAATGCCTGTCCGGTCCCCACATGAAACAACCATCTCAAATTAGGAACAGACCATACTGTTCAGGATTCTGGCAACTAGGACTTGGCTGAGTGTTTTGTCGTCCCTTAGCTCCTTTTGGTTTGAACACCTCCAGAATAGTTTTAACCTGAGCTGCCAGAAACCCATGAGATACAATTACGCATTTTTCCATATTTCTGCGGAGCAATTTTATTGTTATTCAGCTTTCCATTAATGGCTTCTGAGTTAGGTTTTTTAATGATATCTATCCATCTCTTTTTGCTCTTGGCTCCAGCTTCCTCAGAGTATGCTTCTTTAGGTGGATACTCCTTGGACAGTGATGCTAGAATGGGTCTTAGCCATAGAATTCAAATTGAAAATAACTTTGGACCGAATTGTCAGTGTTTTCTGTTCTTATAGCTTCCCAATTCATATTGGCCCTCATTTGGACCATGGTGGTAAATACTGCCTACCGCCGCGGCTAACCCACACCTTCCCCGCCAAAGGACTGTTGCTGCGGCTGCCAGTCATCTTCAGTATTATGACCATAGCTGGTTTTCTGCCAGAAGGATGGCGGAAATCCGGCTGTGATCATGCCGGCGGATGGCAGCAAGGTGGCGCTGCTGCCAGCAGCAGCGCCACACTAGGAGACTGCTGCCGGCAGTATAATGATAATTAATACGGCCTGGCAGTGTTCTGCTGGCGGACGATGCTGCTGGCAGCAGCGCCCCATCCCGTCTCCTGCAGGAGGAGCCCCTGGACACAGGTAAGTGGGTGCTCTGACAGCTGAGGTGGGTGGGGAGTGTTGTGTGTGGTGGTGTGTATATGTCTGCGTGCGTGTATAAGGGTGTGTATTGCGTGCTGTATGTGTGTGCATGTTTGGGGATGTCAGTGCATGTTGTTGAGTTATTTGAATGCTTGTCTGCGTGTATGTATGTAAGTGTGTGTGGATGTGTGCGTGAATGGAGGTATGCATACGTGGATGAATGTGGGAATGGGTGTGTGTATGCGTGTGTGCGTGTGTGAAGGGATGGGCGTGTATGAAGGGGGGTTCTGGAGAGGAAGGGGGTTGGCAGGAACCAGTGGAGGGAGAATGGGGTGGGGAAGACCTACCGCTATGGTTTTTGTGGCAGTAAGGAAGCCATGAAAACCATGGCGGTAGGCGGGGCTATAATCCCGCAGGTGGACAAGTGACGGCCGCCGGGCTGGAGACTAATGTCCTCAGCCCGGCAGCCATTACGGCCGTGGCGATCGGTGTGGTACATATGCGATTTGGCTTCAGCCAAACCACCAATGTCATAATATGGAGGAAAGTAACAGACTGTTAGCAGTACTTTCCTCCATATTACAGCCGACCGCCAGGGTCATAATGACGCCCATTTTTCTGTGCTCCTTGTTTGCGGGCTGTGAAAGAGCGCCGAGATCAGCTCCGGAGTGGAAGTACCCCAGGGGCAGTTCGCCAAGCAGAGACGCTTTAACCGAAGAGGCGGAACCACAGTGGAGTGGAAGCCGCCAAACAAACGCGGAAATGGTAGGGGATTTAAACCCCGTCAGTAATGGCAACAGGCGTTTGGGTGGGGAGGAAGGGAACCGAAGGTCGGCGGCGTGTGGAGGCAAACAAGCACAAGATGAGGACGAAACCCTGGAGGCTCGAGGAGAAGAAGATCCGGAGGAGGACGGCTGCCCAGAGGTTTCACCCGACTAAGGAGGGAGAAGACACTCAGAGGCTGGCCACGTTCTGGGAAGACCATGGCCAGTTCAGGTACGTAGTTCGTCATCAACGGGATTACGGGGAGAAGGGCTACAGAGAGATAAAGGGCGGGGTGTGAGAAACACTGAAGCACGAATGATTATACTCTAAATTGTGAGCACCGGGCACATTCATATGGCAGTAAAAATCGAAGGTCACAGGAAGTAAGGAAGGCACAGGAAAGGAGGGAGAAAGACAAGGAAATATTCTTCCGTACGGAAAGAAACTAAAAGAAAGGCAACAATTACCCAAAGCAAGAAGGAAAGGAGAGAGACACACGAAAGTAAGACGAGTAAAAAAATAAGTTAAAACCAGACCAGAAAAGGAAAACAGGGAAAACGGGAGAGAAAAATAGACAGAAGAGAGACATACACGAAAAGAGGATAGGAAAGGAAAAGTAAAAGACAGAGAGAGCATAAATGTACCTTTTAAACGGTTTCTTCTTTTCCTCTTCTCCTTTTACACTACTGTGAGGCCTGCTCCTTTCATAGGCTAACATTGGGGCTGCCCTCATACACTGTTGAAGTGGCAGCTGCTGATCTGAAAGGAGCAGGAAGGTCATATTTAGTATGGCCAGAATGGTAATACAAAATCCTGCTGACTGGTGAAGTCGGATTTAATATTACTATTCTAGAAATGCCACTTTTAGAAAGTAAGCATTTCTTTGCACTAAAAACTTGTTGTGCCCTTCAATCCACGTCTGGCTAGGTTTAGTTGACAGCTCCTTGTGCATTCACTCAGACACACCCCAAACACAGGGTACTCAGCCTCACTTGCATACATCTGCATTTTGAATGGGTCTTCCTGGGCTGGGAGGGTGGAGGGCCTGCCCTCACACAAAGGACTGCCACACCCCCTACTGGGACTCTGGCAGACAGGATTGAGCTGAAAGGGAACTTGGTGCATTTCTTAGAGACTCTTTGAAGTCACCCCCACTTCAAAGGCACAACTTAGTATAAAACAGGGCCTCTGCCCTACCTCATCAGACACTTGCTGGAGAAGAAACCTGAACCAGAAACTACATCCTGCCAAGAAGAACTGCCTGGCTGCTCAAAGGACTCACCTGTCTGCTTTTCTACAAAGGACTGCTGCCTTGCAGTTGGCCTGCTGCCTTGCTGAACTCTTGCCTGGCTGTAAAAGTGCTCTCCAAGGGCTTGGATAGAGCTTGCCTCCTGTTCCCTGAAGTCTCAGGACCAAAAAGACTTCACTCTTCCTCTTGGACGCTCCGTGCGCCGAACTTTTCGACGCACAGCTTGTTCCGCGGCAAGAAAAACGGCGCACACCGACGCTGATCAACGCGACGCCTTCGGGACGACCGAAACTTTGACGCACGGCCTCGCAAGGACAACGCCGCCCGACTTCCCGGGAGAAATCGACGCGACGCCTGCCGTGAGATCAAAACTTTGACGCACGGCCTCGCAAGGACAACGCCGCCCGACTCCGCAGGAGAAATCGACGCGACGCCTGCCGTGAGATCAAAACTTTGACGCACGGCCTCGCAAGGACAACGCCGCCCGACTCCGCAGGAGAAATCGACGCGACGCCTGCCGTGAGATCAAAACTTTGACGCACGGCCTCGCAAGGACAACGCCGCCCGACTCCGCAGGAGAAATTGACGCGACGCCTGCCGTGAGATCCAAACTTCGACGCGCAGCCCCGCAGAACGACGCGCAGCCGGAAAACAAGCAGGAAAATCCCCGCACAGACCCGGGACATCTGGTAATCCCCGCGACCCACAGAAAGAGACTGTCCGCGCGCCGGAAAACGACGCCCGACTTCCCAGCGTGGAAAATAGCGACGCAAGTCCGTGTGTGCTGGGGAGAAATCGACGCACACACCCTTTTTCCACGCACCTCTTCCTTTGTGGCCCTCTGAGGAGATTTTCCACCAGAAACCAGGTACTTTGTGTTTGAAAGAGACTCTGTTTACTTTCTAAAGACTTAAGACACTTTATATCACTTTTCAGTGATATCTTTACAAATTCATATTGCATCTTTGGTCGTTTTGACCTGAAGATACCCAGATAAATATTATATATTTTTCTAAATACTGTGTGGTGTATTTTTGTGGTGTTATGCTATGGTGTTGTATGATTTATTGCACAAATGCTTTACACATTGCCTTCTAAGTTAAGCCTGACTGCTCGTGCCAAGCTACCGGAGGGTGAGCACAGGCTGATTTTGGATTGTGTGTGACTTACCCTGACTAGAGTGAGGGTTCTTGCTTGGACAGAGGGCAACCTAACTGCCAACCAAAAACCCCATTACTAACACTGTTGTTGTTTATAAAACAGATCATATAATCTATTGCTTTTGAGAGTCTGATAATATCTGGGTGCCTGGTTATTCAGAAGTGTCACCTGTTTTTTAAGGTTGCTCCATTTAGTGTCTGTGAAACCTTTAAAATACTATGTTAAGAATTTTAGGACCTGCACCTGGTACAGCACATTAAGGCCCATATTTATACTTTTCTTAGCACCGCATTTGCATCATTTGCCACAGAGCAGCGCAAACTTACAAAATAGAATGGGCCATATTTATACTTTTTGACGCAAAACTGCGCAGACGCAGTTTTGCGTCAAAGATATTACCGCCTGCTAACGCCATTACTGTGCGCCGTGTGGGCGTCAAATTTATACTTTGACAGATGTACTGCAGACTGGAGGTGAGAGTTCAGCACACCAGGAGGCCCTGGATCACATGGAGGAGATGGTGGCAGCCGTCAGTTGGGGCATGGCCTGTACAGAGAAAAGCTGGGGCACACCATAACACAACACCAACAACAGTTCCATGGGGGCATGCTGCCATGCCAAAGATGTAGCAAAGGTAAAGCCACGCCAGGAGAGAAGAGCACAATGTCAAACTGACATCCTGTCACACGTCATCCACTATATCCCCTACATTAACTAGGGCTCAATTAACAACCTCTAGCCATACAGACAACTGGAATGTAACACTGACAACAATTGCCACTACCATCTCTGCCGTGTGTGCAGCTCAAGTAGGTAATGGAATTAACGTCCCCATGGATCATACACACCTTAATTAGAGGGTTTAGGATGACAATGTTAACAATTCCCTGAAACAAGACAAATGTTCCAGTCCTGTCAAATGTGAATGCCCATAGTTGCCGCAAACAACAGCCAATGTCATCAACATTAGGAGCTACACAGCACTAAGGTCACACCCATGCTGCATATGTCAGGGTCCATCCTGTGCCTGGGTCACAAGGCAACATCCCAAATGTCATTCTGCTCAGACAAACAGCATCGAGGGGGAGGACACATGCAACTGGTCACTGAAATACACCTGGACAGTCAGAGGAGGAAATAGGACACTGCTACGACTATCAGGGCAATCCAATGTACCACACATTCCCCTACATCAGCTGTTCACATTACCAATGCTGACATCCATATCGTGGCATAACAATGCTATGCATAGTATACGCTACATTTCAACTACATATAAGTGATGTGAAAGATCAGAGACTGGGGCAGGTCCAGATTGTTAAGTGTGCTGCTAGTGCCATCAGAGCACCCACAGCCAGTGAAAGGTCTCACCATGAGAATGGATGTAGACGGAGGGTTGAGTAGGACAAGAAGGTGGCAAATCACTATTTGGCCAAAACCAACACCTAGAGGAGATGATGCCGACAAGTCTAATAACTTACCACAATACATGTGACATGCAGGTGGGGCATAGGCCTGGGAGAATGCTCATCTGAAAGACTGGATCAATGAACAGGAACCAAGATCATAATGTGAAATCATCACAAGGCAGGCATGTCACATCACTAATGCCACAACACATACACACTAATTGTACCCTATTTCATTGCAGAGGACGATGGATCTCCTGCGGATATGCCTGTCCAGGGCTACCCTGATGACATGGATGACGAGCTGACAAACATCAGCCACCAGACCCTCCAAGATGTCCTTGGAACCCTCCAGACCCCACCTTCAGTCAGAAGGAGGAGCACAGAACAAGCAGTTATCACAGAGGAGCCACCCACCATCCCAATTGTAAGACCTGCCAGCTCCAATACAGCTGAGGACTCAGACGACACAGGCACCAGCTTTGAGAGAATTGTAGTCGGAGTACAGCGGGAGTTGGCCAAGGAGGTGCGGGTGGGGATGCAAAATATGGCAGCCAGCCCTGAGGGGATGCATTCTTGCATGATGACATCTGCAGATCAGGCAGCAGCCATGCAAGCGCTAACATCCATCCTGCAAGGACTACAACAAACTGTAATGGAATTCACCACTGCAGTAAGGGAGTTGCCGCAACACCTCGCGCCCCAAACCTTTCACTGCATGCACGAATGCAATCATGACCCCCGCAGGGCCGACCTGGCTGCCTACCATCGTGATGTGGCTGCTATTCTTAAGAACCAGCAGATCCTCCATGCAGCAGTACTGCCCTTAAGACCCCCACAGGTAGCAGCTACCGGGATGGCTGACTCCACGTCTTCAAACACTGAGGTGTGTGTTGCCCCTTTACAACCACCACCACCAAGGACAGAGGAGGCAACACACACATCAGAAGATGAAGACATGGAACAGATCACCTTCACACGCAAAAATACCCGGATGCACTAGTTCCTGCCACATGGCCACCTATTAGCAAGGTCCTGCGCTTCGTAACATGCCAGTCTTGCAACAACTGTACTCAAGCACTGTTCTGCAAACCACTGTATATCTTGTCAGCCTGCCTTGTGATTGTCTCTCACTACCACATTGTCAAATCCTGTCCCTCTGCACTGTCTGACACATCACCCCAGCATGTCCAATGAATTGTCCTTTAGCACTTTTGTAGGATCACAATGGAAGATGTCACTATAATGGACTCACAATCATGGGCAATGTACATATAGCACTACAGCACTTTTCAATAAATAGCACTTACACAACCACTTTGTTTCTGTGTAATGTGACACATCAACCGTGCAGTAGACCACTGAATTTTGCCTCGTGTCAAATTACATAGCTTGTCAATACAACTGTCCTGAAATAATGTAGTCTGCTAACTATGCACAGTGGCCTGGATTCTACAATACTCTGCCATTCCTGAGGGTATCATCTGATGAATCGAGAAACTATACACCATAATGCTGTGTTGGACAGAATAATGCTTCCTGAAGGGATATATAAGCCATAAAATAGTGCCTGCAAAATGTTTCCTCCATACAAAACTAACACATATAACATTGCCTACAAATCTAAGCGAACAGTCACCAAACTGCATGAATGGAGGTGTCTGAGTTTACATCCAAATAAGTAATCATGCTGAACAGTGTAACAAATGATCTTTGTGAGTCATGAACACCATACTACAAGAGTGCTTACTACCACTCACCTTATATGGGTTTCCTTGAACATCAGACTGCAATCAGACATAACACAGTGTCCCCAATACTAAATCTGGAAGCACTGTGTGTGACATTGAAAACATGCTTATTTTAAAAAACATGGGATTACCAGATGTCCCGGGGTCTGTGCGTGGATTCTCCTGCTTGTTTCCCGGCTGCGGGTCATTCCGCGGGGCTGTGCGTCGAAGTTTCGCTCTCATGGCAGGCGTCGCAGCGATTTCCCCTCTGGAAGTCGGGCGGCGTTGTCCTTGGGAGGCCGTGCGTCGAAGTTCCAGTCGCCCGAAGGCGTCGCGTCGATCAGCGTCGGTGTGCGGTGATTTTCTCGTCGTGGAGCAAGCTGTGTGTTTAAATTTTTGGCGCACGAAGAGTCCAAATGAAAAAGAGAAGTCTTTTTGGTCCTGAGGCTTCAGGGAACAGGAGGTAAGCTCTATCCAAGCCCTTGGAGAGCACTTTTACAGCCAAACAAGAGTTCAGCAAGGCAGCAGGGAAACAGCAAGGCAGCAGTCCTTTGTAGAAAGCAGTCAGGTGAGTCCTTTAGGCAGCCAGGCAGTTCTTCTTGGCAGGATGCAGGTTCTGGTTCAGGTTTCTTCTCCAGCAAGTGTCTGATGAGGTAGGGCAGAGGCCCTGTTTTATACCCAAATGTGCCTTTGAAGTGGGGGAGACTTCAAAGAGTGGCTAAGAAGTGCACCAGGTCCCCTTTCAGTTCAATCCTGTCTGCCAGGGTCCCAGAAGGGGGTGTGGCAGTCCTTTGTGTGAGAGCAGGCCCTCCACCCTCCCAGCCCAGGAAGACCCATTCAAAATGCAGATGTATGCAAGTGAGGCTGAGTACCCTGTGTTTTGGGTGTGTCTGAGTGAATGCACAAGGAGCTGTCAACTAAGCCCAGCCAGACGTGGATTGTAAGGCACAGAAAGATTTAAGTGCAAAGAAATGCTCACTTTCTAAAAGTGGCATTTCTAGAATAGTAATATTAAATCCAACTTCACCAGTCAGCAGGATTTGGTATTACCATTCTGGCCATACTAACTATGACCTTCCTACTCCTTTCAGATCAGCAGCTACCACTTCAATACTGTATGAGGGCAGCCCCAATGTTAGCCTATGAAGGGAGCAGGCCTCACAGTAGTGCAAAACGCATTTAGGAGTTTTACACTACCAGGACATGTAAACTACACAGGTACATGTCCTGCCTTTCACCCACACAGCACCCTGCCCTAGGGGTTACCTAGGGCACACATTAGGGGTGACTTATATGTGTAGAAAGGGGAGGGTTAGGCTTGGCAAGTACTTTTAAATGACTAGTCGAGGTGACAGTGAAACTGCACACACAGCCCTTGCAATGGCAGGCCTGAGACAAGGTAAAGGGGCTACTTGAGTGGGTGGCACAACCAGTGCTGCAGGCCCACTAGTAGCATTTAATCTACAGGCCCTAGGCAGATATAGGTGGTCATTCTGACCTCGGCGGTAAAAGGCGCCTACCGCCGGTCAGAAATCCTCCATAATCCCGCCGCGGTCGCGGAAACCCGCCACGGTCATTCTGACCCGCAGAAGGCAAACCTCCGAAAATCCGACCGCCACAACAGACCGCCAGACCAGCGGTCGGCGGAAAGGTGGAGGTGACCAAACCTCCACCGCCACGCCAACAGAAATACGCCCATCCCATTACGACCCACGAATCCACGCGGCGGTCATTCAAACGCGGTATTCCATTGGCGGGACACACCGGCGCGGTCAGAATACCCACCAACGAACAAAACTCACCCACATTGGACGATTTGAATCCCACACACCTGATACACATACACACACCACTCCCACACACACAATACAATATAAAACACCCACCCACATCACCCACAAACCCCTACGCTTACAAAATCGTAAAGAAGGCAAGAGAGAGACACCAGGATCCAAAACATAACAGCCACAGCCACTCAACACCATCACCCACACACTATCCACACACAAAACAACACACACCACCACACTCAACTCACTTAAATACACATACTCCACCCCACGCATCATACACACCACCCCATGGCACCCCAAAGACAACCCCGCTTCACAGACGAAGAACTCAGGGTTATGGTGGAGGAAATCGTTCGTGTAGAGCCCCAGCTGTTCGGCACACAGGTCCAATACACCAGCATTGCCCGGAGGACGGAGCTATGGCAGAGGATTGTCGACAGGGTGAACGCAGTGGGACAGCACCCCAGAAATCGGGAAGACATCAGGAAGCGATGGAACGACCTACGGGGGAAGGTGCGTTCCATGGTATCCAGGCACAACATCGCCGTGCAGAAGACTGGCGGAGGACCCCCACCTCAACCCCCACAATTCACATCATGGGAGGAGGAAGTCTTGAACATCCTGCATCCTGACGGCCTCGCAGGAGTCGGCGGAGGAATGGATACTGGTAAGTTGAAGCTTCAATACTGCTTCCCCCCCACCTGCATGCCAAATCAGACCCCAACCCTCACCCCCATCCTCGAACCCCACCCTCACCCCCACCCCCATCCTCACCCCCACCCTCACCCCCACCACCATCCTCACCCCCACCACCATCCTCACCCCCACCCCCAGCACACCTATTCCCCGCCAATGTCTCACCATCACAACCCACACATCCCAAAACCTAGGCCTGCATGCGTCCACTAAGCATGGACACCCATCACCAAAGCATGCCCAATGCATATACACATCCCCCCCACAAGCCACCCTCACCAAAGCCCCCACACACGAATGCCAGCACTTGGGGACACGGGAACCCACAGATACACCCATATGCCACACATTGAAACTATAACCATACCTCTATACCCCTGCAGGACCCGACCGTCAACACACCGCGGCGGAGGGGCCAGAATTATCCACACCCCCCACCCAAGAGGCCGTCAGCGATGACAGCAGCTCTGTCGATCTGGACACCGATGACCAGCCCGGACCATCGGGGACCTCTGGACAGTCGGTTCCCCTCACACAGGCACAGGCCACTATAGACCCTAACCCCTCTGGGAACACCAGCACAGCTCCCACCCAGCGGGCCCATGCCTCTGTCTCCAGGGCGCGTCAATCTGCGGTGTGTCTACCACTACAGGGCACCCAGGATAACCCACCACCCCAACAACAACAGGGACCTGGGGGCAGTGGTAGTGGGCACACCGGCCAGGGGGCAGAGGCCCAGGGAAACAGGCCAACTCGGCGGGCAGCTGTGCGACAGGGGGGGGAGGAGAGGCCCAGGGAACCCACTCTCCACGAGGTCCTCACCACCATCATGGGAGCATACAACCGCTCCCAGGAGACGATGGCGACGGTACTGGCCCGGTTCCAGGAGATCCAGGTGCTGCAGGAGGAACACTATCGGGGGTACAGGGAGGACATCCGAGCCATCAACACCACCCTGGTTACCATGGTAGGGCTGCTGCAGGACCTCGTAAACAGCAGGGCGGACACTGAACAACACCCAAGGGCCCCTGCCACTAGCCGGGACCAAGAACAGCCATCCACCTCCGCCGGCGCTAGTGGACAGGAGGCCCCCGCACAGCAGCAGCCCACCAGACCCCCACCTCCTGCAGGAGAAGAACCACCCCGCAAGAGGGCCCTGAGATCTCGCAAGACAGAGTAGGATGTCAAGACCCCCGCCAGCAATGGATACCACCTGATGTCATCCCACTGTCCCACATTGTCACCCTGTCCATCCTCGAACTGCCCATGCTCCATCTCTCCACAGGCCTCTGGACAATGCACCTGTGTGACTGTTACTCTGGACTCTGCCATGGACATTCCTTCACCATAGCCCCCACCCACTTGAAACCACCCATCCCATTTTGAGCACTTCAATAAACACCTATTTTGCACCAAAATATCAGGAGTCTGGCTGTGATTTCAATAGATTGTAATTGACATGACAGTGCAAATATGTCCTTGTACATGGTGAAGTCAACAAACAGCTGCCACAAAGCTGTAGTCCATGGGGAAACGAAGCACAGGACTCGTAGTGGGGACCCCAGATCTGAAATAGGGAGGGAAAAGCCAAAACTCAGTCATCATACACTGGGGCAAATAGACAGGCAGCAGAGATGCTGCAGAGTAGTTAACTTTTACTAAATTATCTTTGAAATGTTACCTGTGTCCTATTGGAAGTACTGTTCAATGATTCTGTCCCTGTTGTCTGTTTCAGCCCCGTCGTCTTCCTCCTCGTCACTCTCCTCAGGTTCCACCGCTGCCACAACACCACCGTCTCGACCATCCTCCTGCAGGAAAGGCACCTGGCGGCGCAAAGCCAGGTTGTGAAGCATGCAGCAGGCCACGATGATGTGACACACCTTCTTAGGTGAGTACATTAGGGATCCCCCGGTCATATGCAGGCAGCGAAACCTGGCCTTTAGGAGGCCAAAGGTGCGTTCGATCACCCTCCTAGTACGCCCATGGGCCTCATTGTACCGTTCCTCTGCCCTGGTCCGGGGATTCCTTACTGGGGTCAGTAGCCACGACAGGTTGGGGTACCCAGAGTCCCCCACTAGCCATACACGGTGTCTCTGTAGCTGTTCCATCACGTAAGGGATGCTGCTATTCCGCATGATGTAGGCGTCATGCACTGACCCTGGGAATTTGGCATTTACATGCGAGATGTACTGGTCAGCCAAACACACCACCTGGATGTTCATTGAATGGTAACTTTTTCTGTTCCTGTACACCTGCTCCCTGTCTCTTGGGGGAACCAAAGCCACATGGGTCCCATCAATGGCACCAATTACGTTGGGAATATGTCCAAGGGCGTAGAAATCACCCTTCACTGTAGCCAGTTCGCCCACCTCAGGGAAAATGATGTAGTTCCTCACGGATTTCATCAGGGCAGACAACACTCTGGATAACACCTTTGAAAACATGGGCTGAGACATCCCAGAAGCAATTCCCACTGTTGTCTGAAATGACCCACTTGCCAAGAAATGGAGTACTGACATGACCTGCACCAGAGGGGGAATCCCTGTGGGTTGGCGGATGGGGGACATCAGGTCGGGCTCCAGCCGGGCACACAGTTCATGGATAGTGGCACGGTTAAGACGGTAGGTCAGGATAATGTGGCGTTCTTCCATTGTCGACAGGTCCACCAGCGGTCGGTACACGGGAGGATTCATCCGTCTCCTCGCCCAACCCAGCGGACGGTGCCTAGGAAGGACAACATGGAGCACACAGTCAGGCAACCCACAGGTACGTACTCACAGCTAGCACAGTATACGATTCTCTATGCAGTGAATGGCGTGTATGAGTGGCTATGCAAGGCCTAGGCCTGTGTGACGCAGTTGAAATTGAGCCATGTGGGCCCTGGAAATGGCGGCTGCCTGACCTGTGAAGTGTGACAATGGGATGTGAGGTCAATGCGCTGGCGTGGCACACCGCGGCGGGCGGCGGGCCAAGACCGCGGCGCGAAGCCGCATTGGTTAACATTGAAGCCTATGGGTTTCAGGAGCCAATGGCGAAGGGCGCCGGCGGTGGCGGGACGCACCGCCGCGGTACGCACCGCCGCGGACGTGACCGCCATTTTCTATCTACTTATCCACTTGCGACTGGAACTTTCACAGGAGAGGACCTATACTGCAAGTGTTGCTGTGACCTCGGTCTGGAAGGGACAATGGCTGCTGCGACTGGGGAAAGGGCCCCTGCGTTCACTGGCGAGGAGTTGGAGAAACTTGTGGATGGGGTCCTCCCCCAGTATGCGCTACTCTACGGTCCTCCAGACCAACAAGTGAGTGTAATTCTATCTGGATTTGGGGCCACTGGCTGGCTTGGGGGCCTGGCGGGGATGGGGTGCATGTTGGGCCTGGCGGGGGCCTGGCGGGGATGGGGGGCATGTTGGGCATGGCGGGGGGCCTGGCGGGGGGCCTGGCGGGGATGGGGTGCATGTTGGGCATGGCGGGGGGCCTGGCGGGGGCCTGGCGGGGATGGGGGGCATGTTGGGGCTGGCGGGGGGCCTGGCGGGGATGGGGGGCATGTTGGGCATGGCGGGGGGCCTGGCGGGGGGCCTGGCGGGGATGGGGTGCATGTTGGGCATGGCGGGGGGCCTGGCGGGGATGGGGGGCATGTTGGGCATGGCGGGGGGCCTGGCGGGGGGCCTGGCGGGGATGGGGTGCATGTTGGGCATGGCGGGGGGCCTGGCGGGGATGGGGGGCATGTTGGGCATGGCGGGGGGCCTGGCGGGGGCCTGGCGGGGATGGGGGGCATGTTGGGGCTGGCGGGGGGCCTGGCGGGGATGGGGTGCATGTTGGGCATGGCGGGGGGCCTGGCGGGGATGGGGGGCATGTTGGGCATGGCGGGGGGCCTGGCGGGGGGCCTGGCGGGGATGGGGGGCGTTGGGCATGGCGGGGGGCCTGGCGGGGGGCCTGGCGGGGATGGGGGGCGTTGGGCCACTGGAAAGGAAAATGCTGAGTAACTTGAACGTGGTATTTCTCCCTCCCTGTACGTGTCACATAGGTCCGCGCCCATGAGAAGATTGGGATTTGGCGTGCCATCGCCAAGGAAGTCCGGGGCCTGGGGGTCCACCATCGACGGGGCACCCACTGCCGCAAGAGGTGGGAGGACATCCGCCGCGGGACAAAGAAGACCGCCGAGTCTCTGCTGGGGATGGCCTCCCAACGTAGGCGGGGTGCCTGCCGTCAACTGAGCCCCCTGATGTTCCGGATCCTGGCGGTGGCCTACCCTGATTTGGATGGGCGCGTGAGGGCAGCACAGCAGACACAAGGGGGTGAGTAGAAGCATCATCTACTCTGTTGTCGTGCAGTGGAGGTGTCTGGGTGGGGGAGGAGGGCTGTGGGTCCCCCTAGGCCAGGGCGATATCTGTAGGCTGGGCACCCCCGTAAGCCCCTGTGTCCCCAGCCACCACCCTCAGTAGTGTGTCAGTACAGCCATCCCTGGGCCGTGTCATCCATGGGTGCAGTTGACAACTCTAGGCGTGTAGGGCATGTTCCACGGAATGCGTAGCGGACCACAAGTGCGCAACTTAGTGCAGGGGGCATCTGTGTCTGTCATGTCCGCTAACTGTACCGGAGATCCATGTACTCAATATCCCTTTATTTCTCTCTCCCCCCCCCTTTTTGTTTGTCTTTCTGTGCTTGTGTGCATCAGCATCATCAGGCGGAGGAGAAGTGGCATCGGGGCAGGAGGGAGCTGCATCTCACATGGCCCAGGAGGGCCATGCCACAGAGTCAGACTGGACCAGTGAGACGGAGGGCGAGGGGAGCTCCACGACGGGGACGACTGGAGCCTGCAGCGACACGGACACGTCCTCGGAAGGGGGCTCCCTTGCGGGGGTGGCACCATCCGTGCCCCCCGCCATTACAGGTACAGCCGCCACCCAGCGCACCATCTCCGCCCTCCCAGCAGCCCCTCCGCGTTCGCCCCGTGCCCGCTCTGCCAGGAAGCCGGGCATCTCCTTCGCCCCAGGCACCTCAGGCCCTGCCCCTGTTACCCCCGCTGCCCTCAGTGAGGAGGTCATTGACCTCCTCCGAACGCTCATTGTTGGGCAGACTACCCTTTTGAATGCCATCCAGGGGGTGGAGAGGGAGGTTCATCGCAGCAATGCGTACCTGGAGGGCATTCATTCGGGTCAGGCTGCCCATCAGCGATCGTTCCAGGCTCTGGCCTCAGCACTGACGGCAGCCATTGTCCCTGTCTCCTGCCTGCCTCTACTAACTCCCTCCTCCCAGTCTCCTGTTCCTCTGCCTGTCCCACCCACACCATCAGACCAGCCTGCACACACCTCAACACCCAAGAGAAGCTCATCCAAACATAAGCACCACAGATCACCCAGACATTCACACACGCAACATTCCGATGCAGACATGCCAACAGTCACTACCACCTCTGTGACCCCCACCTCCTCGTCTCCCTCCTCCCTCCCTGTGACGTCTACACTCACACCTCCATTCACCTCACCATCAGCCAGTGTTTCCATCACCAGCACACCCTCCACTCCAGTCCGCACACGTGCAGTCACCACCCCCACTGCCATTTACACGTCCCCTGTGTCCTCTCCCACTGTGTCTGTCACCCCCTCTTCCACACCACACAAACGCAGCCACCCACCCACCCAACAGCCATCCACCTCACGACAGCCTATCCCTCCTGCACCTGCACCCAAAGACAGCAAACGTGACTCACCTACAACCACATCCTCTCCCTCCACTCCCATTCCCACTGTACCTACCACTCTCCATTGTCCCAAGAAGCTCTTCCTCGCCACTACTAACTTCTTTCCTGACCCTGAGCCCCCCCCTCCTTCTCGTCGGGGTAAGAAGAGCACCTCAGCCACCACCAGCCCTGCAGCCCCCTTGACAAGGGTGCAGGGGTATTGGAGCCCGCCAGCCCGCATGTCTGGATCTTCACCCAGCAGCAAGGGGACAGCCAGCCCACCCCCTGGGAAGAGGAGCAGAAGGCGGAAGGGGCGCCGCAGGAGCCCGCCTTCTACATCCCCCCCGGACACCACCCAGAGACAGTCACCAGCCACAGCTCCAAAGGGAGGCAAGGGCCACAGGCCGACGACTAAGGAGGGCAAGGGCAGCAAGTTGGAGAGGTCAGGCAGCAGGCCTGCTGCCCAGGAGGAGCCCACAACCCCCATAGCCGCTGCCCCGGGAGAGCCCACCACCCCCATAGCCGCTGCCCAGGGAGGACCCAGCCCAGCTGGCCAGGAGGGCCCCACCACCCACAGCCCAGGTGGGCAGTGAAGGAGCACCATCCCCGCTGCCCAGGAGGGCACCACCATGCAATTAGCAGTTGGCCATAGACCGTCCGCCGTCTCAAGAACCGCTGAACTGGGCCCCGCCGTCTCAAGAACCGCTGAACTGGGCCCCGCCGTCTCAAGAACCGCTGAACTGGGCCCCGCCGTCTCAAGAACCGCTGACCTGGGCCCTTCAAGGCAAGAACCGCTGAACTGGGCCCTTCAAGGCAAGAACCGCTGAACTGGGCCCCGCCGTCTCAAGAACCGCTGAACTGGGCCCTTCAAGGCAAGAACCGCTGAACTGGGCCCCGCCGTCTCAAGAACCGCTGAACTGGGCCCTTCAAGGCAAGAACCGCTGAACTGGGCCCCGCCGTCTCAAGAACCGCTGACCTGGGCCCTTCAAGGCAAGAACCGCTGAACTGGGCCCTTCAAGGCAAGAACCGCTGAACTGGGCCCCGCCGTCTCAGGAACCGCTGAACTGGGCCCTTCAAGGCAAGAACCGCTGAACTGGGCCCCGCCGTCTCAAGAACCGCTGACCTGGGCCCTTCAAGGCAAGAACCGCTGAACTGGGCCCTTCAAGGCAAGAACCGCTGAACTGGGCCCCGCCGTCTCAGGAACCGCTGAACTGGGCCCTTCAAGGCAAGAACCGCTGAACTGGGCCCCGCCGTCTCAAGAACCGCTGAACTGGGCCCTTCAAGGCAAGAACCGCTGAACTGGGCCCCGCCGTCTCAAGAACCGCTGACCTGGGCCCTTCAAGTCAAGAACCGCTGAACTGGGCCCTTCAAGGCAAGAACCGCTGAACTGGGCCCCGCCGTCTCAAGAACCGCTGAACTGGGCCCTTCAAGGCAAGAACCGCTGAACTGGGCCCCGCCGTCTCAAGAACCGCTGAACTGGGCCCTTCAAGGCAAGAACCGCTGAACTGGGCCCCGCCGTCTCAAGAACCGCTGAACTGGGCCCTTCAAGGCAAGAACCGCTGAACTGGGCCCCGCCGTCTCAAGAACCGCTGACCTGGGCCCTTCAAGGCAAGAACCGCTGAACTGGGCCCTTCAAGGCAAGAACCGCTGAACTGGGCCCCGCCGTCTCAAGAACCGCTGAACTGGGCCCTTCAAGGCAAGAACCGCTGAACTGGGCCCCGCCGTCTCAAGAACCGCTGAACTGGGCCCTTCAAGGCAAGAACCGCTGAACTGGGCCCCGCCGTCTCAAGAACCGCTGGACTGGGCCCTTCAAGGCAAGAACCGCTGGCCCTTTGGCAGACGTGGCAGGGCAGGATCTATCTTGCGCAGGGCTGCAGGATGTCCTCTGGCCAACTTGCCTCCTCCAGTGGCAGTGGGGTCTGTTATGGACTGTTTGGACTGTGGCTTTGCTCTCCCCAGGATGGCCCAGTGGGCAGGCCACCCACTGTATGGACTGTATGGACTGTGGCTTTGCTCTCCCCAGGATGGCCCAGTGGGCAGGCCACCCACTGTATGGACTGTATGGACTGTGGCTTTGCTCTCCCCAGGATGGCCCAGTGGGCAGGCCACCCACTGTATGGACTGTTTGGACTGTGGCTTTGCTCTCCCCAGGATGGCCCAGTGGGCAGGCCACCCACTGTATGGACTGTATGGACTGTGGCTTTGCTCTCCCCAGGATGGCCCAGTGGGCAGGCCACCCACTGTATGGACTGTTTGGACTGTGGCTTTGCTCTCCCCAGGATGGCCCAGTGGGCAGGCCACCCACTGTATGGACTGTATGGACTGTGGCTTTGCTCTCCCCAGGATGGCCCAGTGGGCAGGCCACCCACTGTATGGACTGTTTGGACTGTGGCTTTGCTCTCCACAGGATGGCCCAGTGGGCAGGCCACCCACTGTATGGACTGTATGGACTGTGGCTTTGCTCTCCCCAGGATGGCCCAGTGGTCATGGAGTCCCCTAGTGGATCTGGCGTCGTGTACTCAAGTGGCTGAGGTGCCCCCCCTTCCCTTCCCCCTGAGGTGCCTGTCCTATTTTCTTTCTGATGCCCCTGCAGTGTTCTCTCCGTGGAGTTCTTGTCGTGGGACTGGGCCTTGCCCCTTTGCACAGGACCCCTGTGATCCACGGACAGTGGTTGGACTACATTTAGTAGCTGTATATATTTTGTACATAGTTTATTTCAATATATCTGCCCGTTTCTGATCTCTTCTTTTGGTCTTTGCATTATTTCGGAGGGGGGTGGTTTGTGGGTTGTGACAGTGATCTGTGGGAATGCATTGATGTGTGTGTTGTAGTGGGTGTGGGTGGGTGGGTGTGTGCCGGTAATCTTTTCCCTCCCCTGTGTCGTAGGTGCAGTACTCACCGATGTCTTCCGCGCCGCCGGGCGTGCTCCTGGTATATGAGGAGGAATAGGAGTGCGGGGATGACCTGCAACTCTGGCTCCATACTGCCGGAATCTCCCGTGGAGTGCGTAGAGGTGAGCGTTTTCCCGTTCGTAGTCTGTTTCCGCCGTGTTCTTATCGGCGGTGCTCCCGCCCCGGAAAAGGTGGCAGATTGGTGGGTCGTAATAGGGTGGGCGGTACTTTGTCTGCCGCCGGGCTGTTGGCGGGAACCGCCGCGCTGTTTGTTTGTACCGCTGTGGCGGTCGGAGTGTTAAGTTGGCGGGCTGTGTTGGCGGTTCCCGCCAGGGTCAGAATGCCATTTTTAATACCGCCGGTCTGTTCGCGGTCCGACCGCCGCCTCTCCGCCGACCGCCAGGGTCAGAATGAGGGCCATAGTGCCCATTACTAGGGACTTATAAGTAAATTAAATAGTCCAATCAGGTATGATCCAAGGTTACCATGTTTGAAGGGAGAGAGCATATGCACTTTAGCACTGGTTAGCAGTGATAAAGTGTGCAGAGTCTAAAAGCCAGTAAAAACAGTGTAAAAAAAGTGGAGGGAGGCAGGCAAAAAGTTAGGGCTGACCACCCTAAGGCTGTCAGATCTAACATGTGTCCCCCCCAGCTGAAAGTGGGGAGAGCTACCCGACCTCCTGGGAGCTCTCATCGCTAAGGCGGAAGTATTTGGAGAGACCATCAGCATTGGTGTGGTCAACCCCTGAGCGATGCTCCACCGTAAAGTCCATCCCCTGAAGGGAAATGGACCACCTCAAGAGTTTAGGATTTTCACCCCTCATCTGCATGAGCCATCTGAGGGGCCTGTGGTCTGTCTGAACCCGAAAGTGAGTCCCAAACAGGTATGGCCTCAGCTTCTTCAGTGCCCAGACCACAGCAAAAGCTTCTCTCTCAATAGCACTACACCTCTGTTCCCGTGGTAATAGCCTTCTGCTAATAAAGACTAGTGGTTGGTCTAGGCCGTCCTCATTTAGCTGTGCTAGGACCGCCCCTATGCCATGCTCTGAAGCGCCTGTCTGCACAATAAATTCCTGGGAGTAGTCAGGGGCCTTGAGCACGGGGGCCGTGCACATGGCTTCCTTTAGAGAGTCAAAGGCTTTCTGACAAGCCTCTGTCCAATTCACCAACCTAGGTTGTTTCTTGGAAGTGATTTCTGTCAAGGGTGACACAATGGTACCATAACCCTTGACAAATCTGCGGTAGTATCCTGTGAGGCCTAAAAAGGCTCTCACCTCAGTCTGTGTTCTAGGTGGTTGCCAGGCCTTGATAGTTTCAATCTTGGCCTGGAGTGGCTGCACCTTGCCACCACCCACTAGGTGTCCCAAGTACACCACGGAACCCTGCCCAATCTGGCACTTACTAGCCTTGATGGTCAGGCCTGCCTGTTGCAGGACCTGAAGCACCTCCTTGAGGTGGAGCAGGTGTTCCTCCCAGCTCGAACTGCAGACAGCTATGTCATCCAGGTAGACTGCACAGAAGGCATCCTTGCCAACTAGGACCCCGTTAACCAACCGTTGCAAGGTAGCGGGGGCATTTTTCAACCCAAATGGCATCACCCGGAACTGGTAATGGCCATCAGGTGTGGAAAATGTGGATCTCTCTTTAGCCCCCTCAGTCAGGGCGATCTGCCAGTACCCTGAAGTAAGATCAAACGTACTCAGGAACTTGGCAGCGCCCAGTCTGTCAACGAGCTCATCAGCTCGGGGGATGGGGTGAGCATCAGGCCGTGTGACTGAGTTGAGACCCCAGTAGTCCACACAGAACCGGAGTTCTGTCTTCGCACCTGGGGCAGTAGCCTTAGGGACCAACACCACCGGGCAGGCCCAGGGACTACTGTATTTCTCGATAACCCTTAAAGCTAACATCTTGGAGACCTCCTCCTTGATGCTGGCCTTCACCTTATCCGATAACCTGTAAATTTTGTTCTTCACAGGGAGACTGTCACCTGTGTCAATGTCATGAACACAGAGGTGGGTCAGTCCAGGAGTAAGGAAGAACAGGGGGGAGAACTGCTCCAACAGCTCATAGCAGTCTCCTCTCTGGTTTAGAGTCAGGGAGTCAGAGAGAATGACACCTTTCACTGACCCATCACCTTCTTGGGCAGAGAGGAGGTCGGGGAGAGGTTCTCTCTCCTCTTCTATTCCTTCATCTGTGACCAGAAGCATGTTGATTTCAGACCTCTCAAAATGAGGCTTCAGTCAGTTGACATGGAGCACCCTTAGGGGGTTTCTAGGGGTTTGGAGGTCCACTAGGTAAGTGACCTCCCCTTTCTGCTCCTTTACTTCAAATGGGTCAGTCCAGCGGTCCTGGAGAGCTCTAGGCTCTACTGGCTCCATTACCCACACTTTGTCTCCAGGTTGAAACTCTACCAGGGTGGCCTTATGGTCATACCAGCGTTTCATTACCTCTTGACTGGCCTCAAGGTTACTTTTGGCCTCTTTCCAGAAGCGGGTCATCTGGTTGCGGAGGGCCAACATGTAGCTGACCACATCCTGACAGGGTGCCTTTGGAGCTTTCTCCAACCCCTCCTTGACAATGCTTAAGGGTCCCCTGACAGGGTACCCATAGAGAAGCTCAAAGGGACTGAATCCTACCCCCTTCTGGGGTACCTCTCTGTAAGCAAAGAGAAGGCATGGTAAGAGGACGTCCCACTTACGCCTCAGGACCTCAGGGAGGCCACCAATCATGCCTTTCAAGGTCTTGTTGAATCTCTCCACAAGACCATTAGATTGGGGGTGATAGGGTGTGGTGAACTTGTAGGTTACACCACACGCATCCCACATAGCCTTCATGTATGCAGATATGAAGTTAGTGCCTCTGTCAGACACTATCTCCTTTGGGAATTCCACACAGGTAAATATCCCCATCAGAGTTCTGGTCGCCACCGGTGCAGTTACGGTCCTCAGAGGGATTGCCTCTGGGTAACGGGTGGCATGGTCCACCAAAACCAGGATGAACCTGTTGCCTAGGGCAGTTTTGGGGTCCAATGGACCCACAATGTCGATGCCCACCCTTTCAACGGGGGTGCCAACGACAGGAAGTGGAATCAGGGGGGTCTTAACCCTTTTTCCTGTTTTACCACTGGCCTGGCAGGTAGGACAAGATCTACAGAATGTATCTGAGTTTGTCCTTATTTTGGGCCAATAAAAGTGGGTGACAAGCCTGGCAAAGGTCTTGTCTTGCCCCAAATGTCCTTCCAGGGGAATGTCGTGAGCCAGACCCAGTAGGAAGGTTCGGTAACACTGGGGGACCACCAGCGCATGCGCTGCCCCAATGGCCGGAACCTTAGGCTCACTGTAGAGGAGATAATTCTCTCAATATATGTGGTGATCGCCAGAGTCTTCACCTGCTGCCTGGGTAGAGGCTTGCTTCCTCAGACCCTCTAGAGTGGGACATTCTTTCTGCGCCTTGCAGAATTCCTCCCTGGTGGGTTCACCCTCAACTTGCCAGCCAGCAAGCTCAGGTAGATCACCTAGGGTGGCAATCTCTTCCCTAGTTGGTTCGGGAGCCTCCTCCTCAGGAGCCCCGTCAACCACTGCGGGAACTTCTGTGACCGGTTTCCCGTGCCCCTTGCCCCTCCTCTTGGCAGTTCTCTGGGCCATTGTTCCAGGCTCCAGACGCCCTTGACTTCCCTCTCGGTCAGCCATGGACCGTGTGGTCATGCAGACCCACTCAGGTAACCCTAACATCTCCAGGTGAGATCTGAGCTCTACTTCTTTCCAAGCAGTATGCTCAAGATCATTGCCTAACAGACACTCTACAGGCATGGCAGGACTCACAGCTACTTTCAGAGTACCAGAGACCCCCCCCCCACTCAAAGGGAACCAGAGCCACCGGCATGAGTATGCATGAGTCAGCGACTATGACCTGGTGGAATGTATTAGGGACTATCTGCTCTGTTGACACCAGCTGACTCTTGATAGTAGTCATACTGGCTCCAGTGTCACGCAGAGCCTCCACCTTTTTCCCATCAATGGTAACCCACTGCCTGTACTTGGAAGTATTTTGGGGCATGTGGGCTTTGGGCACCATTTCTACTTCTCCCAGGGACACTAGGGAAATCTCTACCTGCTCCCCAAATCTATCTGGGTCCATCTCCCCCCCCAAGCGCTACACTAGTCAACCCAGGTGTCTGTCCAGTAGAGGACGGTGCCCTCTTGGGGCACTGGGGGTCACCTTTATAGTGACCATATTGGTAGCACTCTAAGCATTTGGGGTTGGATCTCCCTGATTTATCATAAGTCCCTGGCTTTTTCCCATATCTGGAAAAGGAATAGTTGCCACCCCCTCCCTGGGAATTCTTTAGGGGGCCTCTGGAGAGTTCCTTATCTGTAAGTTTATCTCCCCCCTCTTTCTTCTGTTGGGAACCCTGACCACCTTTGTCGGTGTCCCCCCCAGGCACCTTTTTGGACACTCTGGTGCTAACCCAGAGGTCCGCCTCCTCAGCAAGCTTCCTGGGATCAGTCAGCTTACTATCTACCAAGTGCTGGCGCAACTCTGTATAAGTAGTATTGTGCATATGCTCTCTCAGAATCAAGTCATATAACCCTTTATAATTATCTACTTTGTTGTCCCGCACCCATCCATTCAGTGCCTTACTGGAAAAGTAAAAGAAATCTACCCATGTTTGTGTGGTTTGTTTGGTGCTGTCCCTGAACCTCTGATGGTATACCTCAGGGGTCAGCCCAAACTTGGCAAGTAAAGTGGCTTTCTGAAGTGGGTATGTGTTTTGATCAGGTTGATCCAATGTGAGAAGTGTGTCCCTTCCCAATAGCGGCACATAACCCCACATAGCTACCCCCCATTGCCCTTCAGGAACCTCATGAGCCATTAGTGCAACTTCATAAGCAGCTAACCATTTATCTATGCCTTCTCCCTCCACAAAACTGGGCACCACATTTTTGGGTATACGAACCTTCTTTTCTCCAGCAGGTCCTGTCTGTATGCTGCCACCATTATTGCTGGATTCAGACTGTCTCGCCTTGATCTCCAGCTCCTTGAGACTCAGTTCATGAGCCAACAATAATTTCTTTTCAGCCAAAGCTCTTTCAGCTTCCACCTGCTTGGCTGCTCTTTCAGCTTCAGCTTGTTTGGCTTCTCTCTCAGCCTCAGCTTGTTTGGCTTCTCTCTCTGCCCTCTTGTCTTCCTGTTGGGCCTCAATTTTCAGTTTTGCCATTTGCAATTGGAACTCCCTTTCTTCTCTCCTTTCCTCTGCGTTCAGGCTTTGCACAGAGACACTGCTCTGTGGTCTGGAAGGGGGCACAATTGCAGAGGTAACATCATCCACTGATAGCAACAAATCCTCTGAGGGGTCATTTTCTGGCTCCTCTTCTTCATCATCCTCCTCTAAATGGGCTTCTGCCCAGGCCCTCAGCGCCACTTGAAAGTCCTCCTTTTTGGAGGCCCCTTGGGTGCGTACTCTCATCACCCTGCAGAACCCTCTTAGCTGTTTGACCGTATATGTATCCAACAGGGCTAGGTCAAAGTCTCCTACTTGAGACCTAGTCAGAGACATGTTGAGTGAGGATTTCGTTTTTGAAAATTGTCAGGAAAACGAATTTGCAAAACAAGAGACAAAAATCAAGTTGACCTTCAACTGTGGGTAGGTAGTGAAATACTTAGCTACTGTATGTCACTGCACAAATACAAGTCCTATCCTCACCGATGATCATCAATGTTAGAAATTGGGTTTTTGGTTGGCAGTCAGGTTACCCTCTGTCTAAGCAAGAACCCTCACTCTAGTCAGGGTAAGTCACACACAATCCAGAATTATCCTGTGCCCACCCTCTGGTAGCTTGGCACGAGCAGTCAGGCTTACCTTAAAAGGCAATGTGTAAAGTATTTGTGCAATAAATCATACAATAACACCATATAACACCACAAAAATACACCACACAGGGTTTCGAAAAATATATAATATAATATAATCTAGAGCATTTCTTTGCACTTAAATCTTTCTGTGCCTTACAATCCACGTCTGGCTGGGCTTAGTTGACAGCTCCTTGTGCATTCACTCAGACACACCCCAAACACAGGGTACTCAGCCTCACTTGCATACATCTGCATATTGAATGGGTCTTCCTGGGCTGGGAGGGTGGAGGGCCTGCTCTCACACAAAGGACTGCCACACCCCTACTGGGACCCTGGCAGACAGGATTGAACTGAAAGGGGACCTGGTGTACTTCTTAGCCACTCTTTGAAGTCTCCCCCACTTCAAAGGCACATTTGGGTATAAAACAGGGCCTCTGCCCTACCTCATCAGACACTTGCTGGAGAAGAAACCTGAACCAGAAACTACATCCTGCCAAGAAGAACTGCCTGGCTGCTCAAAGGACTCACCTGTCTGCTTTTCTACAAAGGACTGCTGCCTTGCTGTTGGCCTTCTGCCTTGCTGAACTGCCTGGCTGCTTAAAGGACTCACCTGTCTGCTTTTCTACGAAGGACTGCTGCCTTGCTGTTGGCCTGCTGCCTTGCTGAACTCTTGTCTGGCTGTAAAAGTGCTCTCCAAGGGCTTAGATAGAGCTTGCCTCCTGTTCCCTGAAGTCTCAGGACCAAAAAGACTTCTCTCTTCCACTTGGACGCTCCGTGCGCGAAATTTTCGACACACAGCTTGTTCCGCGGCAAGAAAAACGCCGCACACCGATGCTGATCAACGCGACGCCTTCGGGACAACCGAAACTTGGACGCACGGCCTCGCAAGGACAACGCGCCCCGACTCCCCAGGAGAAATCGACGCGACGCCTGCCGTGAGATTGAAACTTCGACGCGCAGCCCCGCAGAACGACGCGCAGCCGGAAAACAAGCAGGAAAATCCACGCACAGACCCGGGACATCTGGTACTCCCCGCGATCCACAGAAAGAGACTGTCCGCGCGCCGGAAAACGACGCACGACTCCCCGCGTGGAAAATAACGAAGCAAGTCCGTGTGTGCTGAGGAGAAATCGACGCACACACCAGTTTTCCACGTATCTCTTCTCCTGTGGCCCTCTGAGGAGAGTTTCCACCAGAAACCAGGTACTTTGTGTTTGAAAGAGACTTTGTTTGCTTTCTAAAGACTTAAGACACTTTGGGGGTAATTCTGACCCTGACGGGCGGCGGAGGCCGCCCGCCAGAGTTCCCCCCTCCGAAATACCGCTCCGCGGTCGAAAGACCGCGGAGGGTATTCTAAGTTTTTCCCTGGGCTGGCGGGCAGTCGCCAAAAGACCGCCCGCCAGCCCAGGGAAAAACTCCCTTCCCACGAGGATGCCGGCTCGTAATCGAGCCGGCGGAGTGGGAAGGTGCGACGGGTGCTGTTGCACCCGTCGCGTATTTCACTGTCTGCCAAGCAGACAGTGAAATACTCGTAGGGGCCCTCTTACGGGGGCCCCTGCAGTGCCCATGCCAGTGGCTTGGGCACTGCAGGGGCCCCCAGGGGCCCCGCGACCCCCCCTACCGCCATCCGGTTCCCGGCGGGCGGACCGCCGGGAACTGGATGGCGGTAGGGGGGGTAGGAATCCCCTCGGCGGCGCAGCTAGCTGCGCCGCCTTGGAGGATTCAAAAGGGCGGCGGTACACTGGCGGGAGACCGCCAGTGTTGCCGGTCTGACCGCGGCTTTACCGCCGTGATCAGAATGCCCTGTGGGGCACCGCCGGCCTGTCGGCGGTGCTCCCGCCGACCCTGGCCCCGGCGGTCTAAGACCGCCGGGGTCAGAATGACCCCCTTTATATCACTTTTCAGTGATATCTTTACAAATTCATATTGCAACTTTGATCGTTTTGACCTGAAAATACCCAGATAAATATTATATATTTTTCTAAACACTGTGTGGTGTATTCTTATGGTGTTATACTATGGTGTTGTATGATTTATTGCACAAATGCTTTACACATTGCCTTCTAAGTTAAGCCTGACTGCTCGTGCCAAGCTACCAGAGGGTGGGCACAGGCTGATTTTGGATTGTGTGTGGCTTACTCTGACTAGAGTGAGGGTTCTTGCTTGGACAGAGGGCAACCTGACTGCCAACCAAAAACCCCATTTCTAACATTGGTGATCAGCGGTGAGGATAGGACTTGTATTTGTGCAGTGACATACAGTAGCTAAGTATTTCACTACCTACCCACAGTTGAAGGTCAACTTGGCTTTTATCTCTTTTTGCAAATCCGTTTTTTTTTCCTGACAATTTTCAAACACTAAGGGGGTCATTCCAATGTTGGCGGGCGGCGGAGGCCGCCCGCCAGAATTCCCCCCTCCGAAATACCGCGCCGCGGTCAAAAGACCGCGGCGGGTATTACAAGTTTTCCCCTGGGCTGGCGGGCGGTTGCTGAAAAACCGCCCGCCAGCCCAGGGGAAAACGACCTTCCCACGAGGATGCCGGCTCGTAATCGAGCCGGCGGAGTGGGAAGGTGCGACGGGTGCAGTGGCACCCGTCGCGTATTTCAGTGTCTGCAAGGCAGACACTGAAATACTTTGCGGGGCCCTCTTACGGGGGCCCCTGCCGTGCCCATGCCATTGGCATGGGCACGGCAGGGGCCACCAGGGGCCCCGCGACCCACCCTACCGCCATCCTGTTCATGGCGGCTTTCCCGCCATGAACAGGATGGCGGTAGGGGGGGTCGGAATCCTCATGGCTGCGGAGCGCGCTCCGCAGCCATGGAGGATTCACACGAGCAGCGGAAAGTCGGCGGGAGACCGCTGACTTTCCGCTTCTGACCGCGGCTGAACCGCCGCGGTCAGAATGCTCGTTGGAGCACCGCCAGCCTGTTGGCGGTGCTCCCGTGGTCGGTGGCCCTGGCGCCCACCGGCCGCCAGGGTCAGAATGACCCTCTAAATCCTCACTCAACATGTCTCTGACTGGGTCTCAGACAGGGGACTTTGACCTAGTCCAGTTGGATACATATACGGTCAAACAACTAAGAGGATTCTGCAGGGCATTGAGGGTACCCACCCAAGGGGCCTCCAGAAAGGAGGACTTTCAAGTGGCGCTGAGGGCCTGGGCAGAAGCCCATTTAGAGGATGATGAGGAAGAGGAGCCAGAAAATGGCACCTCAGAGGAATTTTCACTATCTGTGGATGGTGTTACCACTGCAATTGTGCCCCTTCCAGACCAGGGAGCAGTGTCTCTATGCAAAGCCTGACCGCAGAGGAAAGGAGAGAGGAAAGGGAGTTCCAATTGCAAATGGCAAAACTGAAAATTGAGGCTCAACAGGAGGAGAGAAGGGCAGAGAGAGAAGCCAAACAAGCTGAGGCTGAAAGAGCAGCCAAACAAGCGGAAGCTGAAAGAGCAGCCAAACAAGTGGAAGCTGAAAGAGCTTTGGCTGAAAAGAAACTATTGTTGGCTCATGAACTGAGTCTCAAGGAGCTGGAGATCAAGGCGAGACAGTCTGAATCCAGCAATAATGGTGGCAGCATACAGACAGGACCTGCTGGAGAAAAGAAGGTTCGTATACCCAAAAATGTGGTGCCCAGTTTTGTGGTGGGAGATGACATAGATAAATGGTTAGCTGCTTATGAAGTTGCACTAAGGGCTCATGAGGTTCCTGAAGGGCAATGGGGGGTAGCTATGTGGGGTTATGTGCCGCCATTGGGGAGGGACACACTTCTCACATTGGATCAACCTGATCAAAACACATACCCACTTCAGAAAGCCACTTTACTTGCCAAGTTTGGGCTGACCCCTGAGGGATACTGTCAGAGGTTCAGGGACAGCACCAACAAACCACACAAACATGGGTAGATTTCTTTGACTTCTCCAGTAAGGCACTGAATGGATGGGTGCGGGGCAACAAAGTAGCTGATTATAAAGGTTTATATGACTTGATTCTGAGAGAGCATATGCTTAATACTACTTTTACAGAGTTGTGCCAGCACTTAGTGGATAGTAAGCTGACTGATCCCAGGAAGCTTGCTGAGGAGGCGGACCTCTGGGCAAGCACCAGAGTGTCCAAAAAGGTATCTGGGAGTGACCCCGAGAAGGGTAGTTTCGGTTCCCCCCAACAAAGTGAGGGGGAGGTTAGAAATGACCCAGACGAGTCCCAGAGTAAGGGGGGAAGAAAGGGTTCCCATACCTCATCTGAGAAACAGGGTGGGGGTTCTGGTGGGCAGTGGCCCAAAGCATCCCATTCCCAGCCCGCTGCTTTGAGTGTTCCCAGATAGGACACAGGAAGGGGGACTCTGTCTGTCCAAAGAACTGACCCAATATTGGGACCTCTACAGGGGTGGCCCATGTGGCCTTAGGGGAATGTAGTCCCCAGGGGCAGGTCGTAGACCATGCCTTCATCTCCTTTAGTTGGGAGGTGGACTCAGAGGGTTAACTGGTGATCCCTGAGGGTGGGAGTCGTCACTTCCACCAGGTGGGAGTGAATGGGATCCCAGTCACCGCTCTGAGAGACACAGGGGCTAGTCTTACCATGATTGTGGAGAGACTAGTGTCACCAGAGCAGTACACCGGACAGGTGTGTAGAGTGACTCCAGCCATTGGGGAAGATTTCTTCCGCCCCATGGCCCGGGTGTGTGGGGTGGGGAGGTGACCCAGAGGCGGGTCATAGTTAGTCCCCAGCTGCCCATTGACTGCATTCTGGGGATGAGTTTCCCTTAGTGTCAGGAGAGCTGAGAGGGCCAACCCCCAAGGGTGCCCTAACAGTTCAGATGTCTGGCAGTACCACTCCCCAGAGGAGGGTATGTAAGCCCCGATGGGGAGGCACGGGGAGGAAGGACTCACCTCTGTCCTCTGTTCAGCCTCAGAGTACAGACCCTGGGCTGAGGGACCAGTATCAGGGACCCACCCCTGACCTGGTGAGAGTGGAGAAGGGGTGCAAGACCCCTGGGGTCACTACCCCCCATTCTGGGAGGCTACAGGAATCCCTTGGGAGCTCCCTACCAGCCCCCCAGTTGGAGGAGAAGCTCAGCCAACGGCCCCCCTGGTTCTCCACCTAGCAGTGGATGGTCAGGGGCCTGGCTCATGACACTGACAGCTGTCAGTGGCATCTGTTGGTTTCTGTCCTTGTGGGCAGAGTTTTCCCTGGGTTGGGGACAGAAGTCAGACCCAAGGAATGGAATGGGCCACATCACTTTGTTGGCCATGGTGATACTGTCTGCATACTGGGATGCATCTGTAAGCAAATTAAAGTTAGGAGCTGTACAGATGGGGTCCTCAGGTGATGAGAAGGGTTCCCCATGGGCCAGATCAGTGGCCCCAGAGAGTATAGACAAAGAAGCCTCACTGAGTTCAGAAAGGCGTAGAACTGGCGAGTGCCCCTGCAGTAGTGGGCCATTGTCCATGTTCTATCGCCTTAAGCAGGGAAGTCCATCAGAGTGTTGATTAGTCTACCCTGGCTTTAGGCTGGGAGTGGGTCATGTTGGACCTGGCTTTTGACAGGGTCATCCCCAAACTTTTTGCCTTCCTCCTTTTCTTTTTCTGACCTCATTTTTGCCGGTTTTTAGACTCTGCGCACTTTACCACTACTAACCAGTGCTAAAGTACATATGCTCTCTCCCTTAAAACATGGTAACCTTGAATCATACCTGATTGGACGATTTAATTTACTTATAAGTCCCTGATAATGTGCACTACCTGTGCCTAGGGCCTGTAGATTAAATGCTACTAGTGGACCTGCAGCACTGGTTGTGCCACCCACTTAAGTAGCTACCTTAACCTTGTCTCAGGCTTGCCACTGCAAGGCCTGTGTGTGCAGTTTCACTGCCACTTCGACTTGGCATTTAAAAGTACTTGCCAAGCCAAGAAATCCCCTTTTTCTACATATAAGTCACCTCTAATGTGTGCCCTAGGTAACCCCTAGAGCAGGGTGCTGTGTAGGTAAAAGGCAGGACATGTACCTGTGTAGTTATATGTCCTGGTAGTGTAAAACTCCTAAATTCGTTTTTACACTACTGTGAAGCCTGCTCCCTTCATAGGCTAACATTGGGGCTGCCCTCATACACTGTTGAAGTGACAGCTGCTGATCTGAAAGGAGCAGGAAGGTCATATTTAGTATGGCCAGAATGGTAATACAAAATCCTGCTGACTGGTGAAGTCGGATTTAATATTACTATTCTAGAAATGCCACTTTTAGAAAGTGAGCATTTCTTTGCACTTAAATCTTTCTGTGCCTTACAATCCACGTCTGGCTGGGCTTAGTTGACAGCTCCTTGTGCATTCACTAAGACACACCCCAAACACAGGGTACTCAGCCTCACTTGCATACATCTGCATATTGAATGGGTCTTCCTGGGCTGGGAGGGTGGAGGGCCTGCTCTCACACAAAGGACTGCCACACCCCCTACTGGGACCCTGGCAGACAGGATTGAACTGAAAGGGGACCTGGTGCACTTCTTAGCCACTCTTTGAAGTCTCCCCCACTTCAAAGGCACATTTGGGTATAAAACAGGGCCTCTGCCCTACCTCATCAGACACTTGCTGGAGAAGAAACCTGAACCAGAAACTACATCCTGCCAAGAAGAACTGCCTGGCTGCTCAAAGGACTCACCTGTCTGCTTTTCTACAAAGGACTGCTGCCTTGCTGTTGGCCTGCTGCCTTGCTGAACTGCCTGGCTGCTTAAAGGACTCACCTGTGTGCTTTTCTACGAAGGACTGCTGCCTTGCTGTTGGCCTGCTGCCTTGCTGAACTCTTGTCTGGCTGTAAAAGTGGTCTCCAAGGGCTTGGACAGAGCTTGCCTCCTGTTCCCTGAAGTCTCAGGACCAAAAAGACTTCTCTCTTCCACTTGGACGCTCCGTGCGCCGAAATGTTCGACGCACAGCTTGTTCCGTGGCAAGAAAAACGCCGCACACCGACGCTGATCGACGCAACGCCTTCGGGACGACCGAAACTTGGACGCACGGCCTCGCAAGGACAACGCCGCCCCGACGCGACGCCTGCCGTGAGATCGAAACTTCTACGCGCAGCCCCGCAGAACGACGCGCAGCCGGAAAACAAGCAGGAAAATCCACGCACAGACCCGGGACATCTGGTACTCCCTGCGATCCACAGAAAGAGACTGTCCGCGCGCAGGAAAACGACGCACGACTCCCCACGTGGAAAATAACAACGCAAGTCCGTGTGTGCTGAGGAGAAATCGACGCACACACCAGTTTTCCACGTATCTCTTCTCCTGTGGCCCTCTGAGGAGATTTTCCACCAGAAACCAGGTACTTTGTGTTTGAAAGAGACTTTGGGCCTGATTACAACTTTGGAGGACGGTGGTAATCCGTCCCAAATGTGACGGATCTACCACCTACGGTATTACGAGTCCATTATATCCTATGGAACTTGTAATACGGTAGGTGGTATATCCGTCACATTTGGGACGGATTAACACCGTCCTCCAAAGTTGTAATCAGGCCCTTTGTTTGCTTTCTAAAGACTTAAGACACTTTATATCACTTTTCAGTGATATCTTTACAAATTCATATTGCAACTTTGATCGTTTTGACCTGAAAATACCCAGATAAATATTATATATTTTTCTAAACACTGTGTGGTGTATTCTTATGGTGTTATACTATGGTGTTGTATGATTTATTGCACAAATGCTTTACACATTGCCTTCTAAGTTAAGCCTGACTGCTCGTGCCAAGCTACCAGAGGGTGGGCACAGGCTGATTTTGGATTGTGTGTGACTTACCCTGACTAGAGTGAGGGTTCTTGCTTGGACAGAGGGCAACCTGACTGCCAACCAAAAACCCAATTTCTAACAAGTGGCATTTCTAGAATAGTAATATTAAATCCAACTTCACCAGTCAGCAGGATTTGGTATTACCATTCTGGCCATACTAAATATGACCTTCCTACTCCTTTCAGATCAGCAGCTACCACTTCAATACTGTATGAGGGCAGCCCCAATGTTAGCCTATGAAGGGAGCAGGCCTCACAGTAGTGCAAAATGAATTTAGGAGTTTTACACTACCAGGACATGTAAACTACACAGGTACATGTCCTGCCTTTCACCCACACAACACCCTGCCTCTAGGGGTTACCTAGGGCACACGTTAGGGTTGACTTATATGTGTAGAAAGGGGAGGTTTAGGCTTGGCAAGTACTTTTAAATGCCTAGTCGAGGTGACAGTGAAACTGCACACACAGGCCTTGCAATGGCAGGCCTGAGACAAGGTAAAGGGGCTACTTGAGTGGGTGGCACAACCAGTGCTGCAGGCCCACTAGTAGTATTTAATCTACAGGCCCTAGGCACATATAGTGCACATTACTAGGGACTTATAAGTAAATTAAATAGTCCAATCAGGTATGATCCAAGGTTACCATGTTTAAAGGGAGAGAGCATATGCACTTTAGCACTGGTTAGCAGTGATAAAGTGCGCAGAGTCTAAAAGCCAGCAAAAACAGTGTCCAAAAAGTGGAGGGAGGCAGGCAAAAAGTTAGGGTGACCACCCTAAGACTGTCAGGTCTAACACATAGTAACTGTGATTGGTGGTTGCAATGAATGGTCTAATCGTTGCAAGATAGCTTTGGGGTAGCTGCCAATGTTACAGCTAATTTGGGATTTGTTTGTAGCATAGGACATAAATTGTAATACAAAATAAATCATGTTCACTCATGCCAAGGCCCTGATCTACAAGCATGTCGCACATACTGTAAAGGGTTTATTACATATTTATTAAACTGTAAAAACAGAAGAGAAAACTTGGGAAAAAGCCTTACCTGCCCTAATCTACCCTAACTACTCATCACCCACAACTTTCCCTAACTAACCTAAGCTAAATTTACTTATCACATTTAACAAAACGTTCTAAACATCAACCCCTCACCCCCCTTATGAGACGGGACACATGGAGGACAACAGATACTAACCCAAACACATACTATCCTATACTAAACAAATAAATATTTTTTTGTATTTTATTTATTTTTATATTTTCTTTATAGTTTTTTTTTTTTTAAACACACAAGAACTCCAACATTGCCTCCCACCCACCCACACACACACTCAAAAAGAAACAGTAGAAATAATCAGGACCCCCCCACCCACTAACACTAACTAAACTAACAGCCCATACTAACCTAACACTAAGCCCCTTAAACCCACAAAGTATAAGAATAAGCAAAGAGGAGGGAGGAGAGGGAATCATGTCCGTCAACATGTCTATAGGTTGGCCCTCCGGAGTTTCCACTTGATTGACCCACCCGCCGGTTTACATGTCACACCTCCTACAGCAGTCAACTCATTTTACGCAGGACACGGTCCAATTTACGCTGCATCTCTCTAAAAGCAGCAGGATCAATAGCTGCAGCTGGGGTGGTCTGGGTGCCAGCTGAGGAAGTGTGGGGCCGTGTAGTGTCCATGGCTGTCGGCTGCCCTGCAGGTGGTGCTGTGCTAGGGCCTGGAGCACCTGCTGAGGTGGTTGCCGCAATGGTCCCAGCTGTTGGTGGTGCCACCTGGGTGGTAGTGGTGGTGGTGGTGCTGGTGGTGGCTGTGGAGAGCAAAGAAGAGCCGCCTTGTGGGAATGCCCTCCAGGCTGCGGAGGCCGGTATCTGCGGGCCATTCTTCGGTACCCAGACTCTACCTGAATTATGTGCTGATACCTCACTGCCCGCCTTTGAAATTCCCACACCTGGATGGGTGTCATATTTGCAGCTGTGAAGACAAATAGAAAAACTAACATTAGGAACTGCATTGTGTGAAATGGCACAAGAAGTAAATCAGACAATACATTGACTGTACCTGTACCTGTACCTGTAACAGGTCATATCATCTTACAAATCATTGATTGTACCTGAGGAAGTACATGGGAGGCCAGCCTACAAAGCTATCACACATAGCACATCCAAACCCTACAAGATGGGTAACAACTGCCATGTTTTGGCATCATAGTTCTGCCAGTTGTCAGCTAACAATCAAGCAGCACATCCTCTGCCAATGCCAGGGCTACAAATGTCATTGTACGGGATGGAAATCTAGGGCCACATGAACTGCACATTGTAAATGTACTTGCTAGTATAGTACTCATGTGGGAAAAATGAGTGTGTATACTAGGTTCAGACAACAAATCCACTGATTTTCATGTCTGTGTACCAAACTTGTATCATCAGTCCTAGGTACACTATTCACAAACCCAATGCAAGTGTTTGAGGGTGGGGGGTGGACTAACAACTAACAATTGCAAACAACATGGACACCCAGGAAGCTTAGGAAAGCTGGACATGTGTTTGGCTCTACACACACACACCACAGGTAAGGTGTATCTACAAATAGGAGACAGCAAACCCTTGACAAATCCCAGCGCCACTCATGTCTGGAAATGCAGACCTTTGCCCACATCATATACTTCCAGTAAGCCATGACTTACAACAAACACAGAGACGCAAGAACACCCCTGGCCATGAGTTGCATGCACATCTAGGCCATTGCACTCTAGTGCCACATACTCGTAGAACTACATGTGGAGCTACATGCTGCTAGGAAGTTCGACCTACAGTTTAATAAGTACATTAGTGAATTGTGGAGCAGAAGTCTGTGGGTAAGCATTTAGCAGGCCCATTTTGGAAGAATGTGGGTCTGACAGGCTGACTAAATCACAGATTAGGTCCAGTGCTACTCTTGCTGATACAAGTGTTATCCACATGACTCATCCCCATTCACATTGCGGCGCCTACAGGACTGACCTAGGATTCCTAAATAAGACAAGGATAAGGATTGGCCAACTCAAAGATGGTGATAAAATGAAAACCCACTCATGGAACAAAACAAATGATTGGCCAGCGCATCACACCTTGCTATGTGTGAAACACACAGGAGTCCATCATACATCACCAGCAAACACAACACATAACAGACATATCAACACTTACTGGAGTTGTCTGGGTCCTCGAATGTAGCCACCTCGCAAACAGTGTAGGGTGCGGGTCCACCTGTAAGGCTTCGAAGGGAGAAATGTGCTCAAATTCTGTGCACTGTCCAACAATTCCAAAGACAAATACTATGTGTAAGATTACATAAGTAAGTAAAGCCACTCAGACATGATGATACTGCATCCGATATAGCACGGCTAACATGTACGTACCATGGGTCTCCTGTGAGTTTTACACACATATCTGCACACATGCAGTGGCCCTAACTATCATGTGGTGGCAAACATGCTCCTTCATTAGTGAGCAGACATAATAATGGAGAGTATTCGTCTCATCATGTGTATCCAAGAGAGACATCCAAAGCCACTTTCCTTGGAGAGAGCATTACCAGTCAAATATCCATTGTGCTCATGACAAATTTATGACACACAGGTACAATGTACAGAGGGGCAGAGACAGTTGTAAGCCCTCATGTTGTTACAGTTTCTTCATTTGATGTGGCCCAGCTATGATGAGTTGCACCAACCATAGAGATATGAACCCATGTGCATACCTTTGGCCAGCCATCCATAAACGAAAGGTGGAACAACAAACACCAAATACCAGTCTAAGATGTTAGCGGAGGGCAGCTTGAACTTGTTCCCTATCTCTCCAAATCCAGATCTGACATACATCCAAAATGACGAAGGGCCACAATAATCCCTAAGATTTTTAGAATTTCGGTGATCACTTTCCTTACATACCCACCAGACACACATGAGACATATGTTTGGGCCACATTGCTATCATCAATTGACGTGAAGCCTGCACTCATTTTCAGCCTCATGTAGTTTTCCAAAGTCAGTCTAGCTGTTGTGTCAACTAATGTTGGTAATGATTTCGAAATTCTATACCTCACAGGCAAATGTGACCTATATCTATAGATAATTGGCTCCTGATTTGTGTTGCTGTTTGACACAAAGGCGGCACCAACTTACATTAAGCAAAAGTATTCAGTAAGTTTGCAGAGCACTTGCTTCCTAACAGCTAGCAAACGTGGTCCTTAACATAGTACATAAATGACCCTGTATGTTTCCAAAGCATTCTACACACTCAACAACATTGCCTGCAGATATTGTACAAATCATCTGATGTCACTACAGAGCATTTAATCGTGCACATGTACATGATTTGTACTCACCAACAGGGCCACCAATCACAATGCCCAGGTGGTCCAACAGATCTTGCTCCCTGGAGATGAGGTCAGCCCAGCGGTGCTTCAGCTGGTGATCATTCCTTGGTGTCCGATAAATGTGTTGCAGGTGATGCAAGACCTTTCCCCACCAGAGCCTCCGTGCCTCAGTGTGATACCCCTGTATCACCCGCCCACCTGCCTCACTCATAAGGAGGAGGAAATGGCACACCAGCCGTATGAAACCACCAAGCTCCTCCTCACCCATCTTGCCACGATGAGGCTTACCCAAAATCTTAGCAGAAAAAGGGAAATAGGGGATAAAGGGGAACAAAGGAGAATAGGGGGAAAGTAGAATATGAAAAACTTAAACTAAACAACTAAAACAGCCCAACTAGACCCAAACTATCACTACCCACAACAAACTCCCAAAAACAACAAAGACAATACACTACAACACAATTGTACACAATAAACACTCAGACAGGATACAACAACAATATTTTATTCACAAAATGACAAGAAATGGACCACACAGGAGACAAAAGCACAATTTAACCAGACAAAACTCTCAACACAGCCACACAGCCCAGAAGAATCACAGACTGCAAAGTGAAAGTGAAAGTCATCCCACTGTACATAATCTGTAAACAGGATATCCTATTACAGCACTTCCTGCCTAAAATGGTGCCTGTTTTTATCGTTATGCGTAAAAACAAAATTACGCATACAGTCTGGGTGTCATTTTTTTTGACGCACAGGAGTAGAAATGAGCCCGCATCCATATATTTTGAAATAGTCTAACACTTAACCAATTTTCTGAGGTACAGTGTGGAAGAGTCAATGGTGTTTTCAAGGCATTATGGGGGTCATTCTGACCCTGGCGGCCGGTGGCCGCCAGGGCCACCGACCACGGGAGCACCGCCAACAGGCTGGCGGTGCTCCAACGAGCGTTCAGCCGCGGTCAGAAGCGGAAAGTCAGCGGTCTCCCGCTGACTTTCCGCTGCTCGTGTGAATCCTCCATGGCTGCGGAGCGCGCTCCGCAGCCATGAGGATTCTGACCCCCCCTTCCGCCATCCTGTTCCTGGCGGGAAAGCCGCCATGAACAGGATGGCGGTAGGGGGGGTCGCGGGGCCCCTGGGGGCCCCTGCTGTGCCCATGCCAATGGCATGGGCACGGCAGGGGCCCCCGTAAGAGGGCCCCGCAAAGTATTTCAGTGTCTGCCTTGCAGACACTGAAATACGCGACGGGTGCCACTGCACCCGTCGCACCTTCCCACTCCGCCGGCTCGATTACGAGCCGGCATCCTCGTGGGAAGGTCGTTTTCCCCTGGGCTGGCGGGCGGTTTTTCAGCAACCGCCCGCCAGCCCAGGGGAAAACTTGTAATACCCGCCGCGGTCTTTTGACCGCGGCGCGGTATTTTGGAGGGCGGCATCCTGGCGGGCGGCCTCCGCCGCCCGCCAGGGTCATAATGAGGCCCTATGTGTCGTTTTTCAGGCATAAGTGTCATTTTTTGATGCGTATGCGTCAAAATTTCAGGGCATTAACTGGGTTTGGGTCATTTTACCATTTTAATGTTATGTAACATTTGTGACACAACTGAGATCGGCTGATTGCACCTACTTTGGTTTTGACGGTGTATGGGTACATGTGAGACATCATACTACTGCGGACCATGATCCGCTACTTCATTAACAGAATTTTCACTCTTGGCTGACGCACTAGATGGCCACGTGTGTGGCCTACATATATGAATTGCACAAATTTGGCATGTTTGGCGTCAGGAGAGGATAGCAATGTGACGCACATAAGTACAATACCTCAATGCCTATGGCTCAATGTGTGTGCATTGGCTACTAATGTAGTTGTTGACCCAGTGTGTGTGGATCACAAGATGCAATATTGCAAATATGCTTGTATGAATGTGAAGTCAATGTGTCCAAACCTCAGATGCAAGTCAGTGTGGAAATGAGAGAGGACATGTGTTAGTCATACATGTAGCAACATCAGTTGTGTGCACTTCGAAGATTTTGGGTAACATAGACACCACAAATGACAAAGCATGCACCGGATTGATGGCAGACGCTTGTTCATGTCAATGGTCCAAAAGTTGCCCATCACATGTTCTGGAAATTTGGATACTGCTTCCTAGGCACCTGTTGGTGAACCCACCGTGAGTCAGGCACATGTACAGACTAAGTGGGTACCATGTTATTGACACGGAAAGCCAAAGGTGAACCACAAATGTAATATCACGCCACAGTTGTGGTCATATGACTGAGCCACAATTCTCCTGTGGCAGTGGTGGACCAGCAGATGAAGCAGCACGTGGCCACATATTTCCAGTGGTCAATTGCACAGAGGTGTCTGGTTCATGTGTGTGGTCCAATGTTGATCCTGAATAGTTTTAGGGGTCTATGTTGTCACAGTTACGTCCAGGTCTCATCATGAGTCAGTGGCGGCTATTCCTGTATCTACTGAGTATCCTTTGGAAATCAATGGAAGTAAAGCCAATGAGGACATGAGAACCTACATGGGGATGATCCAACCCTGTCACTGCAGACGTGTTATGAGACTGTCAACAGGGCAATCTTGGTGTGCTGAGTGAGGTCATATCTCAGGAGTCATGTTCCGGCAGGCGTCATTACAACATTTGTACAAAGGGTGGCCTGTAAAGTTCCCACTGCATTGGGAACATCATAGCCTCTGTGTTGATTAATCTTGCAGCTATTCAGCAAGCACAGGCCGTCTATATGTTGTGAGCAATCTGATTCAGCGTGTGAACTGTCAGGGTCCTAACATGTGTGGAATTTTCATGCACATTATCAGAGGTTGCTGGTTCGGCTGGAGGCACCATACCCAATCCCTGCATATGGCCCTGGTACACTGTCACACTTTGTCATTCATGCATACATGAGCCCCAGACAAGGGATAGGCCATGATTTGGGTATTTGGAGACAAGTTCACAATTATGGTACAATAAAAAAACAGATTATGCTATACAATGTATTTGAGTATGCATTGAGGAAGCACCTGACAAAATACCCCCGGAGGAATGTGAGGGTTGGGAAAGCAAGTATGCTACATATGTAGCCACAATTAACCTTTAGTTTAACGCACAGACAGGTGCCAGTCAGGCTGACAGGATGCAGGGTCAATCAGGATCCAGCAACTTCACTAGGTACATAGTCAGTGGTCTGACTAAGACTGGTCGGATGAAGAACAAGACAGTTGACATGGAAAACTGTGTTTGTCCTGTGTTTTGGAAGGTGACACATAAACCCAAGGGCTGTGTTACACAGCTTATTTTTCAAGCAATGCATAACAGTGTAATCGACACAATGGCAGCTTCTATGCTGTTCCAAGCATCTGCAAGGGCAGTGCATGTTCAAATGGGTGGTCTGCATGGGGGTGCTCACAGGTGTGTGCTGCATCAGATTCTCACAAGTCCTGTAGGTGAGATTTGAGTTCAAATGGCCAACAGTACCTTTCACATGGGAAGCAATCTACAGCTGACACCAGGGCTTAGAAACTACAAGCCATTGCATTATTTGACCTGACGTCCATGCAGTGAGATGTACTAGGACCATGGCATACCATACGAAAGGGTGAAGCACACTCGATTACTATTGTTAGTCTGTGTGTGTGTAGAGGAGGGAATATCTGGGTACACATATTACCATTCCAGGGACATCTTAAGACAGGTGGGGTGAGACCAGGAGCATGGGTGTGTCAGGAGTTAGGGCATGGGCTGACATGTACATGGCATGTCATGTGCGCAATGCTTGTCAGAAGTGTGGCACTTTTGCTGTCTATATTCTGCTTATATGGAACTCTAGTCACAGATAGTCCTTGCAAAGATAGGTGCAGTACGACTTACTGCTGTCAAGGGTGTGGTCATACATTCCTGTTACCAATGCAATAGCACATCCACTGCCTCATGTATGAGGCATTTTTTTCCCTTATTGACTGAAGGTGTCTTAGTTGTGTGCCATATGCTTCGATGAACCATGTTGCAAACATGTATATGTGAAATAGGTGTGGTCCTCTGCTATTGCCCTTCAAAGGTGAAATGTACAGAATATATGTCATTTACAGTGTATGTGTATGTGACTGTTGTATAATACGCATCACAATTGCTTTGGACTTTTCTGTGTCCTGATCGGTATGTCAGCAATGCTCCATGAGGCTACACTCTTATTCTGATAGTTAGAGATAAAGGTGAGCAAAAATGATTAGCCAGACCATGAAATGGTGATTATTATCAGTGTTTATTTACATATGTTGATACGGTGGTGATGGTGAGTTGTTTCAAAAGAAATTGTTGACAATATGTTGGCGCCTACGCAATCCAGCAGCTGTGTTTTGTTGTTCCCCCTCATGTTGCAGGCCAGCATCCTCTTCTTCCTTCTCTTCAGGCATTTGTGTCTCTGGTTCTAATAGGGGAATGTCCCTACATACACAAATTTTGTGCAGGATGGCACATGTTAAAATGATCTTGCAGACCATTTCTGGTGAGTATAGGAGGCTGCCACCAGTGATGTTGAGGCACCTGAATCTCGACTTCAGGATGCCAAAGGTCCTCTTGACTATGGTGCGTGTCCTCCTATGTGCCTCATTGTAGGCACGCTCTGCTGCAGTGCTTGGGTTGCCAAATGGTGTAATAATCCATGGCTGCATCCCATACCCCTGATCAGCTGAAAGAGAAAATGATTGAGATCATGTTGATGTAGCTTGCCCCATTAATATCACCTTGCATGGCAGTTGTTGTCTTTAGTTGTCTGTAACTCTTTTGTGTTATTGTGTGGATTCCCAGGCTTCTAGGATGTACCATCAGCACTGTGTTGTTTCCTTGGCTGAATGAGTGTTTGCCCGCTGACCGGTTGTCAGCAGTATGTTTTTGGAGTTGCAGTATAGTATGTACTCCCTAGCATTGTGACTTGTGATACAGGTGTTCCTGTGTCTTCACTGGGGGTGAGATGATAGTTCCATACACAGATTCAATTTGACAGTGGTGGTAACATGTTTGCATCTATGTACCCTGGACATCCCATACCTTTAGACATATGCAATGGATTAATTTAAACATCAGTGAGACACTTACATTTTGCAAGGTGACAATTAGCCAAACCTCTCCATACGTTGTGATCATTCATGTATTGACATTAGACTGTACACTGATTTCAGATGTGTGACACGTTCACTGCAGACCTTTCAAACATGGCTAGCGGTGTGACAACCTCAGTGTGTACCTGTCCACATGTTGCTGTCGTGGTGTATGTGTTGTGTGTCCTAGAGGGTTGCTGTGCCGTGTGTATATAAATAGGTTTCTGTACTTACCAACAAGTAGTCCATTGCCATATCGTCCATCCTGGAAGTGCTGATTGATGGTACATTGCCGGAAGATGAATGAGTCATGGACACTCCCAGGATACTTTGCCACAATATTGGTGATCAATCCTTGGTGATCCACAATGGCCTGCACATTGATGGAGTGTTTGTGATTCCTGTTGCGGTATAGGTGTTCAGTTGCAGCAGGTGGCACAAGGCATACATGTGTGCACTCAATGGCACTAAGGACGTGTGGGAATCCATTAATGAGGTAAAACCCCTGTTTGGTCTCCTGCTGCTTCTGCTGTGTGTTTGGGAAGCAGATGTGGCGGGGTGTGGGTCCGATGATGGCATCCAGTACTTTGGGCAAGAAGACAGAGAATGATGGCTGTGATATCCCGGCAACCAGGGCGCCAGTGGTTGGAAAGGAGCCACTTGCCAACATGTGAAGTACAGCTAGCAGCTTGGTTTCTGTTGGGATGGTGCGGGGTGTCAGCAAGCGGGGTGCCAACTGTGGCTCAATGTTGCGCAGCAGCTGCTGAATGGCTTGCCAGTTCAACCTGTACCTCTGGATGATGTCATGTTCCCTGAGACCATGAAGGGTTGTCCTGGTGAGGAATATCCTCTCCTGCCTTCTGCGTTGCCTTCGGGGTCCCTGTGGTGTTGTGGTAGCTGCTGTTGTTGTTGCTGTGCTCTGCATCTGCGTGCACGCTGGGTGAGAAGCACCTCCATGCCTCCCTTTTGCTGCTCTGCTGTTGCTTCTGTGTGCTCTGATTAAATACAGGTGTGTTTGCCCCATTTTAATGCCTGCCCTGACCCAGGCGTTAATTTTTGACACACATCGGGCTGTGCGTCATTTTCCGACTCTGCCTCCTGGCCGTGCAGGATTTTTGCCTGGAAGCATAAGTACAACGCACGGGCGTTTAAGTCATTTTTTGGACGGGAACGCCTAACTTGCATATGATTAACGCAAGGCAGTTTCCCGCATCCAGAAAATGACGCACACAGTGGGATTTTGTCGTCCGCGGGCTCGGGCGTCAAAGTTTAGATATGGGGCAAGGTTTGCGCCAAATGTGCGTCAAACATTTTGACGCACATTCGGCGCAGAGAGAGTATAAATATGCCCCAATTATATGTAGCAAGTTTGCGCCATTTTTGCGTAAAAAAAATGAGGCAAATGCAGCGCTAAAAAAGTATAAATATGGGCCTAAGTTTTTATATGTCTGATTTTTGTGCTTGCACCCTGTATTACACATAGCATTTTAAGGACTGCATTCCCTGATGTATGCGTAGGGTAAAGTGTTAAACTCATGAGCATTAGCTAAGATGGTAATCTTCTTAGGAAGAACTCACCTATGGTTCGAATATGCACGATGCATTTTGGAGGGCGTATTATGATAAGCACTTTATAGCCAGTTTTGAGAGTTTATCAAGAAGTAAAATGTTATGGGTTCGCTATCTAATAATTGAATTACAGCATGGGTGTCGGCATATAAGAGCACAGGCTGCATCTAGTAGATATTATAGTACCTGCACAGCATGCACTTTAATGCATGAGGTTTGGAGAGTACGATAAGCACTTTACTGTCTTAATAGGAATGCATATTGAAGTCCTCTAGGAATTAAAGCATAAAGGGATTTCACTCAAACTGTTTTTTGTGGATTCTATTCTGACTGATTTTATTCTTCAGTTCAGCTCATCCTGACTGAACCTGATATTCTTTTTGTTTTAATTGTTGAGAGAGCCCAGCTTGATTTGATTGTATGTTATATGGTTATGTCTTGCAATATGTTTTAATGGACCTGTAATCGTTTTAAATCATTATACATGATTAATAAATTTGAATTTGATACGTTTCTGATTTCGTGGAAGATTACATGAATGAGAGGATTAGGTGGTGGAGGATATCATTCACAAACATTAATTGACTGTGAGTAGCTGATTTCATATAGTAGTCATGCTTCTGAATATGGGTAATTAAAGGTTCAATTTGGTGTTATCACGGCGTTGTGACAGAGTCGTTCCCAACAATCCAACACTAATGGCACCGGTCACAGAGTCACACAGACCCCCAGCATCACTTGATCCAGTGCCACGTCGGTTCCGGTGCTGCGAGGCAGAAAAGTAGAGGCATCAGTGTGAGTCGTCGGGGCCTTGTTGCGGACTGGTGGAGATTAGGCAGCGTTGGTTCCTTACGCTACGGGATGGATCGATTCGATGTCTGGCAGATCAAGACGCAGCAGGGTGACCACCAGGGGTCACAGTCACACCATGGGGCTGCAGGAACCACGGCAGAGTCACGTGTCACGAACGTTGGTGACATGGCACTCCGGACTCACGAAGTCATAGGACATCAGCGGCTGCTGCAGCGTAAGGCCTGAGATGTCGGTCAGGATCATCGCACTCCAGCGGGGACCACAGACTCAGTTGCAGGTGGCGGTGCTGGGTCAGGTAGCAGCATCAGTTCGGGCATCGTCTGTAGGAGGCTGGCCTGGCTTATAGTTGGTACCTGATGGTACTTACACCTTGTGCCAGGTCCAGTTATCCCTTAATAGTAGATTAGTAGTGTTCTAGCAGCTTAAGCTGATAGAGGTAGCTATAGCAGAGCAGCTTAGGCTGATCTAGGAGACATGGAAAGCTCCTACTATACCACTTATATCATATAGCACTATATCATAAGAATCACAATACTCAGAGTTTCTAAAAATAAAGGTGCTTTATTTTAGTGACAATGTGCCAAAAATATCTCAGAGGATATACTCCCTTAGGAGGTAAGTAAAATACACAAAATATTCACACAAACCAAAATCAGGTAAGTAAACAGTTAGAAAAGTAGTGCAAACACTGTAGAATACAACAGGATGCAATAGGCCTAGGGGCAACACAAACCATATACTAAGAAAGTGGAATGTGAACCACTTAGGGACCCCAGGCCTATGTAGTGTGTAGAGGGTCGCTGGGAGCGTAAGAAAACACTAAGGGTGTCCAAGATACCCCACCCCAAACCCTGAAATATAAGAGTAAAGTTACCCTACTTCCCCAGAAACACACTAAAGTCGTGATAGGAGAATCTACAAAGACCACAACAGACTGCAAAGCACTGAAGCCAGATTCCTGGACCTGCAAAGGAAGGGGACCAAGTCCAAGAGTCACGAAAGTGTCCGGGGATGCAGGAGCCCACTAAACCCCGGATGAAGGTGCAAAATGGCTGCCTCTGGGTGGAAGAAGCTGAAGATTCTGCAACAACGGAAGATGCCAGGAACGTCTCCTTTGCACAGAAGATGTCCTACCGTGTGCTGGAGGATGCAGAGTTGTTTGCATGCAGAAAGACTACAAACAAGCCTTGCTAGCTGCAAAGGTCACAGTTGAAGAAAATGGGTGCTGCCCGGGGGCAGGAAGGACCAGAAGGTTGCCCCTTGGAATAGGGGACAGAGGGGGTGCTAGGCAATGCAGAAAGCCCATGCAGAAGCAGGCAGCATCCGCAGAAGCACATGAACATGGGTTGAAGAAAACTGAGCACGGTGGTCATCTCAACACTACAAAAGAGGGTCCCATGAAGCCGTTGGTCAACTCAGCGAGTAGAGCAATGCAGGACAGAGTGCTGGGGATCTGGGCTATGCTGTAAACAAAGGATTCCTTGCAAAAGTGCACAGAAGCCCTAGCAGCTGCAGGTCACGCAGTAAACAGGATTACTGTCTGACGTGGGGGTGCAAGGACTTACCACCACCAACTTTGGACAGATGGAGCACTGGACTGTTGTGGTTACTTGGATCCAGCTCCTGTGTTCCAGGGACCAAGCTCGTCACGATGAGACGGGACCCAGAGGACCGGTGAAGCAGAAGTTTGGTGCCTGCGTTAGCAGGGGGAAGATTCTGTCGACCCACTGGAGATGTTCTTCTTGGCTTCCAGTGCAGGGTGAAGGCAGACAGCCCCCAGAGCATGCACCACCAGGAAAACAGTTGAGAAAGCTGGCAGGATTAGACACTACAATGTCGCTGGTAGTCTTTTTGCTACTTTGTTGCAGTTTTGCAGGTATCCTGGAGCAGTCAGTGGTCGATCCTTGGCAGAAGTCAAAGAGAGAGGTGCAGAGGTATTCTGGTGAATTCTTGCAAGTCGTTATCTGAGGAAAAGCCTACAGGAGAGACTCTAAATAGCCCTCAGAGGAGGATTGACCACCTAGTCAGGTAAGCAACTTTCAGGAGTGGACTCTGACGTCACCTGCTGGCACTGGCCACTCAGAGGCCTCCAGAGTGCCCTCACACCTCTGGATCCAAGATGGCAGCGGTCTGAGAAAACTGGAGGAGCTCTGGGCACCACCCCTGGGGAGGTGATGGACAGGGTAGTGGTCACTCCCCTTTCCTGTGTCCAGTTTCGCACCAGAGCAGAAATTCTTTGTTCTGCCTTCCTGGGACTGGGCTGCCCAGACCCCAGGAGGGCAGAACCCTGTCTGTGTGGAGGCAGCAGCGGTAGCTGCAGAGAAAACCCCAGAGAGCTGGTTTGGCAGTACCCGGGGTCCATAGTGGAGCCCCGGGATGCATGGGATTGGCACCCCAATACCAGATTTGGCATGGGGGGACAATTCCTTGATCTTAGACATGTATTTACCTATATGTAGTGCACGCATGTAATGGTGTCCCCGCACTCACAAAGTCTGGGAAATGGCTGTGAAGTATGTGGGGTCACCTTGGCTAGTGCAAGGGTGCCCTCATACTTAGTAACTTTGCACCTAACCTTCAGCAAGTGACTTATAAGTTACTTAAGAGCAGTGAAAATGGCTGTGAAATAACATGTGCGTTATTTCACTCAGGCTGCAGTCCTGTGTAAAGGTTTGCCTGAGCTCTCTATGGGTGGCAAAAGAAATGCTGCAGCCCATAGGGATCTCCTGAAACCCCAATACCCTGGTACCTAGGTACCATATACAAAGGAATTATAAGGGTGTCCCAGTGTGCCAATTAAAATTGGTAAAAGTGGTCACTAGCCTATAGTGACAAATTTAAAGGCAGAGACAGCATAAGCACTGAGGTTCTGGTTAGCAGAGCCTCAGTGACACAGTTAGGCACTACACAGGTATACACATACAGGCCACAAACTATGAGCACTGGGGTCCTGGCTAGCAGGATCCCAGTGACACAGTAAAAACACCCTGACATATACTTACAAACAGGCCAAAAGTGGGGGTAACAATGCTAGAAAGAGGCTGCCTTCTCACATAAACCCCCCGAAACGAAGGACAATAAGGCTAACCTTGGCCAGTTGAGTCTTTATTCTCTAAGTGGTGATAAGTGAAGAGTAGCTCTGCAATAGATTGGTTACTCCCTTTATCATCCACTGTATGGTTACTTCCCTGTGGGGAAGTGAACCACCCTGTTTGAAGTGTTTAGCTAACCAACAATGTGAGGTTATATTCTCAGAGTTCCTATTAGTAAGTTTTAGTTTAGTGCAGTGGGATTGGTCCACTGGGCCTAAATCAAGTTATGAGAATGCCAGACAGGGATGCTGTCTCAATAAATCCATAGCTGGGCAAAAGGTTTGTCCCTATGGCTGTAATAGAGAATATGGATGCTGTTTCTCTTAAGTTGGAGCAGGGCTGGGATGCTGTCCTATAAGCTCCACAATAGGGCAGGGCTGCTGTCCTAAGTGTTCTGAGGCAGTGCCAGGCTGCTGCACTAAAGTTTCTCTGGGAGGGTTGGAGGGAAGCTGCATGTTAACTAAAATGGTGCAATTTTTCACATCAGGACTAGTTATCCCACAGAGAGGTACTTTTACTTCAGGGAGTACAGCTATGGTAGCTGATGGTTCCCTTGGTACAGGTTCCACCCCAGGAGAGGTTTCTCCCACCACAGGACTGGTATCCTTAGTGGCAGGGTGGGTAGGAGATACTTTGATGCCCTCTTTACCTGTTGTTGGAGAAGGATCCTTAGATTTAAGGTCTTTTTCTCTCCTTTGCTTTTTCATTTCAGCTCAGATGAGAGGGAGCAATTACTCAGGGATACCCAGCGTGGAAGCATGGGTCCTAAACTCTACCTCAGCCCAACCTTAGGCCTCTAGCTCATTACCTAAGAGACAATCTACAGGTAAGCTAGGTGATACCACCACCTGCTTTGGGCCAGTAACTCAACTCCAACTAAACTGAACTATAGCTAAGGGGAGGAACTGAGTGGAGTTATGGACATCAATAATCTTGTAATGTTGTCCAACGAGGTATTGTGCAGGAGACACTAGGGGGCATATTTATACTCTGTTTATGCCGAATTTGCGTCATGATTTTTGACGCAAATACGGCGCAAACCTAACACCATATTTATACCTTGACGCCCAACCCTGCGAATGCCAAAATTTAGCTGTGTGTGTCATTTTCTGGATGCGTGAAACCGCTTTGCATTAATGACATGCAAGGTAGGCGTTCCCGTCCAAAAAATGACTTAAACACCTGTGCGTCATATTTATCCAACAGCGCAAAAATGATGCACGGCTGGGAGTCGGAGTCGGAAAATGGTGCACAGCCCGATTTGCGTAAAAAAATAATGCCTGAGTCAGGGCAGGTGTTAAAATGGGGCAAACACACCAGTACTGTAGGAAAACCCACAGAAGCAACACCAGAGCTCCAAAAGGAAGACATGGAGGTGCTATTCATCCAGCATGCACGAAGACGCAGAGCACAGGACCAATACAAGCAGAAAGCAGGAGAGGATATTTCAGACCAGGAAAACCCTTCTGGGCCTCAGGGAACATGACATCATCCAGAGGTACAGACTCAACTGGCAAACCATACAGCAGCTGCTGCGCCACATTGAGCCACAGTTGGCACCCAGCTTGCAGACACCCCACATCATTCCACCAGTGACCAAGCTCCTAGCTGTCCTCCACATGTTGGCAGGTGGCTCTTTTCAAACCACTGGTGCCCTGGTTGCCGGGATCTCACAGCCATCATTCTCTGCCTTCCTACCCAAGGTACTGGATGCCATCATCTCCCTCACACCATGCCACATCAGCTTCCCTAACACACCGCTGAAGCAGCAGGAGACCAAACAGGGCTTCTACCAAATCAACGGCTTCCCACATGTGCTTGGTGCCATTGACTGCACACATGTACGGATTGTGCCAACTGCTGCAAACGAGCATCTATACCGCAACAGGAAGCACACACTCCATCAATGTGCAGCCTACTGTGGAGCACCGGGGATTGATCACCAACATCGTGGCAAAGTATCCAGGGAGTGTACATGATTCATTCATCTTCCGCCACTGCACCATCAATCCACACTTCCAGGATGGACGATATGGAAATGGCCTACTTGTTGGTAAGTATAGAAACCTACTTATGTACACACAACACAGCAACCCTTTAGGACACACCACTACATTGACACGTGGCCAGGAAGATACTGAGGTTGTGACGCTGGTAGTCATGTTTAATACCCTGACCCAATGGGAAACACACCTATGGACAAATGACAGATGCAAATAACAACAGATGCCACTCCAGAGAGACAAGGGACCAATTTAAAACCACACAGTGACAATGACATGGCTTCAACTGGAAGTACAACTTGGAAGATGAAGCTACAATATTGCATCAATAACACTCAATCACACACCCTTCCATGCAATACGTACTGTGTTAGGGGTGTTATGTGTTTCACTGCAGGTCAAACACCACGAGACACATAGCATGATGATGATGACTCTAATGAATGGGACATGGAATCATTGAGGCTGTACCAACATCTCACATCACTCCTGGGGTGACGTTGCCCACTACCAATAAGCAAGTGGGCTGTGCTAAGAACACACATTGATGTGGCAATATTGCAAAGTGCACATTGTTACACATACGAATTGAGACAATTACATATTTACACAACAGATATGCAGGCATATGGACCTTCTGACAATTAAACCTTCACTTCCACAACCAAGTTAGCCACCTTAATTGGACCAGGTTCAGTAGAGTAGGTACACGTTTGAACATGAGCCAACTTGGTGAGGGCACAAAAATAGGTTTGCATAGAACTTGTCACACATGGAATATTTGTGCATTGTCAATTGTCAACACTTCAGTGCTGCCAACTTATGGAGATGAGTTGTACATTGTCACCTTGCCAAATCAAAGGCCCCCACTGTTGTTTAACACATACTATTGCATATGTTGAATTGGATGGGATGTTCAGGTCATATAGTGCAACCGTTTTACCACCACTGTGGAATTGATTCTGTGTGTGGAAGTATCATGTCACCCCCAGTGAAGACAGCTGGACACCTCTTTCACATGACATAATGCATGGGAGTACACAATGTACTGCAAGTGTACAAAAATACCGCTGATATCCTGTCAATCAGCCAAACACCAGTTTAGATAATGAAACAACCCAATGCTGATGATACATCCTAGAAGCCTAGGATTTCACACAATAACACAAACACAGATGAGTCACAGACAACACAAGATAACAACTGCTATGCAAAGTAATAATCATGGTGCAAGCTACATCAAAAAATGTTCACTCATTTTCTCTTTCAGCTGATCAGGGGTATGGGATCCAGCCGTGGATCAGGACCCCATTTGCAAACCCAAGCACTGCATCAGAGCCTGCCTATAATGAGGAACATAGGAGGGCACACACCATAGTAGAGAGGACTTTTGGCATCCTGAAGTCAAGATTCAGGTGCCTGGACATCACCAGAGGCAGCCTCTTATATCCACCGGAAATGGTCTGCAAGATCATTCTAACCTGTGCCATCCTGCACAATATATGTGTAAGGAGGGACATTCCCCTCTATGAACCAGACCCACAAATGCCCGAAGAGGAGGAAGAGGAGGATGCTGTCCATCAACATGAGGGGGACCATCCAAGCACTGAAACAGAATTGCGTTGGAGACAACACATTGTACAAAACATCTTTTAACTATAGTCACCATCACCACTTTCTTACCATGTGTCATTAAACACCTCATTTAATCACTAAAGTATGGTCTGGGTAATTATTTATGCATCACATGATCCCTAGGAATCACAATCAGAGTTTAGCCTCATGGAGCAGTGCAATAAATACAGATTAGGATACTGAAAAAGCCACATTACATTTGTTGGGTATGAATGTACACCCAACTTCACACACAGTGTAAATGCCATATATTGTGTTCATTTCACATTTGAAGGGCAATATCAGAGTAGCACAGCTATGGCACACATCCATGTTGGCAACATGGTTCATCTCAGCATATGGCACACGACTAAGACACAATCAATCACAAGTATAAAAACCTGCTTCATGAATGAGGCAGTAGATGTGCAATTGCATTGGTAAGAGGAATGTATGACCACACCCTTGACAGCAATAAGTGTGACATCAGCTATCTCTGCTAGGAGCATGTGTGACAAGAAGTCCATGTAAGCTTCAAATGGATAGCACGAGTGTCCCAGGTATGACAAGCATTGCTCACAAGACATGCCCTGTACATACCATCCCAGGTTATAAGTTCTGCCACAGGCATGTATTAAGTTTCTGCCCACCCTTCTCTAGGTGGCCCTGTAACTGGACTATTTGTACCCTGATAATCCTTTATCTACACACACACCCAGACTCACATTCTGACTCCAGTGTGCTTCCCTCTTTAGTATAGCAAAACACAAATGATGGACGGAATGCAGAACCAATCAAACATTCACCTCCAGTCACAGATCTGGGTTTAATCCATCGTTCTTTTGCTCACCATGCCACCCCAGTTTGGACCAAGCCATATGCAAATCAGTCTTGACCAATGTTCCCTTAAAGGTGCGCGCATGTGCGCGCGTGCACGATGTCTTTTCCCACCACGCACACACGTTTACAAAGCACACAGGTCACGGAGTTTTATTAGCTTTGTCTGGCTGGAGGGCACCGGGCTGCATTCAGGGCCATAAATCATGCTTATCAGCAGGCTGGCTGGCTGAGGTGATTGCTTGCTAGATAAAATGTTTATTTTGTCACTGGGGGCATTGTGTTCTCTCCAGTGTGTAATTTGTAAATAAAAAAAACTTGCCAGTGCCTAAAGCCCTCTTCTTAAACATGCGGCTGCTTCAATTAAAAGTGCAAACACAGAATACTAAGGCAGCATAATACTGAAGCCATCTTGGGCATCTTCAATCCCTCTTAAAGTCAGTCCCTGGCCCTTCAGCTCACTTGTGCAGCTTTCTGTTTTCTCCCATTGTGACTCTTTTTTGTTTTTCTTTTCCACCTTCTTTCCCATACGTGTCTTTTACTCGCCGTAAATGCTTGAGTAAGAAAAATAAGCATCGGCCCTCAAAAATAGGTAACAACAAGTAAAACGTTTATCTTAAATAAAAAAAGGGGCCAGTGCCCAAAGAGCTGTGGCAATTAATAGTGCTGCTTATAGGTACATTTCAAAGTACATTTCACCGGCTTTATAACTGGAATTTCATTCTTCCGTCACATTTTAAACGTTTTACGCAAAGGCAAGAGGATGTGCTGTTTCAACTTTGAACTTTGAGGCTGGGACAGTGTTTAAGTCTTGGCCGAGCCTCAACATCCTGTGATTTTGGGAAAGTTGCTTAGTTTCTCCATGACTAAAAATAAATGTCTCTGTCTATAAAGCTACTGGTGCTCATGTAAACCACATTAACTATATGCAGTTACAAATTTGAATGTGCACAAGCATCCTTTGACAAACTGTACCTGTGTTTCCTATATCACACTATAAGGGTTAAAAAACACTTTTAATCACACTCTGGGAGAGAAAAAGAATTATTAACAGTGAGGAAAATACTAAAAGCTGAACACTCAAAAGGTCTTTCTTTAGGTAAAGCATTTCACATATTTCTTTTTGCAGTTTCTGTGGAGAATTTCTTGTTTCTTTGCATTTACATGAGCACCAGTTACCTTACATAAAGACACATTAATTTATGGACAAGTACAGGGAGATGAACTGATCTGCCCAGAATCACAGGATATTCAGATGATGCTGAGACTGAACTGGCTTCCTCAGCTCCAAAGTCAGCAGCTCTGGCCATTACGCCACACTCTCTTGGGTTCAAATCTGTAATGCAAATAGATTGTTTTTGGGATGTTCCACTAAGCACGTATATACTTTTCATGAATTCAAGGGGCAGGCTTTGACTTTTACACTAGGAAATAAGCTTTTCTTTTCTTGATGGGGCACATTAAAGTCCACATTTTATGGGTGAGTACTCCAAAGAAGCCATTCACAATGCATGTTGTGTTTTTCATGCACCCTGGACCCCAGATCTTCCTTGTGAAGAGCAAGCTGTTTCAGTGTGCCAAAGAAGCTCTAGATATAATTTTACATGTAAAGAAAGCAAACCTTACCATAGGCTTTCAAATGTGGTTCTTTTAATGTTCATCTGAACCATGTGATTTATATTTAACAAGTTTATTTGTACCTGGCATTTCCATTGCTTGGTCTTATAATAATCCATCAGTAAATCTTTTTTTTTTTTAAATAAGGTAGATAAAAGTACCTCCCCATTGCTGGAAAACTTGTTCCAGTCCAGAAGATCAGTCACTATTCTTCGCCATTTCAAAACTGGCTTTTTGTGAACCCAGGCTGACTATTAATTAAACGCTTTTTTCTCGTTCTCTGATTTCATGTACACCAGCTATCTGCTCAGAATCTGTTCTTTTTTAAGTATTTGCCCCTTTTTTTGGTGAACACTTTTTTGCCAGTCCTTTTACTCATCATTTACCAGCCCTCCCATTCACAACCTGCATCTGACCTCCTGTTCATCACTCCCACCCACCCTCCTATTAAACACCCAACCCGCCCTCCCATTCACTGCCCCACTTACCCTCCCATTCATTGCCCCACCCGACTTCCTGTTCACCGCCCTCACCCGATTGCCAATAGCTCGCCCATAGGCAGTGCCGCCAGCAAAGGTGTGAGTATTTAAATGTGTTCCTAGTTTTTTTTGTTATTGCAGGAAGAGCATGCCAAAACTTCAATCCCGTTCCCCAGTCTTGTTCAAACCTGCAGGTGACAGAGCCAAACCCTTGTGCACAGACTAGTGCTCAGTGGGACTGATATCTGTCCTCTCAGTGCTTTGCGAAAGTGCAGTGATTTGTCTGCCTGCTCACTTGTATAGTGCATCATAAAACAAAGGAAGGAAACAAATTAAATCTGCCTTTGTACATATTATGGTGTTTTAACAGCAGACACAGTGCTCCACAATATAGATTCAAGACATTGGCAAAGCCAATAGCTCTGGCTAAACACTTACAAGGTCCCAAAGCCAAGACCTAAAGGCAATGCCAGTGCTTTGTGCACTACTGCTGTGCTATATCTGCGCTGTGTATGAGGGAAGCTTGCACTGCAGACTAAACTGTATGTGCGCTGTGTGTGACGGAAGCCTGCACTGCTACCTGTGGTGTATCTGCACTGTGTATGAGGGAAGCTTGCACTGCTGCTGCCTGTGCTGTATCTGCTCTGTGTGAGAGAAACTTGCACTGCTGCAGTGCTGTAACTGTGCTTTGTGTGGGGAATATTGCACTGCTGTTGTGCTGTACCTGTGCTGTGTGTGATGGAAGCTTGCACTTCTGTTGTGCTGTATCTGTGCTGTGTGTGAAGGAAGCTTGCACTGGTGCTGCGGTGTATATTTGCTGTGTGTGAGGGAAGGTTGTACTACTGCTGCCTGTGCTGTAGCTGCTATGTGTGAGGGAAGCTTACACTGCTGCTGTGCTGTATTTGCTGTGTGTGAGGGAAGCTTGCCCTGCTGCTGTATCTGCACTGTGTGTGAGGGAAGCTTGCACTTCTGCTGCCTATGAAGATCTGGTGTGTGTAAGGGAAGCTTGCATTGCTGCTATGATGTATCTGCTGTGTGTGAGGGAACCATGCACTGCTGCTGCCTGTAGTGTATCTACTTTGTGTGAGGGAAGCTTAGACTGCTGCCTGTGCAGTATCTGCTGTGTGGGAGGGACGCTTGTATGGTAAATTCTGTGAGGGAAGCTTGCATAGTACCTTCTATGTGAGGGAAGCTTCCATTGTATCTTCTCAGTTCAGATATAAACTACTTATCCCTCTCTATCTTCCTTTCTATGTATTCTATGCAGCTCTCACCCATATATTTTCACCATGCCACATAATTGCACTACACAAATACACTCAGTACCACACACTTTCAGACCGCACAATTCCACAAGTAACAATTCAAATACAAACCACAAATTCTGACTCCACACCACATACATCCTCTACACTCCAAATCAAAACACATAAATAAAAGACATTGTCATTTACAACACCAATAGTTTGCATTCTTGCCAATGCAAAACCTATTGTATTGCAAATACTTGTTATATACTGTCTTTCTAATTGACTGATTTGGATAATCAGAATGCCTAGCTTTAATAACATGCTGCAAAACCGGAGAACACAAGAAGGATAAGTGTCAAATGCTATACTATGTACTGCAGGTCACAGATTAGGTAGCCGGTTATTGTGAGGAATACCCAGGGTTATGGATGGGATAAAGTCACTGTCCGCATTAACGATCCTGGAACTAAGCAAACTACACCTTAATGTTGTCTGTTTGTTGAGCCCCCGCCGTGACTTCAGTTTGTAAGATGCACTATATTCAGGGCCACTAAAATTATGCAATTGTGTGGCCACATCATTTTTGTATAATTCTAGATTTGTCACATAAACAAAAATCTGCAACCAAAATACATTGTTTGTAGCTCAAACGGTTCAAATATCACTAAAACCCACTGCCACATGAAGACGTGCAGTGGAAGGCTGTTCTTGTCACCTTTCTGTTGCTTGCTGTGACTGCATGTACTAGCACCTGCGTCTTGCTTGGGAGACTCTGTTGTGTGCAGTAAAGTGCTTGGAGCCTGCCTGTCACTTAGGGCCTTATTTATTCTTTTTTGTTGCAAAACTGCACTAACGCAGTTTTGCACCAAAAGATTTTGCACCGGCTTGCACCACTTTTTAGCACCAGCTGGACACCATATGGTGCAAGCCGGTGCAAAGGGTAGGCTAGCGTAAAAAAAAAAGGACGTTAGGCAGGTTAGAGTCAAAATAAATGACTCTAACCAGATTAGCGTCATTTTTTTATGCTAAGGGGCATATTTATACTCTGTTTCCACTGAATTAGCATCACTTTTCTTTTACTCTAATTCAGTGCAAAACTAACTCCATATTTATACTTTGGTGCTAGACCCGTCTAGCACCAACTTGATATAGTTAAAGTCATTTTTTGGAAGTGGAAACCTACCTTGCCTTAATGAGATGCAAGGTAGACGTTCCCGTGCAAAAAATGTCTCTATGGCCTTAACTCCATATTTATACTCCCATGCAAAAATGGTGCAAGGGAGGGAGGAGGGGTCAATAAATGTGGGAAGCTTGCTTTGCTCCATTTTTTAAAGCCTGGGTCAGGGCAGGCGTTAGGGGACCTGTGGGCCTATTTCCATGGTGGAACACCATGGAATAAGCCCACAGATGCCCTCCCCAGTCCCCAGGGGCACCCCCACCCACACCAGAGGGACTGCGGAGGATGGGGGACCCCATCCCTGGTAAGTACAGGTAATTGCATTTTATTTTTGAAAGTGCCATATGGGGCACTGAAATGGGCCCCCATATATGGCACAGGGTGCAATGACCATGCCCAGGGGACCCTTGTCCTCTGTGCTGGCCATTGGCGTGGTGGGCATGACTCCTGCCTTTTCTAAAGCGAGTTTTCAGGAGTCATGTGGCATGGTAGGTTTAGCACCATAAAATGACGCTAATCTGGTTAGAGTAATTTTTTTTACTCTAACCTGCCTAAAGTCATTTTTTGGTGCTAAACCCTCTTCTTCTATACTGCCAGCCCCACCCGACTAAAGTCATTTCTTTTTTTACTCTAGCCTACCCTTTGCACCAGCTTGCACCATTCCATAAATATGGTGCCCGGCTGGTGCATAGAAATGGTGCAAGCCAGTGCTAAACTTTTTGGTGCAAAACCGAGTTAGTGCAGTTTTGCAGCAAAAAGTATAAATAGGGGCCAATATTTTGTAAGTTTGCACCACTTTTGGGTCAAAAAATTACGTTAATGCGGCGCAAAAAAAGTATAAATCAGGGCCTTGGTGCTAGATGGGTCTAGCACCAAGTATAAATATGGAGTTAGTTTTGCACCGAATTAGAGTAAAACAAATGACACTAATTCAGTGTAAACAGAGTATAAATATGCCGCAAAGTATAAATATGTCCCTAAATATGGCGTTAAGGCCATAGAGTCATTTTTTGCACGGGAACACCTACCTTGCATCTCATTAAGGCAAGGTAGGTCTCCACTTCCAGAAAATGACTTAAACTCAATAAATTTGGCACTAGGTCTAGCACCAAAGTATAAATATGGAGTTATTTTTGCACCGAATTAGAGTAAAATAAAATGACACTAATTCGGTGCAAACAGAGTATAAATATGCCCCTTACTTTTTGTTGGCTTGCGTGGCACTCTTCTTTACAGTCTTGTAATTCGTCACTGGAAGCCAAGCATCATTTGCGTTCCTCTGTGTGAAGCAGGTACCAAGCACTGATTGATTCAACTTAATCTGTGCCCCTTCGCTGCTCCTGATGTGAATGAGATACTATTTTCTTCTTTTTAACTTCTAACGCTCAGCCTTTTTTGCTTCAGTGGTAAAACAAAGCTATGGAGTGGCAAATGCCAATGATGTTGGTAGATATGCGCTGCGCTCACGTGAATGGTTAATTGCTTAGCACACGTATCCTTGGCTCCAGCGCACAGAGACCTTACGCTGCCGCACACAGTTGAAAGAAATTAGAGGGAACATTGGTCTTGACCCTGTTCCTCATGGGAAGAGTCCAGCCCGAACTGCCAGGCCAGGTCCTCCCTGGACTCAAAACAAGCATCCTATGACCATTTTCAGGGTTTCACCTTTCAACAGTCAAGCTAGCTTGAATCCAGTGGCATAGTGAGCCCGGGACCCATGTCTGGGCATACCCGGCACACTTATGGCAGCAAAAGCAAAACAAAACACAAATGATGGACAGAATGCAGAACCAATCAAACAGTCACAGATCTGGGTTTAATCCATTGTTCTTTTGCTCACCATGCCACCTCAGTTTGGATCCAGCCATATGCAAATCAGTCTTGACATTGTTCATCATGGGAACAGTCCAGCCTGAACTACCAGGCCAGGTCCTCCCTGGACCGGTAACAAGCATCCTGGAACCGGTTTCAGGGTTTCACATTTTATCAGCCAGGCTAGCTTGAATCCAGTGGCATACTGAGCCTGGGACCCACATCTCGGCATACCCGGCGCACTTATGGCGGCAAAAGCAAAGCAAAACACAAGTGATGGACGGAATGCAGAACCAATCAAACATTCACCCCCAGTTGTTTGAATGTTTGATTTGCTCAGCATTCCATCCATCATCTGTTGTTTTTGCATTTGTTGCCCCAAGTGGGAAGGGTATGCCCAGATGTGGGTCCTGTGCTTGCTATGTCACCAGATTCAAGCTAGCCTGGCTGATGAAGGGTGAAACCCTGAAACCGGTCCCAAAATGCTTGTTTCTGGTGCAGGGAAGACCTGGCCTGGCAATTCGGGCTGGACTTTTCTTATGGGGAACAGGGTCAAGACTGATTTGCATATGGCTGGGTCCAAACTGAAATGGCATGGCAAGCAACAAAAACTGATGGATTAAACCCAGATCTGTGACTGGGGGTGAATGTTCCATTTGTTCTGCATTCTGTCCATCATGTTTTTGCATCCCTCTTTAGTATGGCATGCCATAGTCCTAGTTCATGTGTCTGCATGGACTTCAGGTCCGAAAATGCACTGCCTGGTAGTTTGTTGGACCTGTAATCACTTGTCCATTGCTTCCCACGTGAAAGGTACTATCGGCCCTTTGAACTGGATTCATACTTACAGGACTTGTGAAAGACTGAAGCTGCACACACCTGTGAGCACTTCCATGCAGACCACCCATTTGAACCTGCACTGGTATGGTGCCTCTAGCACAACAAACAACGTTTGCTATTACGCATGAAAGGACAAAACATGTTTGTGCCCTGACGGTCCACACACAGATTCACATTGGCTGCAACCCAATGATGGTGGTTGTGTGGTGACTAGCTGTGAGATTAATCAGCACAGAGGCACTGATGTTTCCTGTTGTAGTGGGAATTTTAGACACCGCCCTGTGTACAAATGTTGTGATGAAAGCTGCCAGGTTCTATGTACTGATCCATTACGTTTGTGAGCACACCAAGGTTGCCCTGTTGTCAGCCTCATAAAACTTCTGCAGTGCCACAGCTGGACTATTCCCATGTGTGTTGTCGATTCCTCTTTGGCTTTCGGTCAATTCTGCTTTGAAGGATACTCTGTTAACGCAGGGAACAGCTCCACAGACTCATGAGTAGACATGCACGTAACAGTGACAACATTGAGGACAATACTGACACAGGGTACACATGGCCCCACACTTGATCTGGACACTTTTGTGCAATTAACCACTGAAAATATGTGAACACATGCAGCTTGGTCTGCTGGTCCTCCACTGCCACAAGAGAAACATAGGTCATCTATATGACTCAAACTGTGGAGTGACATTACATTTTTGCATTGTTTTTGCAACTCTGTGTCACAAACACTGTACCTACATAGCATTTTCAAATGACTGACTCATGGGTAGTACACAAACAAGTGACCATGGCCAATGGCCATGACCAAGTGACAGAAGTCCCCTGGGCATGGCCATTGGGCAAGGGGGTATGACTCCTGTCTTTGCTAAGACAGGAGTCATTTCATTGGGGGTTGTGCATCAAAAAATGGCACAATTCTGGTTTGAGGCATGATTTTTGCCTCAAATCCGACTTGCACCATTTTTTGTTGCACAATCCCCATTTTCCCCCTACGCCAGCGCTGCCTGGCTTGAGTCATTTTTTTTTACTCAGACCAGTCTACAGAACTGGCTAACGTCATTCCTTAAATAAGGCGCATGCATGTTGCGTAGGAATGGCGTTAGCCGGCGGTAAAATGTTTGACGCAAACCAGTGGGTCATATTTTTTTACGCAAATGCATCAAAGAAGATGTATATGCGTCAAAATTCGCTGCATATGCATTGAAAAATGACCCTCACAACCATTATACATCCATTGGCCTGAGCGGTAATTCCTACACTGTACCCCATGAAATTGGTTACCAGTGAAAAATATTTGGAACTATGAATGCGGGTGAATTTGTAAGCATTTGAGTAAATAAAAAATGACGCACAGCAAGTAAGCGTCATAAATTTTTCACCATCATAATAAAAACGCTCCACATTTGATGCAGGAAGTGATGTGATAGTATATCCTGTTTACAGAAATGGTACAGTGGGCGCACTTTCACTTTCACTGTGCAGTCTGTGGTTTTTATAGACTGTGTGGCTGTGCTGAGAGTCTTGTCTGTCCAAATTGTGCTTTTGTCTCCTGTGTGCCATCCTATTTGTCATCTGTTTTATATGTAATTGTCTTAGTTGTTCATTGTAAGTGTGCTTTTGTCTTATTTGGTGTCTAATTTTGTCTTTGTACTGTTGGGAGTGTGTAGTGGGCATTGTTAGTTTGGGGATAGTTGAGCTGTTTGTGGGTTACTTTACTTTCATTTTCCTCCCTCCTTTCCCTGTATTTTACTCTGTACACTTTCCTATTACTATTATTTTGGTCGTGTTGATTAGGCCACGTCTGGGGAGAATGGTTGAGGTGGAGCTGGGGGCATTCATTTGGCAGGTGTGCCACTTCCTCCCCCTGATAATTGAGGCAGGTGGCAGGATGATACAGGGTATCACACGGAGGCGAGGAGGCTCAGGTGGTCCAAGGTGCTGTACCATCTTCGTAGAATTTTCAACACACCGCGCAACGACCACCAACTCAAGCATCGCTGGGCTGACCTTGTTGCCAGAGAGCAAGATCTGATGGACCACCTGGGTGTTGTGATTGTTGGCCCTGTTTGTGAGTACAATTTAGATTAATGTGCACATTTAAATGCTCTGTAGTGACAGTAGCAGATTTGTTGATATGCTGCAGGCAATGTTTTTGGACATGTGGAATGCAAGTTGAACATACAGTGGCCCTGAGTTATGCAATACTTGCTACACATTACCGTCATTTGTTGACGCAAAAGCTGCACAAACTTACCAAACAGAAAGTGATCTTATAAATGAGTGCTGCTTTCACATCAATAGATGATGGAAATGCGGCTCAAACATATGTTTTATCCATGGTCCGTGAGTGTACCAGGAAAGAGATGTATTTCACAAGCTAAAGCAAGGAATTAATGCGGTCCCCAATTATTTGGAATACATGTCTGAACTGTATACCGGGCCAGACATACAAAGTTCTTCCTAACCTCAGGTAATATCTTAGGCTGATAGTTTGACTTGGTGTGTGCTGCAATTAACTCAGAAATGGATACCAAAGTAATGCACACAGGTTCATGTCTAAATGTTTGGTGCTAATGTCTATAGCTGTAGCGTAAAACATTAATCAAATGTTACAAATTGAGGAATAAAAAATATCCCTGGCCCTCTGTTCGTTGTTCCTGTGTGTTTTAAATTGCCTTGGGCACAATAGCTGGGGCAGAGCTGATGCATTTGCCATCAGTATTACTTTATAGCCATGCACTTATCATAAGTTATTGGGTCATCATGGGATACCTGAAGTTGGTGAATGCATGGTCACAATGTATTACTTGCATGATGTTGTGCAAGGGAGCCCTGACCAATTCCATCATACATATAAAGTCCCCAAATACTTTGCTACTTTACGGTTGGTACACCCCTGCTGATCTAGTGCAGCATATGTACAATAGCTAACTTCCCAGTATGAAGTCTATCACAGACATGGGTGTATGCTAAGATCAGAAGACCAGCATTCCTGTGACTGCTGCCATTCCCAAGGTACATACAAATTGAAACCTACATCATCATGATTGCCACAGTAGGGCATTTGCTAAACCATGTTTCAATAATGGGACAGTGTCAGTTTGCTGTATACCCGCTGATCTCCTAAATTGGCTAACGTAAGATAATGAATGTGGCTAACTGTGAATTCCAATACCTGATATGGGTACACAGGGCAATGAGTGACACATTTCAGGTGCAATGACTACACCTGTGCCCATGCATTCTGTCATGGATGGCCAAAATATACACTGTCAGCATATATTTCTTTGTTGTATTATTTTAGATAAATGGGCAATCTATGTTTAGCGTCAGATTGTCATCAAGTAACGCACAGGATCCCTGCTATTATGGTGTCATAGGGGGCATATGTGGCTCAGGGTACACTGTAAATGTAGCATATGTAACCTACACACAACACAGGCCCACATATAAGGGACCATAGAAAGCATAAAAATTCATGAGCTAAACTCAACCCACATGAGCATCACACAGTAACTGATTGTCCCTCGATGCACAAGCCACAATACCTGAGTGACTGGTATTGTCGTACACCCGTAATGTGGCTTTGCATGTCTCTCATATCAACAAATGAAGAAATGGATTACACTCTATAAATTAATCTACAACCAATTGATGAATCATGTTTGTCACCACATGATAGTTAGGGCCACTGCTTGTGTGCATATGTATGTGTATCACTCACTGGAGTGACAGGGTCTACACATGTTTGCAGTGATATGTCTGTTGAAGTGCCTTCATGCCTGAGGGGCTGGACTTTAAGATATAGGCCCTCATGACAACATTGGCGGTAAATCCTGCATACCGCCGTGCAGAAGACCGCCAACACACCGCCGCGGAATTCCGCCACAGCTATGACGACTCGCAGCTCGGAATCTGCCAAAATCTACACACCCGCACAAGTCTGCCACACCAAAGGTCAGTGATAAACTGGCGATAACAAAACCTCCACCGTCACACCAACAGGAATCCGCCCACACTATCACGACCCATGAATCCACACGGCGGTCTTTCAACCGCGGTATTCCATTGGCAGTACACACTGCCGCGCTCAAAATACACACACATTTACAAAACACTACCACATTGGAAAAATCGAAATACACACACCTGACACACATACACACACCACTCCCACACACCCAAAACAATATAAAACACACACCCACATTACCCACAAACCCTTACAACGAAACATTTGGAAAAAGCAGAGAGACAGAAAAGCAAAGACCACTCCAGCATACAGAGACACACAACACCATCACTCATACACATCCAAGCACAAAACAACACACACCCCTAAACATCACCCCACACATCACAACACACACCACCTCACACATCACCCACACCACCCCATGGCACCACAAAGACACCCCAGGTTTTCTGAGGAGGAGCTCAGGGTCATGGTGGAGGAAATCATCCGGGTAGCGCCGCAGCTATTAGAATCACAGGTGCAGCACACCTCCATAGCTAGAAAGATGGAGCTATGGCGCAGAATCGTGGACAGGGTCAACGCAGTGGGACAGCACCCAAGAACACAGGATGACATCAGGAAGAGGTAAAACGACCTACGGGGGAAGGTGCGTTCCGTGGTCTCAAGACACCACATTGCGGTTCAGAGGACTGGCGGCGGACCCCCACCACCTCCCCCACAACTAACAACATGGGAGGAGCAGGTCTTGGCTATACTGCATCCTGAGGGCCTCGCAGGAGTAGCTGGAGGAATGGACTCAGGTAAGTCAAATCTTTAACTACCATATACCCCTCCCTAACTGCATGCTATCACATACCCCCACCCTCACCCCATCACTCCAACTCATCACATATGTCCCACTATCACAAACTACACATCTAAACACCAAGCCCTGCATGCAACAACAGAGCATGGACACCCATCACCAATGCATGTCCACTACAGATACCCACACAGACCCCAAAACAATTATCACACAAGGTCCTACACAAGAATGTAAGCACTGGGGTACAGGGTCACCCACCCATTGCACACCATGGCACACACAGATGTAATAATCATGCCTTTATACCCCTGCAGGACCCCTACTCAACGTCAGCAACAGGAGGTTCCAGACATGTCCACTCCCCCCACGGAAGAGTCCCACAGTGATGACAGCAGCTCTGTCCAACTGGATCTAGATGACCAGCCTGGCCCATCTGGGACCTCGGGACAGTTGGTTTCCCTGACACAGTCACAGGCCACCACAGAGCCTCCCCCCTCAGGAAACACCACCGCAGCACCCACCCAGCAGGCCCATACCTCTGTCCCCAGGACATGTCAAGCAGCAGTGTGTCCACCACTACAGGGACCCCAGGCAAACACACCACCCCAAGAACAGCAGGGACCTGGGGGCAATGGCAGTGGGCCCAGGAAAACCGGGGAACTGGGAGGTCTGCTGTGCGACAGGGGGAGGACAGGCCCAGGGAACCCACTCTCCACGAGGTCCTCTCCTACATCATGGGAGCATACCATCATTCCCAGGAAATAATGGCAACGGTACTGGCCAAGTTTCAGGAGACCCAGCGGCTGCAGGAGGAACAGTATTTGGGGTTCAGGGAGGAACTCAAGTCCATCAACACCACCCTGGGCACCATTGTAGGGGTGCTGAAGGACCTTGTGAACACCAGGATGGACACTGTGGCACAACAAGAGGCCCCTGACACTAGCCTGGACGATGAACTGCCCAGCACCTCCGCGGGGCGATAGTGGACAGGAGGCACCATCACAGGACCACAACACCAGCACCCCACTCCCTGCAGATGGAGAACCACCCCGCAAGCGGTCCCTGAGATCCAGGGCACAGACAGAGAACAATGCGAAGACCTCCGCCAAGAAATGAGATCACCCTGAATATCATCGTTCAGTCCCACTTTGTCACCCTGGCCATCCTTAACTGGCCTAGCTCCACTTCCTATGCCCCTTTGGACAATGCACCTGTGAGACAAATAGACTGGACTCTGCCATGGACATTCCTCCACCATCACCCCTGCCCATTTTACAACCCCCTCCACTATTTTTCACTTAAATAATCACCCTTGAATCACAAACAATCTGGAGTCAGTCTGTGCTTTGTGTATTTGCAATAACTGAGGAAAAACCCAATGTCCATTCTAATGTTTACATACCTATGTCACACAGCTCTAGTCCATGAGGTAACATAGCAGAGGTCACACAGTGGGACCCACATCTGTGAAATTGAAAGGCAAAGTGACAAATCAGGGTCCATACGTTGGGTGAAAGTGACAGACAGATGATAGGTCTAACAATTTTATCAGATGTAGGAGGCCGTGATGTCTTCTTACCTGTGTCTCACTGGAAGTATTGCTGGATCATGGTGTATCTGTTGTCTATGTCCTCTTCTTCTGCCTCCTCTTCTTCACTGTCCACAGGCTCCACAGCTACCACAAGACCTCCTTCTGGACCATCCTCCTGCAGAAAAGGCACCTGTCGTCACAAAGCCAAGTTGTGCAGCATACAGCAGGCCACTATGATCTGGCACACCTTCTTGGTGAGTAGTATAGGGAACCACCTGTCATATGGAGGCACCTGAACCTGGCCTTCAGGAGGCCGAAGGTTCTTTCAATAATCCTCCTAGTTCGCCCATGTGCCTCATTGTAGCGTTCCTCTGCCCTTGTCCTGGGATTTCTCACTGGGGTCAGTAGCCATGACAGGTTGGGGTACCCAGAGTCACCTGCAAATGTCGAGGGACAACTGTTAGACACACACTAACCCTTAGGGACAACCCCAGACCCAGTCAACTATTCACACGGTATAGGGTCCTTGTCCTCACCTAATAGCCACACACGGTGCCTCTGGCGTTGCCCCATCACATAAGGGATGCTGCTATTCCACAGAATGTAAGCGTCATGCACTGAGCCAGGAAACGTGGCGTTCACAAGGGAGATGTACTGGTCAGCCAAACACACCATCTGCACATTCATAGAATGGTAGCTCTTCCGGTTTCTGTACACCTGTTCACTCCTGCGGGGGGTATCAAGGCCACATTTGTACCATCAGTGGCACCTGTGATGTTGGGGATATGTCCCAGGGCATAGAAGTCACCTTTCACTGTAGGCAAATTCTCCACCTGAGGGAACACAATTTAGCTGCGCATGTGTTTCAGCAGGGCAGACAACACTCTGGACAGCACGTTGGAGAACATAGGCTGGGACATCCCTGATGCAATGGCCACTGTTGTTTGAAAAGACCCACTTGCCAGGAAATGGAGTACTGACAGGACCTGCACTAGAGGGGGGATTCCTGTGGGATAGCGGATAGCTGACATCATGTCTGGCTCCAACTGGGCACACAGTTCCTGGATTGTGGCACAATCTAGTCTGTAGGTGACTATTACATGTCGCTCTTCCATTGTCGACAGGTCCACCAGCGGTCTGTACACTGGAGGATGCCGCCATCTTCTCACCTGCCCCAACGGACATGCTCTATGGATGAGAACAGCGAGCACAGAGTCAGCCAACACTGAGGTAGGAAAAAAACAATTGTATTGCACACATTTGTCAATACGCTATGTGCCTGTCTCTGTGTATATGCAAGGCCTATATATGTGTGACGCATTAAAAAATAATGCCATTTGGCCACCAGAAATGGCGGCTGCCTGACCTGTAATGTGGGACAAGGGGATATGAGGTAACTGCGCTGGAATTCTACACCGTCGCGGTAGGCGGTCGAAGACCGCGGCGCAATCCTGCATTGGTTAACATTGGGCCCTATGGGTCCCAGGAGCCAATGACGATGTACGCCGGTGGTGACGGTACGCACCGCGGCGGACGTGACCGTCATTTTCTCTCTGTTCACTCACTTGATACCTGATCTTCGACAGGAGAGGACCTACATTGCAAGTGCTGCTGTGACCTCAGTCTATAAGCGACGATGGCTCATGTGTCTGGGGAAAGGGCCCCTGCCTTCACATCGGAGGAGTTGCATAAACTAGTGGATGGGGTCCTCCCCCAGTACACGCTACTCTACGGTCCTCCAGACAAGCAGGTGAGTACACTGTGAGCATGCTGTATGGGCAATGCCTGTTTGGAGTGGTGTGGATGCAAGATATGGGGGGGGGAGATGAGGCCTGCATGATCCGGCGGTGAGTGTATGTGCGTCAGGCCAATTGTGTGAACGTGGGACAATGACTTTTACGGTCCGGACGGTAAAAGTGTTACATTTTCCCCTGTACTATTCCTCTAGGTCAGCGCCCACCAGAAGAAGGATATTTGGCGTGCCATCGCCAAGGACGTCCGGACCCTGGGGGTCCACCACAGACGGAGCACCCACTGCCGTAAAAGATGGGAGGACCTTCGCCGCTGGAGCAAGAACACGGCAGAGGCCCAGCTGGGGATGGCCTCCCAACATGGGAGGGGTGCCCATCGCACCATGACCCCCATGATGTTCCGTATCCTGGCGGTGGCGTATCTGGAGTTGGGTGGGTGCTTGAGGGCATCACAGTAGCCACAAGGGGGTGAGTACACTCACATTCAGCTGACTCTGCTCGCATTGGAGGTGTCTGGGTGGGGGAGGTGGGCAGTGGGTTCCCCTAGGCTAGGGCGAGCTTTGTAGGCAAGGACCCTTTGTGAGGCAGGCTAAGTGGCACCCCATCCCCACCAGTGGTAAGAGCCATCTACACCTAGTCAGGCTTCTGTGACTTCCAGGTGTGCAGCAATCGGGCATAGGCCATGTACCCCATGTCCCTGTGATTACTCCAAGTGCATGGCGTAGTGCAGAGGGCTGCTGTGTCTGTAGTGTCCGCCGACGGTAGTGGTATTGTATGCACTGAACATGTCTTTCTTCTTTATTACCCTCCCCTTTTTGTGGTCTCCCTGTTCTTGTGTGCATTAGCATCATCAGGTGGAGGAGCTGTGCCACTGGAGCAGGAGGGAGCTGCATCCCACATGGCCCTGGAGGGCCAGACAACAGAGTCTCAATTCACCAGTGGAACAGAGGGCGAGGGCAGCTCCATGGCGGGGTCAGGAGCTGAGACCAGCGACACCGACCCTTCCTCTGATGGGAGCTCCCTTGCGGTGGTGGGAACCTCTGTGCCCACTGCATCTTCAGGTACAGCCACAACCCCCCCACCAGCACCGCCCTCCCAGCAGCCCCTCAGCTTGTGTCCCGTGGCCGCTCACCCAGGAAGGTGGGCATCTCCTTCGCCCCAGGCACCTCAGGCCCTGCCCCAGTCAGCCCTGCTGCCCTCAGTGAGGAGGCTATTAACCTCCTGAGATCCCTCACTGTTGGGCAGTCTGCCATTCTGAATGCCATCCAGGGTGTAGAGAGGCAGTTGCAACAGACAAATGCATACCTGGAGGGCATTCATTCTGGCCAGGCAGCCCAACAGCGTGCATTTCAGGCTCTGGCCTCTGCACTGATGGCAGCCATTGTCCCTGTGTCCAGCCTCCCCCCACCAACTTCTTCCACCCTGCCCAATCCCCTGTACCTCAGCCTATCCCAAGCACACCAACAGACCAGCATGCACACTCATCAACACTCAAGAGTAGACATGGCAAACATAAGTACCACACATCCCACAAGCACTCACACAAGCATCATACCCATGCTCACATACCAACATCCACTGCCTCCACTGTGTCCCTCTCCTCCAGGTCTCCCTCCTCCCTCCCTGTCATGTCTCCACTCACACCTGCATGCACTACATCTTCAGCCAGTACCTCCATCACCAGCACACCCATCACCACACACCGCTCACGTTCACTCACCACCCCCACTACCATTCACACATCCCCAGTGTCCTCTCCCAGTGTGTCTGTGAGCCCTCCTCCCAAAGTACACAAACACAGTCATACACCCACCAAACAGCCATCCACCTCATGACAGCCTCCAACCCATGCACCTTCACCCAAAGTCAGCAAACGAACACCTCCTACAACCACTACCTCTTCCTCCACTCCCAAACCCCCTCCATCTACCCGTCCCAGTGTGTCAAAAAAACGTTTACTCTTAAATTTTGACCTCTTATCTACACCTCCCCCCCGTCTGTCCCCTAGGGCCTGCCTTTCCAGGTCCCAACCCAGCACCTCAGCCACCACATCACCGGGCACAGTGGTGCCAGCAATACCCGTTTTTTGTAGTGCACCAAGCAACAGGGCGCCAGTGTCCCAAGGAGCGAGGCCAAGGACAATCCCCCACCTCCAAAGCAGAAAAAGTTGCCCACATCCCAGAGGGAGAAGGCCGAAACACTTGCCACCAAGGGCTCAGCCAAGACAAGTGTGGGGAGTGGCAAGACAGCAGCGCCAGCATCCAAGGTGGGGAAGGGCCTGAAGCAGAAAGGCAAGTCAACGTCGCCGCCAACCTGCACGGTGGACAAGACGGCCACCGGCACCGCCACATGCACCGCCGCCAAGGACACAGCGGCCAGCAGCCCAGATACGGATCCCTTGAGCAGCACTGCAGTCAGTGAGCCCGCCACCAGCACCGCCGCTACTGACACCGCCGCCAGCACCACGGTCAGTGAGCCTGCCACCAGCACGGCAGTCAGTGAGTCCGCCACCAGCACCGCCGCTACTGACACCGCCGCCAGCACCGCAGCAGTGAGCCAGCCACCAGCACGAAAGTCAGTGAGCCAGCCACCAGCGCCGCAGTCAGTGAGGCCGCCACCAGCACCGCCGCCACAATGACCACTGCAAGCACCACTGCCACAATGACCGCCACAAGCACCGCCGCTAATGACACCGCCGCCAGCCCCGCCAGTGGCCCCGAGACAACCTGAGCCAGTGGCACCACCGCACATATGGCTACATCCCCAGTGGTCATCCGTACGTGGATGGTGGTCAGTTCCAGGGGCCTTGGCAGCTTCCATGTTGCCCCACAGTCAGTGGAGTATCACATCCACTACCTCAATCCTTGGCAGGATGAAGCACTCTGGGCAGAAAGCCCCCTCCAGAACCAGTGGAGAAAGGCATCCACTACCTTAGTCCTTGGCAGGATGTAGCACTCCGGGCACAATGCCCCCTCCAGAACTAGTGGAGAAAGGCATCCACTCCCTCAGTCCTTGGCAGGATGAAGCACTCTGGGCACAAATCCCCCTCCAGAACCAGTGGAGACTGTTATCCACTTGAGAGACTGTGGCTTTCCACTCCCCAGGATAAAGCAGTGGGCAAACCACCCACTGGAGAGACTTGAGAGACTGTGGCTTTGCACTCCCAGGATAAAGCAGTGGGCAAACCACCCACTAGAGAGACTTAAGAGACTGTGGATTTGCACTCGCCAGGATAAAGCAGTGGGCAAACCACCCACTGGAGAGACTTGAGAGACTGTGGCTTTGCACTCCCCAGGTTAAAGCAGTGGGCAACCCACCCACTGGAGAGACTTGAGAGACTGTGGCTTTGCACTCCCCAGGATACATCAATGGGCATGGAGCCCCATCGTGGAGCTGGCGTTGTGCACTCATCTGGCTGAGGTGCCCACCTTCCCTTCCCCCTGAGGTGCCTGTTTTATTTCGATCTGATGCCCCTGCAGTGTTCTCTCCGTTTCGATCGGGTATCTTGTGTGGGCCTCGCCCATGCATTTTGGGCCCAGTGGTCCACGGACTACATAGGTGCAGTACCTGGACTTCAAATTCTTGGTGTACATATTTGTTTAAAGTGTATATACATTTTTGACTAATGGATGTTTATTGATTACAATGGTTACAATCATTTCCTTTAGTCCTTGTGTTCTTCCAGCGGGGTTGGGGGGTCTAAATGTAATGTTTCAGCATGTATTGGTGTGTGTGTTGTTGTAGGTGAGAGTGGGGATGCGGGTGTTGTGTGTTGCGTGTGTGTGTCACTCTCTTTTTTTTACCACAGGCCTGTTGGCGGTTTTACCACCGCTTTACCACCGACCGCCAAGGTTGTAATGAGGGCCATAATATCACACACAGTAATTTTTTCTTTAAAGTGTTGTACAGTGCACAGACATGGATCACATTTCACCCTTCCATGCTTTACAGGTGGACCTGCCCCCTACACAATTGGAGAAGTGGCTTGATGTGCGGACCCAGACATATTCCATAAGTGTTGATATTTCAGTTCTGTGTTGTGTATGCAGCTGTTGTGTGATTGACACCTATGTGTTGAACACATAGAAAGGTGTGATGTGCTGGCACATGATCTGAGATGTGACTTGACTGTAGTTTGACTTGTTTTTCCATATTTGAGTTGGACAATCAGTGTAGAGTCATATTTTGGGATTGTAGTGCAGCCCTGTAGGCATGGCCATGTGAATAGGGTGACATTTGTTGTTGCATTTCTTGTAATGAAATATTTGGAGAGAGACATTTTCATGAATTAGTCAGCAAGTCATACCCGGATTCACACAGAGTAGGGATGCCGAAGTATTACCCACAGACTTTAGCCTCCCTGTTCACTAATGAACATGTTAGACTGTATGTTTGAATTCCTAGCAACATCTAGCTCCACATGTTGTGCTACGTTTATGTGGCACCTGAGTACAATCTCATAGGTGTGCATGCAGCTCATGCCCACATGGGTGCTTGCATCTATGTGCTTGTTGTAGGACAGGTATTGGTGGTATCAAATGATGTTGACAATTGTCCGCAATTAGGAACATAAATGTGGATGAGATTGTACAATGTTTGTGTCTATCCTAGTTGAACACCCTCCTCACCTGTGGTGGACTGACTAAACCCATGGACAGCCATCCAAAGCTTCCTGGCTGTCCTTGATGTTTGAAAGTATGTGTTGCTTGTCCATCCCCTTCTGAGGCACAGGCTTAGGGTTATGAAAAATGTGTACCTAGGTGTGTGGATCCAGGTGTAGTACACAGACATGTAAATCTGAAATTCATTTGTTCCAACCTAGGATACCTACTCTTGATTAGCAACTGCATACCATCCTGGCAATTCCATTTATAAATTACAGATCTTGTGGCCATTGATTGTCATCCAGAAGATAGTAATTAGTTGGCCTGTCACATGTGGAGGACTTGCAGCATTTGTTATGTGACTAATGGTGAGGAAATTCGATTTTTAATACGATCGTATCGACCCGCCATTTTGTGGCCCGCCGCCATTTTATGTTGCCTTCACTCAGGCAGCACAGCGAACGAAGTCCATTCTGCCTTTTCTGCTTATTCTGCAACATGGTGTTCAAAACAGCCTTCTGCCTCTATCTTTACAAGGCTGGTATTAAGGTCTGACCGAGTACACTAATCCCTGTCTGGTTTTCTAATCCTTGTTTCAACTATCTGTAGGCTCACACTATTTTCCGCCGATCTTATCTTATCGTCTGGCCTTCGCTGTCCTTTGCTAGTATTCTCTCATTTCACAACTGTCCTCCAAACGCACACAAACTTATCGCACCACATGCAACTTCGTTGTGGATCGGTTAATGAATTAGTTCAAGGGAGGGGTGACAAACACAGCTGGAAGGGAGGCAACCTTAAGTCACTTGATACTTTGTTTTCCAATTCCTTCTATTGGTGCTGTCTTGTTTTCCGACATTTCTATTGGCTCTGTTCTATCTTTACATTATTCTTACTGGCTCCTTTCTATGTGTTCTGGGAGTGTATGTAGTTAATAAATGGTTTTTATACGGTATATAAGATTGTGCGCCACAAAGTAAAGTGGCAGTCTCCTGAGAACATACCTTGTGTACTTCTTGGACAACTGTACTAGCTGCAGCTAATAAAATCTGATCTTTTACGCCTGACAGAGTGTCCCGTGTCTCTGTTAGTTGAGGCAGGTGAATCCAAGGAGATTTTAGGCGTACCCTGCGCCGCCAGGCCCATAAGGTTCTGGTTCTTCAACTGGCGCCCAACGTGGGGCGGCTTCAGCGGTACCGGTTCTGCCTGAAGGTCGTGAGGAACCCCGCAAGAAAATTCTGGAGGAATCGCGAGCCACGTCAAGAGACCCCTGTATGTCGAAGTGGTCCGAAGGTCTTTTTCAGCGCGGTTACTCCTTCCTGACGGCTACTGACGACTGCTGCCCTGACTGCCGCCCTGCCTTGGCCCTTTCTTTGATGATGTATGGTAAAGCGAGACGATAGACGGGCCTCTGTTGGTGTAAGAAGACATCCTTAGTTAAGTATTTGGTGGGTCGCACCCACAAATTTTGGTCTTTGTTTTGTCCTTAGGTCCTTAGATTTGGCCATTGCAGTGGCCAAAGCCGAGGGGTAAGTGCATTTGTGCTGTGTAAACTGAAAGTTTTACCCCCTTGATGTTTGTGAACAGCCAGTAAAATCGTGAGATGTCTGGTCTGACTAAGTTTGGAAAACTTTGTTGCTTTGGTTGTAATAGGGACTCCCAGCTTGAGGACTCCTGTCCGATTCCTTCGGTTGGAACTCCCACATATGAGCTCTATTCTAAACATGGTGTTGGTCCTATTGCCTTTAATAAGACATGGACCCGATATACAAAGAAAGATGGTGTTTTAAAATGGCCAGAAAATGGTAGTTTCGAAACTGATGTGCTAGATAATTTAGAAGCAACGTTATTTAAAAGAAAAGCCCGGCCGGCAATGTTTGACTCTTTTCGCCTTTGGCGTAAGGAAGCCAAACAGAGAGAAATTAAACAAGCGAAACGAGATAGGAAAACACAGGGAATGACGATTATACAGGCTGCTCAGCAATTCAAAGATGATGAAATAGATAATGCAATGGAAATTTCAGACAGACAGCATCGAATGGCAATAGATAAATGCTATCCGACGTTGCCTATCTCTTCCCTTGATAAGAGAAAAGATTTTGAGGAAGATTCCTTAATGTCCCACTTATTGAAATTGCCTCCGCCCTATGTACAAGGTGCTAATGCACCCCCGATGTTACAGCCTGTTCAGCCGCCAGTTGTGCTTCCGCCTGCTCCAGCTTTTCCACATTTGCCTCCTCAAGTATTGCCTATGCCAGCTTTGCCTTTAACTCCTTTGCCTTCTGCTCCTTTGGCAATTCCTAATGCTCCTTTAGTTAATTCACCTAATACCTTGTCCCCTATCCTTATGTCAAATTCTCCATCTATGCGTAAGCGATTTGCAGATACTGTCTCTGGTCTCTTATCACCTTTCTTTGAAGCTTTAAATGTGTCTCCAGCTTTTTCTCGAAGACAGTCTCGTAGTCAATTCCCAGACTCCGAAGAGCGAGAAAAATTGGACTCACTTGCTTGTAGATGGATCAAGAAGGGTCCCCAATATAGTACGTCTGATATTATGTCCACCTTTCTGCAATGGAATGCACCTACGCAGAGATATGTTTTTAAAGTTATGTGCGATACTCTCGCTAAAGAATGGGAGGATATGAATTTGGGTTCGGTCCCACAGGATCTGTTAGATGTTCAGGCTGACTTTGACAAAGGACTTATTGTGGGTCCTAAGGTTGAAAACGCTGTCAGAACACTTATTTCTTTCAGATCCCTATTGTTCTCACAGACTTTTCCTGATTCTGATCCTTCAGTTAGGACAGCACTGAAAAACTATCCCATGAGAGAGGTTTCTCCAATATGGAAGGAAGAAGTTGCAGCAGCAGGTGCTAATCCAGCTATTCCTGCGCATTTTCAGCGCATATGGATACATGTCCCCTGGAAAAGGTCTGAAGTTTTAGCACTTAAACAGTCACTACCAGATCCACGCAAAAATCCTGCTGGTTACTATAAAGAGTTGTCGCAAACAGTTGATGCATGTACTATGAATCTAGCAGATATTGACATGTTGATGGGAAATGTAGTTCCACAGACAATATGGGCTAAAATTCGTAGAGAGGATCACGCTCAAGAATTAGGCGGCGATTGGAACGCTATTATTGCCGCAGATAGAGGTCAAGTAGGTGGTGCAAAGCCCGACGCTTTGATCTCAGAACTCCCTGGTAGGATTATTACATTAATGAAAACAATGATGCCTGCTTTGAGAGTTAATTGGGATAAGCTAGCAGCATGTAAACAAAAGAAAGATGAAAGTGTTTCCGATTTCTTTCCCGATTCGAGGAGACATTCATTGATCACAGTGGTCAAGATATGGCTACAGAAGGGGGACAGCGATTATTTGTGGATAAGTTCGTATATAACTTGCTTCCTGAACTATCACACAAGCTAAAAGACTCCGAGAGTTCATGGGCAGTTTCTTCTTCCGCCCAGATATTGGCTACTGCACAATATTATGAAAATAGAGACAAAGAAGAAAGGGAAAAACAAGAGAAAAAGACGAAAGAATTAAAAACTAAAGTTCTCTTGCAACAGGCTTATCCTCCTCGTTATGTTCAGCCTCAGTTTCAACAGCCTCCGCAGTTTCAGAGGTTGTATCAAAAGCCTGAACCATTCATTCCAAGACCTTTGCTAGGTCCCAATCAATGTGCTTATTGTAGGGAGGAAGGTCATTTTAAGAACAGTTGTCCGGCATTGTTGCAGCGTAATGGAGCAACATCTGCTTCACGAGGTCGTGGTGGTCCTCAGTCAGCAAATAGAGGTAGAGGTCGAGGTGTGTTAACCCAAGAGCAGCGTTCTTTTGTTCCTCCAAATTCCGGAAATTACTTTGACCAGCAAAATGTTAGGTCTACACAGTATTACAGTGAGGATCAGTATATTGAAGGAGGGAATGAAAGTCTTCATTTTGAATAGGACAGCCATGGACAAAGTAAGGGGGTTACGTCAATTCCAGTGGATCAGAATGGACCTTATGTTAATGTCACTACAATGGGTGTTTCAGAGCCATTTCTTTTAGATACTGGTGCCATGAGAAGCTCTATCATTCATTCTAAACTCCCTGGCGCACCTTTGTCTGGCTTAACGAATGTATCTGTAGGATTTTCTGGCGCCCCTGTTCGCAATCCAGTTTCTTGCCCTTTGCCTGTTTCAATAGGCCCTTATGATTTAGAAGCTCCGCTTCTTCTGACGAATGGTTGTGGTGAAAATCTGTTGGGTTTAGATCTATTAAAAAGAATGCATGCTACGATATATTGTTCACCTTCTGGTGTATACCTCACTCTAGGACAGAAAATGACTAGTCCAATATACTTATCAAAAGATCAATTCCCACCTGAATTGCTTTCTCTTCCCGAAACGCTTTGGGCTACGGGTCCGAATGACGTTGGTTGTCTTGAGATCCCACCTTATGTTGTTACTCTTAAGCCCAATGCTGAAATGCCACGTATTCCGCAATACAGAATCTCTACTGAAGGTGAGAAAGCACTTCTGGAAATTGTCCATGATTTGATTCAGAAGGGTGTGGTTGAGGAAACGAGAGGAAATACATGTAACAGTCCTGTTCTTCCGGTTCTTAAACGCACTGATCCTTCTCAGCCTCCTGTTTATCGTTTTGTAATTGATCTTCGGGAGGTAAACAAGATTGTCGTACCGCAGTTTCCTGTAGTCCCAGATATCACTGCTCTGTTGACGATGATACCTTCTACAGCGACTTGGTTTTCAGTTATTGATCTAAAGAATGCTTTCTTTAGTATTCCCATCGCCGAAGAGAGTAGAGATATTTTTGGTTTTTCCCTCGGAGGCCGAAGCTTCCGGTTTAAACGCGCACCTCAAGGTTATTGTGAAAGTCCCTCTATTTACAGTCAAGCTCTAAAATGTCATCTTGATGCCTTTTCCTTACCGTCCGGTACCGCTCTCATTCAGTACATGGATGACTTATTAGTTGCCGCTGATTCAGAGGAGATTTGCAAAAACGTGACCGTTGCACTGTTGCGTCATTTGTTTGATCTGAATCACAAGGTTTCTCCTTCTAAATTACAATATGTCTGTCGCGAGGTGACTTATTTGGGTCATCTCTTGTCAAAGGAGGGACGACGATTGACCCCCGAACGAATTCAGGCAATTGCACAAATGTCAGTGCCATCCACACAAAGAGAGGTACGTGCCTTTTTGGGCATTACTTCTTATTGTAGACAGTGGATTCCGAGTTTCTCTTTATTGGCTAAACCGCTGTTGGCGCTAACTTTAAAAGATACGCCTCAGCCTCTTCCGTGGACTGACGAGTGTCAGAAGAGTTTTACTGATTTGCGTATTGCTTTGTGTTCTGCTCCTGTATTGGGTACTCCTGATTACAGTAAGCCCTTTACGCTCTATGTCCACGAAAGAGAGGGTTGTGCATTGTCAGTCTTAACGCAGCGTTTTGGAGATCAACAGCGACCATGCGCATATTTCTCAGCTACGTTAGATCCAGTAGCTAAAGCATTGCCTAGTTGTCTTAAGGCGACAGCGGCAGCAGCAATTTCTATTCGACAGTCTGCTGGAGTAGTGCTAGATAATACTCTCATTGTTATGGTGCCACATGCAGTGGATACTTTACTAAATAGGACAAAAACGCAGCATCTTACGAGTGCTCGGTTGTCCGGATATGAGCTGACGCTTTTGGCTAGTCACATACACATCAAACGATGTAATACACTGAATCCAGCTACTTTGTTGCCTCTTCCAGAAGAGAGAGATGTCTCTGAACAGCATGATTGTTTTCTCCGTACTGAAGAAGAGACTAAGGGTAGAATTGACCTAAAAGACACGCCATTAGTGAATCCAGATGGAACACTATGGGTAGATGGTTCTTGTTTCAAGCTCCCGAATGGAGATACAGTTTCAGCCTACGCTATTACTACTTTGCATACGATTGTGGAGACAGCACGCATTAGACATAATTCAGCTCAGGCAGCTGAATTGATAGCCTTAACTAGAGCGTGTGTGTTATCCAAAGGAAAAAGAGTAAACGTGTACACTGATAGCCAATACGCTTTTGGTGTAGCGTTTAACTTTGGGCGTTTATGGAAGGAAAGAGGATTCTTTACTTCCCATGGTACTAAGATACAACATGGTCAATTAGTGACTGAACTTCTTGAGTCACTTACAATGCCTACTCAGATAGCGATCGTGATGTGTAGTGCACACAAAAAGATTGTGGACGATGTTGGTCGAGGAAATGCATTTGCAGATGAGGTAGCGAAAAAGACAGCCAGAGACAACACAAGTCGAATGTATGTTGCAGGTCCCGCAAACTGCGTAAGAGAAAAGGGAATGTGTGAAGATACAGTAGAGAGTGTGAAATCAATTCAAGGAGAGGCTACGGAGAATGAGTTGAGAAAGTGGAAGGAAAGTACAGGAATGTTAGATGAGATGGGATGTTGGGTTGAATTATCAGAACATCAACGTTGGCTGTTACCAGATGCTTATGTACTACCTGTAGTTACTATGGCACATGGTCCAGCTCACCTAAGTGCAAAAGGAATAACTAAACTTCTGGCTCCAGTGTGGCAAAATGAGGGGATCCCAAAGTGTGCAAATAATGTAGTAAAACATTGTATTGTTTGCTTGATGTACAATCCGGGAAAGGGAACCCCAACTCCAGCAGGTCATTTTGCTCCTCCAACATATCCATTTGAGGTGTTGCAGATCGATTATATTCACATGGAACGATGCAACAACCTCAAATATGTTCTGGTGGTAGTATGTGCTTTTTCTAGATGGGTAGAAGCCTACCCTCTGAAGGACAATACTTCTTTATCAACTGCCAAAATACTTTTGAAAGAATTCTTCCCTAGGTTTGGTTTGCCGCGCATTGTCTGGAGTGACAATGGGAGCGAATTTGTGGGTCAAGTCATGCAAAAAGTTTGTGCAGGTCTTGGCATAAAACAGAAGTTCCACGCGGCGAATCACCCACAGTCGGCTGGTTTAGTAGAATGCTACAATGGAACCTTGAAGCTTAAAATTGCTAAGGTGCAAGCTAGCACAGGACTTAATTGGCCTGATGCTTTACCATTGGCTCTTCTGTCCACCAGAACAGCAGTACACTCTCGTTTGGGGCTTAGCCCTTACGAAGTGATATTTGGTCGCCCAGCTAATGTATGGGGAGTTCCTCGCCCTAAGAAATACTCAGACTTGCCATACCCGATGTTGATTGACTACTTGCATGACCTTACAACTAAATTGCGTGTTCTTCATCAACAGGTTCAGAGTGCTCTACCAGAGGCTTCCACAGACCCAGGTCATTCCATCCGACCAGGTGACTGGGTCTGCACGAAAAATTTCCAACGACAGAGAAATTTGGAGCCCAGATGGAGAGAGCCACGCCTGGTTCTTTTGACCACAAGAACAGCAGTTAAAGTCGAAGGAAAGAAAAACTGGGTGCATGCCGTGCACTGCAAGAAAGTGCCTTTGCCCTTGCCTTTCGATCAGTGGGTCCGTAGAGGCATCAGTGACTCTGATAGTGAGAAAGTTCCGCAATTTGTACCATTCAGTGATGCGCGTCTAATTGGAACACTTTCTGAGAAAGAGGACGACGACATCCTTCAAGAAGCAATACCATCGCATCGTCGCTTGAACACGACAAATCCAGGAACATTGTTTCAAAACCAGACTGCCTCTGGACAGGAACGCTATAATTTGAGACCAAGACCAAAGAACTTGTAAATTTCTCTCCTATGTAGTACTCTATCCCGGTTGCAGGGTCACGGTAGGAGTCTTAGTTACGACCTGAGTAAGTGGCAATAGGCCTGCAGGACCTCACAGTGTCATAGGACGGTAGATAATCGTGACTACAGTGATTGAGGAAGATTGCCGTGAGCATCCACTTAGAAAGATGGAGGCTACATTAGATAAAAGAGAAAGTAAAAATGTAAAGAATAATTGTAAAGAAATATATAGTCGTTGTAGTATTGCTCTATGCGTCATTATATTGTCGTGTATTCTTTTGGCATCTGTAAACTGGATCATTATTACTCTGCAGCAAAAAGTTGTCTCTTCTCCTACCTCTACATCTTCTTCTACTATCTCTCCGCACCTATTTCACACTCTTCCCCAGCATGAACTCATCAGAAGAACTGAATACTTTAACAATTCCTTCGTCCAGTTGTTACATCAACATCAGTTAGTGATCAATACAACTGACTGTTGGGTGTGTGGACTCATACCACATACGGTAGAAAAAGGAATGCCATATTTAGTTCTTCCATTCTCCTATGAAGGTTCCGCTTGGGCTTATTTTGTCATTTTCAATAATGCATATCAAAGTAAAATTAAACAACCTGTCAGTTCACATAGTGTTGGTTCAGATTTCAGTCATAGTTTATTGATAAAGGGAATGGTAGCTATGGCTAAAATCATGGAAAAAAGTGAAGCTTCCATAGATGAAAGAAAAGCATATACCAATTGGAACATAACTAATTACATTTCCAGCCTCAATGATAAGGTTAAGCAAGGAAAATCTCCTCCGATACGGGTCATACCCCAACAAGGAAATTTCTGTCTGCAAATAAATGGTAGAACTCCAAACACCGGACAAAGAGAAAGTTTATGTTCCCATACATATGTTTATTCAGCCCTGAATTCACCGCCGTTAGTACCATCTCAAGGTACATACTTCGTTTGCCACGATAGGGCTTATACATGGTTGCCAGCTGATTTCTCTGGTACTTGTTATATAGCCTTTCTTCTTCCCCCTACATACACCGCTCCTGCGAACCATCATAAAAATAGATATGGCAGAGGGATTGTGGATTCGAAAGACACAGCAGGACAAGAGGGAGGAGATTTCCTCAAAGGATTTCTTCCCTTCTGGGGTCCAATGGCCAACAGCAGAAATATAAGGCAATTGGTTCGTGTCGTAGAAACCACCATAGACATCACTGTAGGAGCTTTAAGTAACATTACAGCTGAACTACAGGCTGATCGTCTTATGACCTTGCAGAACCGTGTTGCCTTAGACTTTGTTCTTGCGGACCGTGGTGGAGTATGCAAATTGATCGGATCAAGTTGCTGTATTTTCATACCTAATGACGCTCCGACAGTATACCAAGCTATCTCTAAGTTACACATAATCTCCGAGTCGATTCATCAGGACGAAGGAGATTGGTCCTTTTCAGAGTGGTTTTGGGGATTACTGTCCAAATGGGGTTGGAAGCTATTGACATTCTTTGGAGTAATTTTAGCTTTTATATTCTCTTGTTGCCTTTGTATGCACTGCGGTCCTGCCATCTGCAACCTATGTGCTACTGCATGTATTCCCAAACCCAAGTCACAAAGAGCAGAGAATATCAAAATGATGGTACAGCAACAGCTTGATGACCTCATGGCCATAGACATCGACTCAGATTAACATGAGTTTGTGTATCTTGCCTGAGTTCTGGCAAAAGGAGGGTCTGAGGAAATTCGATTTTTAATACGATCGTATCGACCCGCCATTTTGTGGCCCGCCGCCATTTTATGTTGCCTTCACTCAGGCAGCACAGCGAACGAAGTCCATTCTGCCTTTTCTGCTTATTCTGCAACATGGTGTTCAAAACAGCCTTCTGCCTCTATCTTTACAAGGCTGGTATTAAGGTCTGACCGAGTACACTAATCCCTGTCTGGTTTTCTAATCCTTGTTTCAACTATCTGTAGGCTCACACTATTTTCCGCCGATCTTATCTTATCGTCTGGCCTTCGCTGTCCTTTGCTAGTATTCTCTCATTTCACAACTGTCCTCCAAACGCACACAAACTTATCGCACCACATGCAACTTCGTTGTGGATCGGTTAATGAATTAGTTCAAGGGAGGGGTGACAAACACAGCTGGAGGGGAGGCAACCTTAAGTCACTTGATACTTTGTTTTCCAATTCCTTCTATTGGTGCTGTCTTGTTTTCCGACATTTCTATTGGCTCTGTTCTATCTTTACATTATTCTTACTGGCTCCTTTCTATGTGTTCTGGGAGTGTATGTAGTTAATAAATGGTTTTTATACGGTATATAAGATTGTGCGCCACAAAGTAAAGTGGCAGTCTCCTGAGAACATACCTTGTGTACTTCTTGGACAACTGTACTAGCTGCAGCTAATAAAATCTGATCTTTTACGCCTGACAGAGTGTCCCGTGTCTCTGTTAGTTGAGGCAGGTGAATCCAAGGAGATTTTAGGCGTACCCTGCGCCGCCAGGCCCATAAGGTTCTGGTTCTTCAATGGCGGAACAATGATGCTTAGATCATTTAAGTAGATACACAGCCTTTTGAGCATTGCTGTGCTGTTAAATAGGACATGTGTAGGCTGCGTTGGCATGTACTTCCTCAGGGAGAATCTGTGATCTGTACTGTGATTTGGCCTGTTTAAGATAATATTGATGTATTTTTTTAATATCATCAGTAGCTGTATCACACAATGATGTAACTAATGTTTGGCTTTCTCTTTTTTAACAGCAGCCAATATGGATGACAATCAGATCCACGAGTTCCAGAGGAGGGCGCCACTCTGGATGTTGAGTCTGGGTTCCGCCACATGGCACGGCGTTATTGCCATGAGTGAGCCACAGGGGTGTGGAGGGCATTTGCCCAAGGGGGCCCATCCCTGTCCACAACAGCCACCACCACCAGCACCACCACTCTGACCCAGGTGGCACTAAGGATGACAGCCACCACTACAGGTCCATCAACATCCCTCCAAGCATGGCACCGGCAACTGCACAACGCTGCACCACTGGCACACAGACCACCCCTGCTGCAGTCATTGACAATGTAGAATTTCTTAACATGCAATGTGACATGCAACGGATGTTGCGCAGACTGGACAGGCTGCAGCAGGAGGTGTCCCAGATCAACAGGAGAGTGTGTGGGATAAAGAAAATCCTGCGGAGGGCAAACTTGTGACATTGTGATCCTCAGCCATGATTCCCTCCCTTCCCTCCTCTTTCCTTGTTCTCATATTTAGTGGGTTTAGGGTCTTAGTGTTAAGTTAGAATAGGCTGTTAGTTTAGTTAGTATAAGTGGGTTGGGGGTGGAGGGTATGATATTTTAGCATGTGTATTTTTTGTTTTGATGATGTTGGGGTTTTTGTGTATTACAAAAATAAAAATAAATAACAAATAAATATAAAACCAAAAAAACTCAAAAAATAGATAATTGTATAGGATAAGATAGTATGGCCCTCATTACAACCTTGGTGGTCGGACGAGGCCGACCGCAAAGGTTGTACTGTCAGACGGCGCCCCATGCGGCTGGAAACCTGGCAGCTGCATTTGGACATCCCTGCCGGCCCAGCGGGGATGTAGGCCGTAGCACTGCAGCCGGCTCCTAATGGCAATGTGGCGGTTCGGCGGGTGCATCAGCACCCGTCGTGCTTTTCACTGTCTGCCAGGCAAAATCGCGACGGGGCTGTGCCTGGGGGCCCCTGCACTGCCCATGCTAAGTGCATGGGCAGTGCAGGGGCCCCCAGGGGCCCCACGACTCCCCTTCCTGCCAGCCTTTCCATGGCGGTCTCTACCAGGAATGCACTCTAGGAAGATGCCAGCGGGTTCTTGCGTGATGCAAAGGATGTCCCACGACGTGAAGATGGATGCAGACGTGATTTTGTGTTGGAAGTCGCCAAAAAGCCTTGGTTTTGACAAAAGTGCGTTTTGCATCAAAATGGTGCTGGATGCACCCAGGAGGGACCTGGGGTCCTCAACTATGTGAGGTGGAAGAGGGGGCTCTCAGCACTTTAGAGAGCCCTCAGGATGCCAGACAGCACCAACGGGAGTCCTAGGACATGGGGACAAAGGAGGTGCAGAACACATTGGTGCAGCACAACAAAGGAAGGTCCCACGCCGCCGAAGAACAACTCTGTGAGTTGAGCATCACAGGATGAAGTGCTGGGGACCTGGGCCAGGATGTGCATGAAGGAATTTTGCAAATAGTGCACAGAGGCCTCAGGAGGTGAAGAAGACACAGCACAGAGGGGTACCATCGCTCTCGGGGAAGGCAAGGTCTTACCTCCTCCAAATTGCATTAGCAGGACCTCAGGATAGTCTATGTTGATGGGGTCCACCCTCTGTTTCCTTAGGAGCACGCTCGTTACTGTGAGAGGAGTCCAAGGGTACCGGTCGTCGTCTTGGAAGGTGCCTGAGTGAGCAGGGGAGTGACTCCGTCACCCCACTGGAAATTTCTTCAGTCTTTCTGGTGCAGGATAAAGACAGGGACTCCTCAGAGCATGCACACTGTGGAAACTGTTGCAGTAGCTGGCTGGAGCTGAAGTTGCAGAGGAAAAGTATCCCTTGTGGATACTTTGTTGCTGATACAGCGGTTCCTGGAGCAGGCTGCGGTTGATCCGAGGTCAGAGGATGAAGTAGTAGTTGCAGAGGACTCCTGAAGGAAACTTGCAAGCAGAATCTGAAGAGAACCCACAGGAGATACCCTAAATAGCCCTGAGAGGGGGATTGGCTACCTTATCAGGTAAGGACCAATCAGGAGGGGCCTCTGATGTCACCTGCTGTCACTGGCCACTCAGAGCCCTCCAGATTGTCCCCACATCTTGCAATGAAAGATGGCTGAAGTCTGGGACACACTGGAGGAGCTCTGGGCACCACCCCTGGGGTGGTGATTGACAGGGGAGTGGTCACTCCCCTTTCCTTTGTCCAGTTTTGCACCAGAACAGGGGACAAGGGGTCCCTGAACCAGTGTAGACTGGCTTATGCAAGGCTACCCTCCCAGTCTGTAACACCAATTGCCAAAGGGAGAGGGTGTAACACCCTTCTCTCAGAGGAAATGCTTTGTTCTGCCTTCCTGGGACTGGGCTTCCCAGAACCCAGGAGGGCAGAACCCTGTCTGTGAGGTGGCAGCAGCTGTAGCTGGAGTGCAAGCCTCAGAGAGCTGGTTTGGCAGTACTGGGGGTCCATAGTGGAGCCCCCAGGATGCATGGAATTGGCTCCCCAATACCATATTTGAAATGGGGGGACAATTCCATGATCTTAGGCATGTTACATGGCCATATTCTGAGTTACCATTGTGAAGCTACATAAAGGTATTGACCTATATGTAGTGCATGCATGTAATGGCATCCCCGCACTCACAAAGTCCTGAGAAAGGGCCCTGAACTATGTGGGGGCACCTTTGCTAGCGCAACGATGCCCTCATACTTAATAAGTTTGCACATAACCTTCAGTAAGTGAAGGTTAGACATATAGGTGACTTATAAGTTACTTAGGTGCAGTGAAAATGGCTGTGAAATATCTTGTGCACTATTTCACGCAGGCTGAAATAGCAGGCCTGTGGAAGGGTTTGTCTGAGCTCCTTATGAGTGGCAAAAGAAACGCTGAAGCCCATAAGGATCTCCTGGAACTAGTGACTTATAAGGGGGTTCCAGTGTGCCAATTGAAATTGGTAAATGAAGTCACTAGCCTCTAGTGACAAATTTAAAAGCAGAGAGAGCATAAGCCCTGATGTTCTGGTTAGCAGAGTCTCAGTGACACAGTCAAGCACTTCTGAAACCACATACGTTAGGCCACAAACTATGAGCACTTGGGTCCTGGCAAGCAGGATCCCAGTGAGACAGGCAAAACACACTGACATATAGGTTTTTATCAAACAGGCTAAAAGTGGGGGTAACCATGCTAGAAATAGGCTACTTTCTCACACATACCCCACAGCTTTTGCAAGCATTGGTTGTATGATTCCATGCACTCTGGGGGCTCCATAGAGGACCCCACTACTGCCATTACAGCCTCCTGATGTTTTCCAGGCAGCCCCAGCTGCTGCCACTTCACAGACAGGTTTCTGCCCTCCCGTTGCTTGAGTAGCTCAAGCCCAGGCAGGCAGAACAGAGGATTTCCTTCAGGAGAGGAATGTTACACCCTCTCCCCTTGGACATAGGTGTTACAGATATGGGAGGGGTTACCTCCCAGAGCCTCTGGAGAGCTTTGAAGGGCACAGATGGTGCCCTCCTTGCATAATCCAGTCTACACAGGGTTAGGGACCCCCAGTCCCTTCTCTGGTGCGAAACTGGTCAAAGGAAAGGGGAGTGACCACTCCCCTGTCCATCACCACCCTAGGGGTGGTGCTCAGAGCTCCTCCAGGGTATCCCCGGGTTTTGCCACCTTGGATTCCAAGTTGGCAGTGCACTCTGGGAGCATCTGAGTGGCCAGTGCCAGCAGGTCAACGTCAAAGCCCTCCCCTGATAGGTGCTCCCCTGTTAGCTGATGAATCCCCTTTTCAGGGCTATTTAGGGTATCTCTCTTGGGTGGTTCTTCAGATTCAGATTGCAAGACTCCAGCAGGAATCCTCTGCATCCTTTACTTCACCTTCTTACCGAAGAAACTGCATCTAGACACTCCAGGAACTCTACAACTGCATCAAAGAAGCAAAGACTACTTTTGCAGCACTGTATCTTGAGCTCCTTCTAGCAACTGCAAGTGTTTCCCGGTTGTACATCCTTAGAGAACAGTCAGTCTTCAGCCTGCTCCAGAAGAATGAAGGAATCTCCCTTGAAGTGAAGGAGTCACCTCTCTGCTGCAGCAGGCACTCCTCTGCAGCGATGACCGGTGGCGTGGGTCCCCTCTTCTGAAGAAGTGCATGGATCCAGCAACATGGGTGGTGGACTGAAGTGGTCCCGACATCCTGAAGTCCAGCTGTCCAACTTTGGTGGAGGTAAGAGCCTGCCTCCCCACGCAAGACAATACCCCCATGCAACGCGTGTTTTGCAGTTGCCAAGGCTTGTTGGCATCCTTCCATGAAGTTCTTCATGCACCATGTAGCTCCTGCCTCCATCACTCCTTCTTGCGATGTACAGCCTCCTGCGTGGTTCTCTGGCGACGTGGGATCCCTTTGTGTAGAGCTGCATTGGCCTCCTTTTGCACTTTCTTTGTCCCCATGCTGTGGGACTCTTGTGCGTGCTGTCTGGTCTTCTGAGGGCTCTTTAAGTTGCTGAAAGCCCCCTCTGTCTCCCTCTCCTGGGTAGAGATCACCCAGTCTCTCCTGGTCCTAGGTAACGCCATTTTCCGCTAACAGCAGGTTTTGCATCTGCCAAGGCTTGTTGGCAGAATCCAGCGACGCAACCCAGACTGCAATCATCCATCTGGTATGGGATATCATCTGCACCAACCAGGAACCCGCATCCGTCTTCTTGGGTACAGTACTGACAGTTCTTTTTCACCTGTGGTTCTCCTTTTGCACCTTCATCCAGATTAGCAGGGGCTCCTGTTCTCCCTGGACTCCTCAGTGCTTCTTGGACTTGGTCCCCTTCTTCCACAGGTCTTCCGGTCCAGGAATCTATCGCCAGTGTCTTGCAGTCTCTTCTCGTTCTTGCAAAATCTTCTACCACGTGTTCCTATGTGTTCTAGGAAAGTTACTGTGATTTACTCTTGCTTTCCTGGGCTCTGGGGTGGGTTATATTATTTACCTCTGGTGTTTTCTTAGACTCCCAGCGCCCCTCTACACACTACACATGCCTAGGTGGGAAACCGACTTCCGCATTCCACGATTTTAGTATATGGTTTGTGTTTCCCCAGGCCCATTTCTAACTACTGTGATGCACTGTTTTTTAACGGTTTTTACAGCTATTTCTGCATTCTAGTGTATGTACTGTGTATATTACGTACCTCCTAAGGGAGTATAGGGGGTCATTACAACCCTGGCGGACGGTGTTAAAGCGGCGGTAATACCGCAAACAGGCTGGCGGAACAAAAAAGGGAATTATGACCGTGGTGGAAACCGCCAACATAGGGGGTCATCACAACCCTGGCGGACGGTGTTAAAGCGGCGGTAATACCGCAAACAGGCCGGCGGAACAAAAAAGGGAATTATAACCGTGGCGGAAACCGCCAACATAGACAGCCACTTTAACACTCCGACCGCCATGGCGGTACAGACAAGTAGCGCAGCGGTCACCGCCAACAGACAGGCGGAAGACAAAGTACCGCCCACAGTATTACAACAGGCCAATCCGCCACCTTTTCCGGGGCGGATTCACCGTGGATAAAAACACGGCGGAAACAGCTTTTACAATGGGAAAACGCTCACCTTAACACACTCCACAAGGAAGGAGGGCACCATGGAGCCAGAACTCCAAATACTCCCTGCCATAGTCTTCCTGCTCCTCTACGAACATCAGCAACGGCAGCGCCGAAGACAACAGTGAGTACTGCACCTACGACATAGGGGGAGGCAAAAGGCAGGGACACACACACGCAACACCCCCACCCCCACCCCGACCCTCGCACACTACAACACACACACCAATGCATTTCCAAACATCACAGGAACAACCCCCAAACCCCCCGTGGAATGCAAAGACAAAAGGGAATTCAGTACAACCATTGTAATGTATCAAAATACAGTAAGCTCATATATACATAAATATATACACATTCCAAATATATACATCACGATTAGTAGTGCAGGTATGCACATTTCAATGTCCGTGGACCACTGGGCCCAAAATGCATGGGCGAGACCCACACACGATACCTGTCCAGAAACGGAGAGAACATTGCAGGGGCATCAGATAGAAATACAACAGGCACCTCAGGTGGAATGGAAGGGGGGGGCACCTCAGCCGGATGACAGCACCACGCCAGATCCACCATGGGGCTCCATGCCCATTGATGTATCCTGGGGAGTGCAAAGCCACAGTCTCACAAGTCTCTACAGTGGGTGGTTTGCCCACTGTACCATCTTGGGGAGTGCAAAGCCACAGTCTCACAAGTCTTTTCAGTGGGTGGTTGCCCACTGTACCATCCTGGGGAGTGCAAAGCCACAGTCTCACAAGTCTCTACAGTGGGTGGTTTGCCCACTGTACCATCCTGGGGAGTGCAAAGCCACAGTCTCACAAGTCTTTTCAGTGGGTGGTTTGCCCACTGTACCATCCTGGGGAGTGCAAAGCCACAGTCTCACAAGTCTTTGCAGTGGGTGGTTTGCCCACTGTACCATCCTGGGGAGTGCAAAGCCACAGTCTCACAAGTCTTTGCAGTGGGTGGTTTGCCAACTGTACTATCCTGGGGAGTGCAAAGCCACAGTCTCTCAAGTGGATAACAGTCTCCACTGGTTCTGGAGGGGGACTGGTGCCCAGAGTGCTTCATCCTGTTAAGGACTCAGGTAGTGGATGCTGTTCTCCACTGGTTCTGGAGGGGAACTGGTGCCCAGAGTGCTTCATCCTGTTAAGGACTCAGGTGGTGGATGCTGTTCTCCACTGGTTCTGGAGGGGGACTGGTGCCCAGAGTGCTTCATCCTGTTAAGGACTCAGGTAGTGAATGCTGTTCTCTACTGGTTCTGGAGGGGGACTGGTGCCCAGAGTGCTTCATCCTGTTAAGGACTCAGGTACTGGATGCTGTTCTCCACTGGTTCTGAAGGGGGACTGGTGCCCAGAGTGCATCACGCTCCCCGTGATGGTCCCAGTTCCGTCACTGCCCAACCGCACATCGGCTAACGATGCTTGAGTTGGCGGTGCTTGCTCTGTTCAGCGGTGCTTGCCATGGCGGTCTTTGCTCTTTTCAGCGGTGCTTGTCCTGTTCAGCGGTGCTTGCCCTGTTCAGCGGTGCTTGCCCTGTTCAGCGGTGCTAGCCATGGTGGTCTTTGCCCTGTTCAGCGGTGCTTGCCATGGCGGTCTTTGCCCTGTTCAGCAGTGCTTGCCCTGTTCAGCGGTGCTTGACTTTGCTGTCTCTGACCTGTGCAGCGGTGTGTGCCATGGCGGTCCCTCATTGCCCAGCAGGGCTGTGGCTGTCGGGCTCCTCCTGGGCACTGACTCTGGCGGTGGTCTCTGGACCAGTGACAATTGTGCTGCCCTCCTGGGCACTGACTCTGGCGGTGGTCTCCGGACCAGTGACGATTGTGCTGCCCTCCTGGGCACTGACTCTGGCGGTGGTCTCTGGACCAGTGACGACTGTGCTGCCCTCCTGGGCACTGACTCTGGCAGTGGTCTCCGGACCAGTGACGATGGGGCTGGCAGTGGCGTCCTGGGCAGCGGGGAGGATGGCAGCCTTCTCTGCCGTGCTGCTCTTCCCAGACTTTGGCGACTTCTTCTGCCTCTTCCCCTCCTTGAGAGGAGTCACAGCTGACACGACACTCCCCCCGGGACCCTTGTGAGCGGCTTTGCCGGCAGGAGTCTTCACCCTCTCCCGTTGGGCACTGTCCAACTTCTGGTGCTTCACAGGGGGTGGACTGGCAGTGCTTTGGCTCCGTGTCACACTGGCTGCCCTGGTGCCCGGTACACTCCACATAACTCTAACAGGCACCACTGGTACCGGACTTTTTTTGGCTGAGGTGCTAGTACGGGACCTATGAATTGGAGGGAGGGTGGTGGGAAAGAGGTCAAGGTTGCTCAGGAAAAGTTTCTGACGAACACTGGGACGGGTAGCTGGAGGGGGTCTGGGAGTGGAGGAAGAGGAGGTGGTTGTAGGAGGTGTAACGTTTGATGCTTTGGGTGCAGGTGCATGTTCTGGAGGCTGTCGTGAGGTGGATGGATGTTGTGTGTGTGTGTGGCCGCTTTTGTGTACTTTTGGAGGGGGCGTCACAGACACACTGGGAGAGGACACAGGGGACGTGTAAATGGTAGTGGGGGTGGTGAGTGCAGGTGAGCGGGGTGTGGTGCTGGGTGTTCTGGTGCAAGTCCTAGTGACTGTAGTGGTAGTGCATGCAGGTGAGAGTGTAGACGACACTGGGAGGGAGGAGGGAGACGACGAGGAGGGGACACAGTGGAGGCAGTGGATGCTGCTGTGTCTGGATGTGGGTGACGCTTGTGTGAGTGCCTGTGGGATGTGTGGTGCCTATGTTTGCCTGAGCTGCCCTTGTGTGTTGACTTGTGTGCAGGCTGGTCTGATGGTGTGCTTGGGACAGGCTGAGGTACAGGGGATTGGGGCTGGGTGGAGAAAGTTGGAGGGGAGAGGCTAGACACAGGGACAATGGCTGCTATCAGTGCTGAGGCCAGAGATTGCAGGGTTCGATGATGGGCAGCCTGACCAGAATGAATGCCCTCCAGGAATGCATTAGTGTGTTGCAATTCCCTTTCTACACCCTGGATGGCATTCACAATGGTAGACTGCCCAACAGTGAGTGACCTGAGGAGGTCAATGGCCTCCTCACTGAGGGCAGCAGGGGTGACAGGGGCAGGGGCTGAGGTGCCTGGGGCGAAGGTGATGCCCACCCTCCTGGATGAGCGGGCACGGGGTGAAGGCTGAGGGGCTGCTGGGACGGCGGTGCTGGTCGGGGGTGGTGGCTGTACCTGTAGAAGTGGGGGGGCACAGGTGGTGCCGCCACCCCAAGGGAGCTCCCATCGGAGGACGAGTCTGTGTCGCTGGTTGCTGATCCGGTGACTGCTCCCCTCGCCCTCCGTCCCACTGGTGTATTCAGAGTCCGTGGTGTGGCCCTCCATGGCCATGTGGGATGCAGCCCCCTCGTGCTCCGGTGCCCCTGTACCTCCGCCTGATGATGCTGATGCACAAAAGAACAGGGAGAGCACAAAAAGGGGTGGGGAAACAGAAGAAAGACAGGTTGAGTTCATGGCTTACAGCTACCGTTGGCAGACAATACAGACACAGCAGCCCCCTGCACTACGCCGTGCTCTTGGCCTCTACAGATACAGTTCCTGGGATATGGCCTACATGGCCATGAGTGTCATCTGCACACATAGATGGCACAGGGGCATGTATACCTGTACTTGGCACTCTACTGCGGTGGGGTGGAGTGTCACATGGCCTGCATTACGGAGGGGCCTAGCCTACGGAACTCGCCCTGGCCTAGGGAAACCCACAGCCCTCCTCCCCCACCCAGACCCCTCAATTGTTAGCAGAATGTGAGTGTACTCACCCCCTTGTGTCTGCTGTGATGCCCTCATGCGCCCATCCAACTCAGGGTAGGCCACCGCCAGGATCCGGAACATCAGAGGGGTCATGGTGCGACGGGCACCCCTCCCACGTTGGGAGGCCATCCCCAGTTGAGCCTCCGCCGTCTTCTTCCTCCCATCTTTTACGGCAGTGGGTGCTCCTTCTCTGGTGGACCCCCAGGGTCCGGACGTCCTTGGCGATGGCACGCCAAATATACTTCTTCTGGTGGGCGCTGACCTACATGACATGTACAGGGGAAGAAGAGAAGTCATTACCAACTGCACCGTCGAAGTGAGTGGCCCCCATTCCTGCTCTTGCCATGTGGCGCATGCATTCACACTCCTTCATGCTCGCAGAACTCTGCCCCCTTCCTACTTACATCCAGCCCTCTCCACCCGGCATAGCCCATACAACTTGCACCCTATGTACTCACCTGTTGGTCTGGAGGACCGTAGAGTAGCGTGTACTGGAGAAGGACCCCGTCCACAAGCTTCTCCAACTCCTGTGCAGTGAAGGCAGGGGCCCTTTCCCCAGACGCACGTGCCATTGTCTCTTCCAGACCGAGGTCACAGCAGCACTTGCAGTGTAGGTCCTCTCCTGTCGAAGATCAGGTATCGAGTGATTGAACAGATAGAAAATGGCGGTCTCGTCCGCGGCGGTGCATATCATCACCGCCGGCGCACTTCGTCATTGGCTCCTGGGACCCATAGGGTCCAATGTTAACCAATGCAGCATTGCGCCGCGGTCTACGACCGCCTACCGCGACGGTGTACAACGCCAGCGCAGTTACCTCACATCCCGTTGTCCCACTTTAGAGGTCAGGCGTCCGCCATTTCAGGGGCCCACATGGCTTCATTTACAACTGTGTCAACACATACCTAGGCCTGGACTCAACACACATACAGGAAGCTTTTTGTATTTTGTGTCGTATTCTGTGTAGCTGTGGATACATACCTCAGAATTGGTTGACTCTGTGGTCGCTGTTGTCCTTCCTAGGCACCGTCAGCTGGGATATGTGAGGAGATGGCGAAATCCTCCGGTGTACAGACCGCTGGCGGACCTGTTGACAATGGAAAGCAATATTTAATCATCACCTACAGGTTTGACCGTGCCACAATCCAGGAACTGTGTACCCAGTTGGAGCCAGACATTAGGTCACCAATCGGCCATCCCACAGGAATCCCCCCTCAAGTGCAGGTGCTATCAGTGCTCCATTTCCTAGCAAGTGGGTAATTTCAAACAACAGTGGCCATGGCATCAGGGATGTCCCAGCCTATGTTTTCCAACGTGTTGTCCAGAGTGTTGTCTGCCCTGCTGAAACACATGAGGAGCTACATCGTTTTCCCTCAGGTGGAGGATTTGGCTACAGTTAAAGGTGACTTCTATGCCCTGGGACATATCCCTAACATCATAGGTGCAATTGATGGGACCCATGTAGCTCTGGTCCCCCCCCCACAGGAGTGAACAGGTGTACAGGAACAGGAAGAGTTATCATTCGATGAATGTACAGATGATATGTCTGGCAGACCAGTACATCTCCCAGGTAAATGCTATGTTCCCTGGCTCTGTGCATGACGCCTACATCCTGCGGAATAGCAACATCCCTTATGTGATGGGTCAACTCCAGAGGCACTGGGTGTGGCTATTTGGGGACTCTGGTTTTCCCAACCTGTCATGGCTACTGACCCCAGTGAGGAATCCCAGGACCAGGGCAGAGGAACGCTACAATGAGGCCCATGGGTGGTCTAGGAGGGTGATCGAACGCACCTTCGGCCTCCTGAAGGCCAGGTTCAGGTGCCTGCATATGACAGGTGGTTCCCTATTCTACTCACCAAGGAAGGTGTGCCAGATCATCGTGGCCTACTCTATGCTTCACAATCTTGCTTTGCAACGCCAGGTGCCTTTTCTGCAGGAGGATGGTCCAGATGACTGTGTTGTGGCAGCTGTGGAGCCTGTAGACAGTGATGAGGAGGAAGCTGAGGAAGAAGACATTGACAACAGGGACTCTGTCATACAGCAATATTTCCAGTGACACACAGGTGAGAACAATTTCTTTACTAGTACATTTACTTTCACACTTCTACCTCTATCCTGTCTGTCAATTTGAAGCTGTATTTGGTAACTGAGTTGTACATTTCCATTACGGTTTCACAGGTGTGGTTACCAACGTGTGTCATCTGCTTGCATCCTTCATGGACTTGTGATGTGTGACATAGGTATGTTGACATTACATTTTCGAAAGGATTTTGTCATTGTCATAGATAATACACATTTTAAAAATCACAGACTGACTCCAGATTGTTTTGTGGTTCAAGGGTGTTTATTGAAGTGCTAACTATTGGAGGGGGTGGCAAAATGGTGATGGGTGATGGTGGAGGAATGTCCATGGCAGAGTCCAGTCTATTAGACTCACAGGTGCACTGCCCATATGCGCTGCTGTGACCTCGGTCTGGAAGCGACGATGGCTGCTGCGTCTGGGGAAAGGGCCCCTGCCTTCACTGCTCAGGAGTTGGAGAAACTAGTCGACAGGGTCCTCCCCCAGTACACGCTACTCTACGGTCCTCCAGACCAACAGGTTAGTACACAGGTAGCACGTTGTATGGGCTAGGCCTGGGTGGAGAGGGCTGGTTGTAAGAGGGAAGGAGGCATAGTTCAGGGAACATTAATGCATGTGAATGAATGTGCCACATGGCTAGGGTAGGGAGGGGGGACACTCACTTCGACGGTGCAGTTGGTAATGACTTCTCTTCTTCCCTTGTGCATGTCATGTAGGTCAGCGCCCACCAGAAGAAGGACATTTGGCGTGTCATCGCCATGAACGTCCGGACCCTGGGGGTCCACCAGAGACGGGGCACCCACTGCCGTAAAAGATGGGAGGACATTCGCCGCTGGAGCAAGAAGACGACGGAGGCTCAGCTGAGGATGGTCTCCTAACGTGGGAGGGGTGCCCGTCGCACCATGACCCCCCTGATGTTCCGGATCCTGGCGGTGGCCTACCCTGAGTTGGATGGGCGCTTGAGGGCATCACAGCAGACACAAGGGGTGAGTACAACCTCATTCTGGGTACTTGGCACGCAGTTGAGGGGCTGGCTGAGGGAGGAGGGCTGTGGGTGTACCTAGGCTAGGCAGAAATACATAGGCTAGGCCCCTCCGTAATGCAGGCCATGTGGCACTCCACCCCACCGCAGTAGAGTGCCAAGTACAGGTATACATGCCCCTGTGGCATCCATGTGTGCAGATGTCCACCACAGCCATGTAGGCCAGATCCCTGAAATTGCATCTGGTAGAGGCCAGGAGCACGGCGTAGTGCAGGTGGCTGCTGTGTCTGTATTGTCCGCCAACGGTAGCGGTATACTATGCACTCAACCTGTCTTTCTTCTGTCGTCCCCCCCCCCTTTTTGTGCTCTCCCTGTTCTTTTGTGCATCAGCATCATCAGGCAGAGGTACAGTGGCATTGGAGCACGAGGGAGCTGCTTCCCACATGGCCATAGAGGGCCACACCATGGACTCTGAATGCACCAGTGGGACGGAGGGCAAGGGGAACTTCACATCGGCCACTGGATCACCAACCAGCGACACAGACTCGTCCGCCGATGGGAGCTCCCTTGTGGTGGCAGCACCATCTGTGCCCACCACTTCTACAGGTACAGCCGCCACCTTCCCTACCAGCACCGCCCTCCCAGCAGCCCCTCAGCGTTCGCCCTGTGCCCGCTCACCCAGGAGGGTGGGCATCACCTTCACCCCAGGCACCTCAGGCCCTGCCCCAGTCACCGCTGCTGCCCTCAGTGAGGAGGCCATTGACATCCTCAGGTCACTCACTGTTGGGCAGTCTACCATTGTGAATGCCATCCAGGGTGTAGAAAGGGAGTTGCAACACGGTAATGCATTCCTGGAGGGCATTCATTCTGGTCAGGCTGCCCTTCAGCGAACCCTGCAATCTCTGGCCTCAGCACTGATGGCAGCCATTGTCCCTGAGTCTAGCCTCCCCCCTCCAAACTCCTCCACCTCGACCCAATCCCCTGTTCCCCAGCCCATCCGAAGCACACCATCAGACCAGCATGCACACACCTCAACACACAAAAGTAGCTTAGGCAAACATAGACACCACACATCCCACAGGCACTCACACAAGCATCACACACATAAAGACACAGCAACATCCACTGCCTCCACTGTGTCCCCCTCCTCGTCTCCCTCCTCCCTCCCAGTGTCGTCTACACTCTGACCTGCATGCACTACATCTACAGGCACCAGGATTCGCACCAGAACCCCCAGCACCACACCCCGCTCACCTGCAATCACCACCTCCACTCCCATTACACGTCCCCTGTGTCCTCTTCCAGTGTGTCTGTGACGCCCCCTCCCAAAGTCCACAAACGTGGGCACCCACACACCCAACATCCATCCACCTCACGATAGCCTCCAGTACCTGCACCTGCACCCAAAACACCTAAAGTGACACCTCCTACAACCACCTCCTCTTCCTCCACTCCCAGACCCCCTCCAGCTACCCATCCCAGTGTTCATCAGAAACTGTCCCTCTGTAAAGTTGACCTTTTTGCCCCCACCTCCACCCCTCCAATTCATCAGTCCTGTCGTAGCGCCTCAGCCAAAAAGCCTCCAGTACCAGTGGTGCGTGTTCAAGGTGTGTGGAGTGCACCGGCCACCAGGGCAGGCAGTGTGACACAGAGCCAAGGCACTGCCAGTCCACCCCCTGTAAAGGCTCTGAAGTTGGAAAGTGGACGACGGGACCGTGTGAAGACTCCTGGAGGCAAAACAACTCACAGGTGTCCCAGGGGGATTGCAGAGTCAGCTGTGACTCCTCCTAAGGTGGGGAAGGGCCAGATGAAGTCTGCACAGCCTGGTGTGAGCATCACGGCAGAGAAGGGCGGCATCCTTCCTGGCGGCCGGGATGCCACCGCCACACCGTCGTCACTGGTGAGGAGACCACCGCCAGAGTCATTGCCCAGGAGGGCCCAAGTATCGTCACTGGTCAGGAGACCACTGCCAGAGTCATTGCCCAGGAGGGCCCAAGTATCGTCACTGGTCAGGAAACCACCGCCGGAGTCATTGCCCAGGAGGGCCCAAGTATCGTCACTGGTCAGAAGACCACCGCCACCGCCGGAGTCATTGCCCAGGAGGGCCCAAGTATCATCACTGGTCAGGAGACCACCGCCACCGCCGGAGTCATTGCCCAGGAGGGCCCAAGTATCGTCACTGGTCAGGAGACCACCGCCACCGCCGGAGTCATTGCCCAGGAGGGCCCAAGTATCGTCACTGGTCAGGAGACCACCGCCGGAGTCATTGCCCAGGAGGGCCCAAGTATCGTCACTGGTCAGGAGACCACCGCCACCACTGGAGTCATTGCCCAGGAGGGACTAAGTATCGTCACTGGTCAGGAGACCACCGCCACTGCCGGAGTCATTGCCCAGGAGGGCCCAAGTATCGTCACTGGTCAGGAGACCACCGCCAGAGTCATTGCCCAGGAGGGCCCCAGCAGCCACAGCCCCGCTGGGCAATGAGGGACTGTCATGCCACACACCAATGCCCAGTCCAGAGAACGTCATGCCACACACCAATGCCCAGTCCAGAGAACGTCATGCCACACACCAATGACCAGTCCAGAGACCGGCATGGCAAAGCACCACTGAACAGTCCAGAGACCCCCATGGCAAAGCAGCACTGAACAGTCCAGAGACCGCCATGGCAAAGCACCGCTGAACAGTCCAGAGACCGCCACGGCAAAGCACCGCTGAACAGTCCAGAGACCACCATGGCAAAGCACCGCTGAACAGTCCAGAGACCGCCATGGCAAAGCACCGCTGAACAGTCCAGAGACCGCCATGGCAAAGCACCGCTGAACAGTCCAGAACCGCTATGGCAAAGCACTGCTGAATAGGGCAAGCACCGCTGAAGAAGGAAAAGACTGCCACATCAAGCATCGTTATCCCATGTGCAGCTGGGTCAGGAGACCACTGCCAGAGTCATTGCCCAGGAGGGCCCAAGTATCGTCACTGGTCAGGAGACCACAGCCGGAGTCATTGCCCAGGAGGGCCAAGTATCGTCACTGGTCAGAAGACCACCGCCACCACCGGAGTCATTGCCCAGGAGGGCCCAAGTATCATCACTGGTCAGGAGACCACCGCCACCGCCGGAGTCATTGCCCAGGAGGGCCCAAGTATCGTCACTGGTCAGGAGACCACCGCCACCGCCGGAGTCATTGCCCAGGAGGGCCCAAGTATCGTCACTGGTCAGGAGACCACCGCCACCACTGGAGTCATTGCCCAGGAGGGCCTAAGTATTGTCACTGGTCAGGAGACCACCGCCACTGCCGGAGTCATTGCCCAGGAGGGCCCAAGTATCGTCACTGGTCAGGAGACCACTGCTAGAGTCATTGCCCAGGAGGGCCCCAGCAGCCACAGCCCCGCTGGGCAATGAGGGACTGTCATGCCACACACCAATGCCCAGTCCAGAGAACGTCATGCCACACACCAATGCCCAGTCCAGAGAACGTCATGCCACACACCAATACCCAGTCCAGAGACCGGCATGGCAAAGCACCGCTGAACAGTCCAGAGACCGCCATGGCAAAGCAGCACTGAACAGTCCAGAGACTGCCACGGCAAAGCACCGCTGAACAGTCCAGAGACCGCCATGGCAAAGCACCGCTGAACAGCCCAGAGACCGCCATGGCAAAGCACCGCTGAACAGTCCAGAGACCGCCATGGCAAAGCACCGCTGAACAGTCCAGAACCGCTATGGCAAAGCACTGCTGAACAGGGCAAGCACCGCTGAAGAAGGAAAAGACTGCCACATCAAGCATCGTTATCCCATGTGCAGCTGGGACAGTGACGGGACAGGAACTGTCACGGGGAGACTAATCCAGTCTGGGCACCATTACCCCTCCAAAACCAGTGGAGAGATCCATCCACTCTGTCTGTCCTTCACAGGATGAAGCACTCTGGGCACCAGTCCCCCTCCAGAACCAGTGGAGGCTGTTATCTACTTGAGAGACTGTGGCTTTGCATTCCCCAGGATGGTCCAGTGGGCAAACCACCCACTGTATAGACTTGAGAGACTGTGGCTTTGCACTCCCCAGGATGGAACAGTGGGCAACCCACCCACTGTATAGACTTGAGAGACTGTGGCTTTGCACTCCCCAGGATGGTCCAGTGGGCAAACCACCCACTGTATAGACTTGTGAGACTGTGGCTTTGCACTCCCCAGGATGGTCCAGTGGGCAACCCACCCACTGTAGAGACTTGAGATACTGTGGCTTTGCACACCCGAGGATGGTCCAATGGGCAAACCACCCACTGTACAAACTTGTGAGACTGTGGCTTTGCACTCCCCAGGATGGTCCAGTGGGCAACCCACCCACTGTAGAGACTTGAGAGACTGTAGCTTTGCACTCCCCGGATGGTCCAGTGGGCAACCCACCCACTGTAGAGACTTGAGAGACTGTGGCTTTGCACTTCCCAGGACACATCAATGGGCATGGAGCCCCGTCGTGGATGTGTCGTGGTGCTGTAAACCGGCTGAGGTGCCCCCCCCTTCCCTTCCCCCTGAGGTGCCTGTTGTATTTCTCTCTGATGCCCCGGCAGTGTTCTCTCCGTTTGTGGACAGGTATCTTTTGTGGGCCTCGCCCATGCATTTTTGGACTAGTGGTGCATGGACATTGATATGTGCATATCTGCACTACTTCTCGTAATGTATATACTTTTGAATGATTTTATAATATATCTGTATATATTTGAGACATGTATATTGATACTTTACAATGTTTGAACTGATTTCGTTTTGTCTTTGCATTCTTCCGGGGGGGTTGTGGGTTGTTACTGTGATGTTTCTAAATGCATTGGTGTGTGTGTTGTAATATGCGAGGGTGGGGGTGGGGTGTTGCGTGTGTGTCCCCCTGACTTTTCCCTCCCCCCTCCCCTATGTCGTAGGTGCAGTACTCACCGTTGTCTTTGCCGGTGCCGGCGTTAGTCTTCGTAGATGAGTAGGAATACAAGGGCCGGTAGGATTTGTAATTCCGGCTCCATGGTGTCCTCCTTCCTCGTGGGATGTGTTCAGGTGAGCGTTTTCCCATTGCAGAAACTGTTTCCGCCGTGTTTTTATCCACGGTGAATCCGCCCTGGAAAAGGTGGCGGATTGGCGGGTTGTGATACTATGGGCGGTACATTGTCTTCCGCCTGTCTGTTGGCGGTGACCGCCGCGCTGCTTGTCTGTACCGCCGTGGCGGGCGGTGTGTTAAAGTGGCTGTCTTTGTTGGCGGTTTCCGCCAGGGTCATGATTCCCTTTTTTTGTCCGCCGGCCTGTTTGCGGTATTACCGCACCTTTAACACCGTCCGCCAGGGTTGTAATGACCACCTATGTCTACTGTTGGGCCTAGATCTGAGGTCATGGAGGGGGAGGTAGATTCTGACCCCATAGAGTCAGATAATCACCCAGAAGATTCAGGGGAGGGCTCTTCAAAAGATCTGACCTGTAACAAGTCATCAAGTGTAGCTTGCAGTGGGAGGGATTGTCACTCTGGGAGGGCTCCCTTCACACCTAGAAGTCAGGTTACCAGGGTTAACAAGGTTAGGATAAGATCTACCTCTCCCCCACTCTCATATCACCTCAGTTTCTGAGGCATTCAATGGTTCAACTCCAGGTGATGACTTCATGGATAGGGAGCACAGGAAACTTAGACTGGAGGAGGCCCGGCTGAGGCTACAGCAGCCAGAGCTAGCCCTAGATAGGGAGGTCTTGGCTGTGGAAAGAGAGAGGCAGGGGTTGGGGTTAGTTACCCATGGTGTCAGCAGCAGCAGTTTCAGGAGTTATGGTGTTAGGGAGGAGACCTTTGATTCCAGGAATCTACATAACATTGTTCCCCCTTTGTGAGAAAGTAGCCTCTTTCTAGCATGGCTACCCCGATTTTGGCCTGTTTGTGAGTGTTTGCCAGTGTGTTTTTACTGTCTCACTGGGATCCTGCTAGCTAGGACCCCACTGCTCGTAGCTTAAAACCCTATTTGTCAGTTTGTTTTGCCTGTCTCACTGGGATCTTGCTAGCCAGGACCCGAGTGCTCATAGTTTGTGGCCTATGTGTGTTATTAGTATGCTTTACTGTGTCACTGAAGTTCTGCTAACCAGAACTCCAGTGCCTATGCTCTCTCTACTTACCGAATTTGTCACTACATTTTAGTGACTCCATATTCCAATTCTGATTGGCACACTGTACCCCCCCGTATAAGCCCCTAGTACCTAGGTACCTAGGGCACTGGGGTTCCACGAGATCCTTATGGGCTGCAGCATTTGTTTAGCCACCCATAAGGAGCTCATACAAACCTTTCATCAGGACTGCCACTGCAGCCTGAGTGAAATAGTGCACACATAAGTAACTTATAAGTCACCTATATATCTAACATTCATTTACTGAAGGTTAGGTGCAAAGTTACTATGTGTGAGGGCACCCTTGCACTAGCAAAGGTGCCCGCACGTTGTCCAGGGCCAATTCCCTGGACTTCAAGAGTGCGGGGACACCATTATAAGAGTGCACTACATATATATCAATACATATATGTAGCTTCACAATGGTAACTATGGCCATGTGAGGTGTCTAAGATCATGGAATTGACCCCCCAATACAAATCTGGTATTGGGTGGCAATTCCATGCACCCTGGGGGCTCCATCATGGACCCCCAGTACTGCCAAACCAGCTCTCTGAGGTTTCCACTGCAGTCCCAGCTGCTGCCACCTCACAGACAGGCAGCTCAGTCCCAGGAAGGCAGAACAATGCATTTCCTTTAGAAGGAGGGTGGTACACCTTCTTACAATGGAAATAGGTGTTATAGGCATGGGAAGGGTATCCTCCCAGAGCCTCTGGAAATGAGTTGAAGGGCACAAACGGAGCCTTCTTTGCATAATCCAGTCTACACTGGTTCAGGGACCCCCAGTCCCTGGTCTGGCGTGAAACTGGACAAAGGAAAGGGGAGTGACCACTCCCCTGTCCATCACCACCCCAGGGGTGGTGCCCAGAGCTCCTCCAGTGTGTCCCAGACTTCAGACATCGTGTTTTCCAAGGTCTGTGGACACTCTGGAGGCCTCTGAGTGGCCACTGCCAGCAGGTGACCCAATATATTGTAGAAGCAGGTTTGAATGGTACTTTCGTAATAGGCCCCTGCTGTACACTTTGGGGGTCATTCTGACCCTGGCGGTCAGTGTAAAAGCGGCGGCCAACCCGCCAACAGGCTGGCGGCCTAAAAATATGAATTCTGACCCTGGCGGGAACCGCCAACACAGGCCGCCGCTTTAACACTCCGACCGCCACGGCGGTACAAACAAACAGCGCGGCGGTCACCGCCAACAGGCAGGCGGCAGACAATGTACCGCCCACCCTATCACGACCCGCCAATCCGCCACCTTTTCCGGGGCGGGAGCCCCGCCGATAAAAACACGGCAGAAACAGACATCTCCAATGGAAAACGATTACCTCGACACACTCCACGCGGAATCGGAACAGCATGGAACCCGAACTCCACATCCTCCCAGCCATTGCCTTCCTGCTCTTCTTCCAGGATCACGAACCTCGCCGCAGACGACAACGGTGAGTACTGCACCTACGACACAGGGGAGGGGGGAGGAGGAAAGGTTACGGGCACACACATACGCCACACACCCACCCCCACCCTCACCCCCACCAAAATACCTACACACCTATGCAGATAAAAAAGTCAGAGTGACACCCCCAACCCCCCCCAAAAAACAAAGACAAAAGGCAATGAATGTAAAAGTAGAACCATATTATTGCAACAATAAAGTATAGCAACCTTAGCAATACATGAAGAATGAATACACATCTAGAACTCTATCCATACAAGTAGCAAAAGTCCGGCCCAGTCATTCAAAGTCCAAATGTCCGTGGGCCAATGTGCAGCAACACATGGGCAAAGCCCACACATGAGATCGAGTCCATTGGAGAGAACACTGCTGGGGCATCACTAAAATAAAAAGACAGGCACCTCAGGGGTAAGGGGGGGGCACCTCAACCACATGAGTCCTGGACGCCAGATCCACAAAGGGCCTCCATGCCCACTGTGCCATCCTGGGGAGTGCAAAGCCACAGTCTCACAAGTCTCTACAGTGGGTGGATTGCCCACTGTGCCATCCTGGGGAGTGCAAAGCCACAGTCTCACAAGTCTCTACAGTGGGTGGATTGCCCACTGTGGCATCCTGGGGAGTGCAAAGCCACAGTCTCACAAGTCTCTACAGTGGGTGGATTGCCCACTGTTACATCCTGGGGAGTGCAAAGCCACAGTCCATCAGGTGGATTACAGAGACCACTGGTCATGGAGGAGGCATGTTGGGCAGAGTGTGTTGTGAAGGCCTGCCCGACACAGAACCGGGACTGCCAATGGGCCAGCGGTGCTTGACAGGAAGGGCCCAGCGGAGCGGTGCTTGAGATGAAGGGCCCAGTGGAGCGGTGCTTGACAGGAAGGGCCCAGCGGAGCGGTGCTTGAGATGAAGGGCCCAGCGGAGCGGTGCTTGAGATGAAGGGCCCAGCGGAGCGGTGCTTGACAGGAAGGGCCTAGCGGAGCGGTGCAGAGACGGCGGTGCCCAGCGGAGCGGTGCTTGAGATGAAGGGCCCAGCGGAGCGGTGCTTGAGATGAAGGGCCCAGCGGAGCGGTGCTTGAGATGAAGGGCCCAGCGGAGAGGTACTTGACAGGAAGGGCCTAGCGGAGCGGTGCTTGACAGGAAGGGCCCAGCGGAGCGGTGCTTGAGATGAAGGGCCCAGCGGAGCGGTGCTTGAGATGAAGGGCCCAGCGGAGCAGTGCTTGAGATGAATGGCCCAGCGGAGCGGTGCTTCACAGGAAGGGCCCAGCGGAGCGGTGCTTGACAGGAAGGGCCCAGCGGAGTGGTGCTTGAGATGAAGGGCCCAGCGGAGCGGTGCTTGAGATGAAGGGCCCAGCGGAGCGGTGCTTGAGATGAAGGGCCCAGCGGAGCGGTGCTTGAGATGAAGGGTCCAGCGGAGCGGTGCTTGACAGGAAGGGCCCAGCGGAGCGGTGCAGAGACGGCGGTGCCCAGCGGAGCGGTGCTTGAGATGAAGGGCCCAGCGGAGCGGTGCTTGAGATGAAGGGCCCAGCGGAGCGGTGCTTGCGATGAAGGGCCCAGCGGAGCGGTGCTTGAGATGAAGGGCCCAGCGGAGCGGTGCTTGAGATGAAGGGCCCAGCGGAGCAGTGCTTGAGATGAAGGGCCCAGCGGAGCAGTGCTTGACAGGAAGGGCCCAGCGGAGCGGTGCTTGAGATGAAGGGCCCAGCGGAGCGGTGCTTGAGATGAAGGGCCCAGCGGAGCGGTGCTTGAGATGAAGGGCCCAGCAGAGCGGTGCTTGACAGGAAGGGCCCAGCGGAGCGGTGCTTGACAGGAAGGGCCCAGCGGAGCGGTGCTTGACAGGAAGGGCCCTGTTCAGCGGTGCTCCTCACGGCGGGGCCCTGTTCAGCGGTGCTTCTCACGGCGGGGACCTGTTCATCGGTGCTTCTCACGGCGAGGCCCTGTTCAGCGGTGCTCCTCACGGCGGGGCCCTGTTCAGCAGGGCTCCTCACGGCGGGCCCTGTTCAGCGGTTCTGGTCACGGCGGGCCCTGTTCAGCGGTGCTCCTCATGGCGGGGCCCTGTTCAGCGGTGCTCCTCACGGCGGGGCCCTGTTCAGCGGTTCTGGTCACGGCGGGGCCCTGTTCAGCGGTGCTCCTCACGGCAGGGCCCTGTTCAGCGGTTCTGGTCACGGCGGGGCCCTGTTCAGCGGTGCTCCTCACGGCGGGGCCCTGTTCAGCGGTGCTCCTCACGGCGGGGCCCTGTTCAGCGGTGCCTGTCTTGTGTTTCCAGTGAACCACACATCGCCAATACTTGCCGCTCAGTCTGCCTCGGACCTTTCCGTTGCGGGGCCCTCCTGTGATGGAGTCCTGGGGCCCTGGCTCTCCTTCGATACCCCCGGAATGGGGCTGGTGGGGCCCTCATGGCCAGGTCGGCTGCTCCCTGCCTTTTGCTCCTTGCTGGCCTTGCCCTCCTTGGCAGACTGTCCGTGGCCCTTGGCTCCCTTACCCGATGTGGTAGGTGACGGTGCAAGGCTACCCTCCTTGGGGGCAGGCGTATCAGGCCTGTCGCGCCTGCCCTTCAGTTTTTTGGTCCTCTTCCCAGGGGGGGGGCTGGCTGTGCCTTTGCTGCTGGACGATGTCCCAGCCCAAGGAAAGGGCGGACTCCAAAAACCAGGCACGACATTCTTTGGAGTTGCTGGGCTGGTGGGGGCTGAGGTGTTTGTGGAACTCTTACGGGATGGAGGGGGTGGGTCAGGTGAGGAAAAGAGGTCCACTTTAGAGAGGAAAATTTTCTTTGGAGCCATGGGAAGGGTGGCTGGAGTGGGTATGGGAGTGGAGGAAGAGGATGTGGTTGTAGGAGAGTCAAGTGTGCTGTCTTTGGGTGCAGGTGCTTGGGCAGGAGGCTGACTTGAGGTGGATGGCTGTTGTTTGGGTGCCTGCCTGCGTTTGTGTGGTTGGGAAGCGGGGGTGACAGACACACTGGGAGAGGACACACGGGACGTGTACACAGCAGTGGGGGTGGTGACTGCACGTGTGCGGACTGGTGTGGAGGGTGTGCTGGTGATGGGTGCAATGGCTGATGGTGGTGTGCTTGCAGGTGTGTGTGGAGACGTCACAGGGAGGGAGGAGGGAGACAAGGAGGTGGGGGACACAGAGGAGGTAGTGGCTGTTGGCATGTCTGCATCTGGATGTTGCTTGGGTGAATGCTTGTGTGTCCTGTGGTGCTTATGTCTGGATGAGCTGGCCTTGGGTGTTGAGGTGTGTGCAGGCTGGTCTGTAGGTGTGGATGGGATAGGCAGAGGAACAGGGGAGTGGGACTGGGTGGAGGGAGTCAGAAGAGGGAGGCTGGAGACAGGGACAATCGCTGCCGTCAGTGCTGAGGCCAGAGCGTTGAACGATCGTTGATGGGCAGTCTGACCCGAATGAAGGCCCTCCAGGTATGCATTGCTTTGATGCACCTCCCTCTCCACACCCTGGATGGCATTCAAAAGGGTAGACTGCCCAACAATGATGGTCCTCAGGAGGTCAATGACCTCCTCACTGAGGGCAGCAGGGGTGACTGGGGCAGGGCCTGAGGTGCCTGGGGTGAAGGAGATGGCCGGCTTCCTGGCCTTGCGGGCACGGGCCGAAGGCCGAGGGGCTGCTGGGAGGGTGGAGCTGGTGCGCTGGGTGGCGGCTGTACCTGTTTCTGCGGTGGGCACAGATGTTGCCGCCACCGCAAGGGAGCTCCCTTCCGAGGACGTGTCGGTGTCGCTGCAGTCTCCACGGGTCCCCGTGGTGGAGCCCCCCTCGCCCTCCGTCTCACTGGTCATGTCGGAGTCCGTTGCATGGCCCGATGCCACTTCTCCTCCGCCTGATGATGCTAATGCACACATTCACAGAAAAACAAAGAAAATGGGGGGCGGGTGGAAAACATAAAGACAAGTTGAGTGCATGCATTGGGGACACCGTTGGCGGAGAGGACAGACACAGAATCCCCCTGCACTATGCTGCGCACTTGGGGTACACTACTCATTCACTGGGACATGCCCTACAAGCCTATGGGCGACAACTGCCCACACAGTATACACTGGTCCATGAATCGCGTTACTAGGCACCCTACAGAGGTGGGGGGTGGGGGCACAGGACCATACCTCACGGACGGGCCTATCCTACAGAAATCGCCTTGGCCTAGGGATACCCACAGCCCTCCTCCCCCACCCAGGCACCTCCACTGCGTGCAAAATAGCTGAATGTGCTGGTACTCACCCCCTTGTGTCTGCTGTGATGTCCTCAAGCGCCCATCTAAATCGGGGTAGGCCACCGCCAGGATCCGGGACATCAGGGGGGTCAAGGTACGACTGGCACCCCTCCTAGGTTGGGAGGCCATCCCCAGCAGAGCCTCCACGGTCTTCCTGCTCCCGCGGCGGATGTCCTCCCACCTCTTGCGGTAGTGGGTGCCCCTTCTGGTGTGGACCCCCAGGGCCCGGACGTCCTTGGCGATGGCACGCCAAATGTCAATCTTCTGATGGGCGCTGATCTATGTGACATGTACAGGGGGGAAGAGAAACATCATCACTTTTCTGCATGCTCGATGTGAGTGGCCCCCCCTCCCCAACCTTGCCATGTGGCACATGCGCTCATCTGTCGTGCCATGCATTCGTCATTTGCTGCCCTCCCCTCCATCGTACATCCTCCCCACTCAGCCCAGGCATTGGGCACTATGCATTGCCCCGTGTACTCACCTGTTGGTCTGGAGGCCCGTAGAGTAGCGCATACTGGGGGAGGACCCCGTCCACGAGCTTCTCCAACTCCTCGGAACTGAAGGCGGGGGCCCTTTCCCCATTCGCAGCAGCCATTGTCACTTCCAGACCGAGGTCACAGCAGCACTTGCAGTATAGGTCCTCTCCTGTGGATGCTCAGGTCTCGTGTGATCAAGCAGAGAGAAAATGGCGGTTACGGCCGCGGCGGTGCGTACCGCGACCGCCAGCGCTCACCGCCATTGGCTCCTGAAACCCATAGGGTTCAATGTTGTCCAATGCGGCTTTGCGCCGCGGACTGCGACCGCCTACCGCCACGGTGTGCCACGCTTGCGCAATGACCTCACTTCACATTGTCACACTTCACAGGTCAGGCAGCCGCCATTTCAAGGGCCCACATGGCTTCATTCCTACTGCGTCACACATGGCTAGGCCTTGCACCGACAATCATACTAGCCATTCAATCCCGAGAGATTCGTGTACTGGGCATGCTGTGGGCACTTACCTGTGGGTTGCTTGACTCTGTGCTCCATGTTGTCCTTCCTAGGCACCGTCCGCTGGGACTTGCGAGGAGACGGAGGAATCTTCCTGTGTACAGACCGCGGGTGGACCTGTCGACAATGGAAGAAAGACACGTCATACTCACCTACAGACTCAACCGTGCCACTATACAGGAACTGTGTGCCCAGCTGGAGCCAGACCTGATGTCACCCATCCGCCAACCCACAGGGATTCCGCCTCTAGTGCAGGTGCTGTCAGTACTGCATTTTTTGGCAAGTGGATCATTTCAAACTACCGTGGCCATTTCATCTGGGATGTCTCAGCCTATGTTTTCAAAGGTGTTGTCCAGAGTGTTGTCTGCCCTGATGAAATACATGCGGAGCTACATCATTTTCCCTGAGGTGGGTGACTTGCCTACAGTGAAGGGTGATTTCTATGCCCTTGGACACATTCCCAATATCATTGGTGCCATTGATGGTACCCATGTGGCTTTGGTTCCCCCAAAAGACGATGAGCAGGTGTACAGGAACCGTAAAAATTATCATTCCATGAATGTCCAGGTGGTCTGTTTGGCTCACCAGTACATCTCCCATTGGTATGTTGTCATCACAATGTAACTAGAAATGTTTTGTTGGTTATATCGAATACATTTGGTTTAAATAAATAGATAGCAGAATCCAGTTGGTTAATGTGCAATAATTGTGTTTATTGAAGCTTTAAATTAGGTGTATAGTTAAAAAAGGGTGATGGTGGAGGCATGTCCATGGCAGTGGCCAGACTGTCGTTCCTACAGGTCCATTGTCCATATGCCTGTGGAAGGTGGAGCAGGGGCAGTTCAAGGTTGGACAGGGTAAACAAGTGGGACAGTGGGATGACATCCGGGGGTTTCCGTGCATGGCGGGGGTCTTGACATCCTACTCTGTCTTCTTCCTCGATCTCAGGCCTTTTTTGCGGGGTGGTTCTTGTTCTGCAGGGGGTGGGGTCCGGGAGGGCCGTTGCTGTTGTGTCGGGCCTCCTGACCACTAGCGCCGGCGTAGGTGGTGGGCTGTTCTTCCTCCATTCTAGTGGCAGGGGCCCTTTGGGGGGCCACATGGTCCCGCAATGTGGTGACAATCTGGTTGAGTGCCACCACGATTGTACCCATTGCGGAACTGATGGTGCGCAGTTCTTCCCGGAACCCCATGTACTGGCCCTCCTCCATGGCCTGGATCTCCTGGAACCTGGCCATGACCGTCGCCATCGTCTCTTGGGAGTGGTGGTACGCTCCCATGATGGTGGTGAGGGCCTCTTGGACAGTGGGTTCCCTAGGCCTGTCCTCCCTCTGTCGCACTGCAGCCCTCCCAGTTCCTCTTTGTTCCTGGGCCTCTGTCCCCTGGACGGTGTGCCCACTACCAGTGCCCCCAGGTCCCTGTTGTTGTTGGGGTTGTGGGTTACCCTGGGTGCCCTGTACTGGTAGACACACCGCTGCTTGACCTGTCCTGGAGACAGAAGCATGGGCCCGCTGGGAGGGTGCTGTGCTGGTGTTTCCTGAGGGGGGTAGGTCTGCTGTGGCCTGGGGCTGACTGAGGGTAACCGACTGTCCAGAGGTCCCCGATGGTCCGGGCTGGTCATCAGGTTCTAGGTCGACAGAGCTGCTGTTATCACTGGGGGCCTGTTCTGGGGGTGGGATGGACAAATCTGGACCCTCCTGGCCGGTGTGCTGGCGTTCGGGCCCTGCAGGGGTAAAAGAATATGGTTATTGATTTTGTGTGCCGTGGCGTGCGATTTGTGGGTGCCCTTGTCCCCCAGTGCTGGCAGTCCCATGTGGGAGGAGTTGTGAGGGTGGTTTGTGGAGGGCGATGGGTATGTGCAGTGGTCATGCTTAGGTGATGGGTGTCCATGGTTTGTGTTGGCATTCAGGGGTTTGGGTTGGGTTGGGTGGGTTGTGCTGGTGAGACATTAACAGGGAGTATGTGTGCTGGGGGGTTAGGGGTGAGGGTGGGGGTGTGGGTTGGCATGCTGGTGGTTGGGGGGGGTGAAGTAGTTGAGATTAGACTTACCAGAGTCCATTCCTCCGCCTACTCCAGCGAGGCCCTCAGGATGCAGGATGTTCAAGACCTCTTGCTCCCATGCTGTGAATTCGGGTGGAGTGGGTGGGGGTCCGCCGCCAGTCTTCTGCACAGCGATGTTGTATCTTGACACCATCGACCGCACCTTCCCCCGTAGGTCGTTCCAGTGCTTTCGGATGTCTTCCCGATTTCTGGGATGCTGTCCCACAGCGTTGACCCTGTCGACGATCCTTTGCCATAGCTCCGCCTTCCTGGCTATTGTGGTGTGCTGCACCTGTGTGCCGAAGAGCCGGGGCTCTACCCTGATTATTTCCTCCACCATGACCCTGAGTTCTTGGTGCGTGAACCTGGGGTGTCTTTGGGGTGCCATGGTGTGGTGTGGATGAGGTGTGGGGTGGTGTTTGTGGTGATGAGTGTGGTGGTGTGTGGTGTTTCGTGCGTAGATGTGGTGTGGGTGATGATGTTGGGTTCCTGTGTGTGTTGTTTGCGTTCCCTGTGCTCTCTCTCTGTGTATTGCGCCTTGTCTCTGAATTTCGATTTGTGGGGGTTTGTGGGTGATGTGGGTGTGTGTTTTATATGGTGATAGGTGTGTGGGTGTGGTGTGTGTATGTGTATCAGGTGTGTGTATTTCGAATTGTCCAATGTGGCTGTGTTTTGTAAAGGTATGTGTATTTTGAGCGCGGCGGTGTGTACCGCCAATGGAATACTGCGGTTGAAAGACCGCCGCGTGGATTCGTGGGTCGTAATGGCATGGGCGTGTTTGTGTTGGCGTGACGGTGGAGGTTTGGTCATCTCCAGTTTATCGCTGACCGCTGATGAGGCGGGCTTCAGTGGATGTCGGGTTTTTGGCGGTTTTGCAGTTGTGGGTCAGAATGACCGTGGCGGTTTACCGCCGCCGCGGCGGGATGATGGCGGTCTTCTGACCGGCAGTAAGGGCCTTTTACCGCCAGGGTCAGAATGACCCCCTTTGTCTAGATCTGTAACAGTTTCTAGAATTAGGAAAGCGACTTGGGGCAAATGCAGTTTTGTTTAGTCTACAGGTGCTCTTTGGAACAGGTTGCCCCAGCATATAAAAAGTCAAAATAATCTACTGTGTTTTCGCAAATATCTAAGAACGTGTTTTTTCTCCCTGCCTACAAAATAGGGCTGGTCTGCATACCGGCTATTAGAGTTTTGTGATTGGACTTATAACTTTGCTAGTGCCAAGATGCCCTCTGAGCATTCGTGTGTTTTAGAAGTTGGCAAAAAAAATCAAATCAAATCTCTATGCCAAGAAACAATATTATGCTTTTACTGTGTCTGTAACTGCATGCTTGCTACCTGTGTGTAATATTTTTCTATTTTTCAGAGGATTACTCCATCGCATGTATCTTCCTTTGCAACACAATGAATAAAGATCATTTAAAAAAATACATTGTGTGGATTGAACCTTAGGTTGTGCTCCACTGTATGACTTGTCTCCCTCTCTATCTTTACTACAAACCACCCTCTTTCACCCTAGTGCTCCTGTAAATATGTAGCCACTGACTCATTAAAGACAGCAACTAGGTGGGGTGTAAAAGCAGCCTCAATCGGATATGTACTGCCTATTTGCATTACATAAGAAGAGGTGTAATTTAGGTTGATGGTGGAGACCACATTCACGCCTTCTACATAGCTTCCATTATCCATCACTGAATGAGGCAAACTTTAGGATCATGAAGAATGAACCTCTATGTTGGGCACCAGTGTCCTTGGCTGGAGCCAGAAATTCAGATTTGATATGCTCCCCTGTCCTCCACCTGTCACTTGAAATTATACCCCTACCTCAATGCCTGCATCTTTCCTGGACAAACAAGCGCTCCTGGTGTAGTTGGTCTTTTCTGGTGCCAAGCTGTACCACCCAAGCTGATACCACAAAGCCCCATCGCTGGCTGTGACTTATCCTACCTAATCCACCCCTGCCATGTTGCTTTAGTTAATGGTGTGTGGGCCTTATATGGCAGTGCACCTCCAGGAACAAAGAGGACCACCACTTCTGCTGTGGGCTGTTTCAGTTCTGCCTCAGGAAATCAGTCACATGTTCTGACGCACCATTATAACTGATTACTTGCCCGTAACCTAACTCTGCAAACTTGGGATACACCTGGCTTGTGCACTTCATACTGCCTGCATCAAATCTTCCTAGAATAGAAAGTCATGGGTGGGGCATACATTGTGTGGGATGGGCCTCAGTTTGAGCTCATGTGGATGTCTTGTCCTCATCCCCACCTTTCAAACAAACATCCTCTCTTTCATCCCAACCTTCCAGTCAATAAGGCACTGAGACAGAAAAGTACAAACACAAGGTTTGCATTTGTAAATCAGGTGCAGCCAGCTATGTATTACCTAATCCATTACAATTTTACTAGTGTCTAGTGAACTCCAACATGATGGAGGGGTCTACAACATGCACCTTCTACATAACCTCAATTGTCCATTATTCATCGGTAACTGGTGTGACCTTCAGTTAATGAGGAATGGCCCTCTTTAAACTATGGACCAGCCATGTCAGGCATAATCCCTTTGCCTGGAGCCAGGAATGCAGGGTTGATATGCCACTAGGTCCCTCACACATCACATGTAAACCTTATTCTACAGTTTTCCACAGGTGAACACCCACTCCTGGCATAGTTGATGTTACCAGGTGCCCAGTAGACCCCCTAACCAACCAACACCATGGCTAGGACCCCAGCAGCTTCTGCCTATCCTTCTAATGGATATAGCTTGTATTAACATAAACCTTATTTAGTTGATTGTCACCACTTCAGTTTCCCTGAAAGTAAATATTTCCAATATAAATTCCTCTTTATGCATTTGAGTGCATGTTTATATCTAACTGGAGCCCTAGCACATCAAACTTACATTCATCTGTTATGTTTAATCATTTACCAAATTACCCTTAAATGATGTTGTTTATCTTCTCCAGCTATTCAAAGATTTTGACTTTGTGGCTTCTGCTTTCCCCTTTCCCCTTCAACTCCACCCCCCTATCATCCCATCCAGCTCTGAGCGAAAACCACCAACTCACAAAAAAACCCACTAGAAAAATATCGATGTTGGGCAATTCTCATAACTCACCATACTGACGACCATTTTGGCAACCTTTAAATGGGAGACCGGAGGCCCCGCAGTAGTGTATTCATCAGCTGGACATAAAGCTTGTAAAATTGTGATTTCCAGCATCCAATCTTCACAATATCTTTGCTGTCTGCTGCGCCTACCATTGCTTCTGAAAGTGCCCCTATTTGAAAAGAATAAGAATGTGCACCATATTGCCTACGATCGATTCCACATTCCTTCAATGTTGCCTTCATCATGACACTGAACTGGTATATCATCATTGGAGACGCCACATTGTGAATAAATACTGTGACGTACAGCCTGACTAGGCATAGGACAGGTTTTGGGTGCGCCTGCAGGACCAGGCATGCATCTTTCGCTGACTGACCAGTCTTCAAACTTGGGGCCAAATTTATACTTTTTGCCACAAAACTGCATAAACGCAGTTTTGCGACGAAAACATAGCGCTGGTGTGTGCCATTCCTGAGCGCCAGCCGGGCACAATATTAAAGGAGTGGCGCAAGCTGGTACTAAACTTGGGCTAGGAATTGTGCGTCAAAAAATTACGCTAACCTGGTTAGAGACAAAAAAAATCTCTAACCAGAATAGCACCATCTCCTGGCGCACAACCACCAAAAACATGACTCCTGCCTTAGGAAAGATAGGAGTCATGCCCACCACTCCAATGGCCAGCACAGGGGACAAGTGTGCCTTGGGCATGGACATTGCACCCTGTGCCATGCAGAGGGCCCCAAGTTAGGGCCCCTAATGGCAAAGAATAAATACATAAAAAAATACTTACCCTACTTACCTGATATGGGGTCCCCCATCCTCTGGTGGCCCTCTGGTGGGGGTGTTCCTGGGGTGTGGGGTGGGCACCTGTAAGCCCATTCCATGGTGTTTAGCCATGGAAATGGGTCCACATGTCCTCTAAAGCCTGGTCTGACCCAGACGTTAACTAAAAGTGCAAAGCAAGCTTTGCACCATTATTTAGCCCCTCCTCGCACCCATGCGTCATTTTAGCACGGGGATAAATATGGGGCTATGGGGATAGCACCATTTTTAGATAGGAACGCCTACCTTGCATATCATTGACACAAGGTAGGTTCACTCATCCAAAAAAATGGTGCAAACTCCAATATTCTGATGCTAGACAGGTCTAGCATCAAAATATAAACATGGAGCTAAGTTTGCTCCGAATTTGCCTAAAAAAATGACCCAAATTTGGTGCCAACAGAGTATAAATATGCCCCTTGGTATATTGAAAAACATCATTTTCTCCTAAACCCAGCATTCCTGCTTCTAAATTACTCTCACTCCACTTGTGTATATTCAGGTTTTAAAAATGGGGTCTTTGGTTGGCAGTCAGGTTACCCCCTGTCAAAGCAAGGACCCTCACTCTAGTTAAGGTAAAAGAGAATCACCCTCAGCTAATCCCTACTTACTCCCTTGGTAGCTTGGCACGAGCAGTAGGATTAACTTTAGAGTGCTAGGTATAAAGTATTTGTACCAACACACACAATAACTTAATGAAAACACATCAAAATGACACAACACAGGTTTAGAAAAATAGGACATATTTATTTAAACAAAACAAGATCAAAATGACAAAAATCGACAATATACAAGTCAAGTTATCAATTAAAAAGCAAAAAGAGTCTTCATGTAGTTTTAAACACACACTAACACTGTTAGCGTGAAAATGTACCTTGGGTGCGTCAAAGATAACCCCGCATGGGTGAGTGTGTGTCAAAAAGGGCTTGCAATGCATCAATTTCACTCACGAGTAAGACCTTGCGTCGTTTCTCCTTTCGTCAGGTTGGGGAGCGTTGTTTCTTCTCTCTGCAGGAGAGCGATGCGTCGATCTGGTCAGCACTCTCTGGTCCGGGCAGCCCTTGCATTGTTTTTACACGCACAGCAGTGTTTGCGTCGGAAATCCAGCTGCACAGTGATCTGAAAACAATGCAGTGCGGGTTGCGATCTTACCAGCCTCTGTCAGCGAGGCTGCACGTCGTTTCCCCAGCTCCGTGCATCAATCTTCCAGTTGCGTTGCAGGCGAGCGTCGATTTTTAGTGCGAAGCTGGCAGTGCGTCGATTTAGCAGACGCAGATCAGAATCACGCCGATCATTTCCCCGCACGGTGTTCTGTGCGTGGATTTCTTCCTCTTAGGCTGCCAGCTTCTCCTTTCAGGGTCCCAGGAACTGGATGGGCACCACTGGGCAGAGTAGGAGTCTCAGCAGAGACTCCAGGTGCTGGCAGAGAGAAGTCTTTGCTGTCCCTGAGACTTCAAACAACAGGAGGCAAGCTCAAAATCAAGCCCTTGGAGATTTTCACAAGATGGAAGGCACACAAAGTCCAGTCTTTGCCCTCTTACTCTGGCAGAAGGAGCAACTGCAGGATAGCTCCACAAAGCACAGTCACAGGCAGGGCAGCTCTTCCTCCTCAGCTCTTCAGCTCTTCTCCAGGCAGAGGTTCCTCTTGGTTTCCAGAAGTGTTCTAAAGTCTATGGTTTTGGGTGCCCTTCTTATACCCTATTTATCCTTTGAAATAGGCCTACTTCAAAGCAAAGTCTCTTTTGAGTGTGAAATCCTGCCTTGCCCAGGCCTCAGACAGGCCCCTGACACTCATTAGGGGGTTGGAGACTGTATTGTGTGAGGGCAGGCACAGCCCTTTCAGGTGTGAGTGACCACTCCTCCCCTCCCTCCTAGCACAGATGGCTCATCAGGAAATGCAGACTATACCCCAGCTCCCTTTGTGTCACTGTCTAATGTGAGGTGTAACCAACCCAACTGGCAAACTGACCCAGACAGGGAAGCTACAAACAGGCAGAGTCACAGAAATGGTGTAAGCAAGAAAATGCTCACTTTCTAAAAGTGGCACTTTCAAACACACAGTCTTAAAATCAACTTTACTAAAAGATGTATTTTTAAATTGTGAGCTCAGAGACCCCAAACTCCACATGTTCATTCGCTCCCAAAGGGAATCTACACTTTAATCAGATTTAAAGGTGGCGCCAATGGTAACCTATGATAGAGACAGGCCTTGCAACAGTTAATAACTAATTTAGCAATATTTCACTGTCAAGACATATAACACACATTACTATAAACCAAACACTGCACCCTGCCCCGGGGGCTACCTAGGGCCTACCTTAGGGGTGCTTTACATTGAAGGAAAGGGAAGGTTTAGGCCTGGCAAGTGGGTACACTTGCCAAGTCGAATTTACAGTTAAAAACTGCACACAGTGGCAGGTCTGAGACATGATTACAGAGCTACTTATGTGGGTGGCACAACCAGTGCTGCAGACCCACTAGCAGAATTTGATTTACAGGCCCTGGGCACCTCTAGTGCACTGTACTAGGGATTTACTAATAAATCAAATATGCCAATCATGGATAAGCCAATTACATACACATTTCTGTAGAGGAGCACTTGCACTTTAGCACTGGTTAGCAGTGGTAATGTGCCCAGAGTAACAAAAACATCAAAATCAAAGTCCAGCACACATCAACAACCTGGGAAACAGAGGACATAAGTTAAGGGAGACCACACCAAGGATTAAAAGTCCAACATCAGGTAACTGCTACTTTGCTAACTCTTAGCACCCCAAAGAACACTAAAGCAAATGCATACTGAAGCAAGGGAGTGTTGCATTGTTATGTACATAACCTTGGCAATAACTGAACCACTGCTTCCAATGTGGGCGGTGCAATCCATTGCTTCAATCTGGGGGTGACATTCTCAGCCTATTCCATCATATCATCATTTTCCTGGTCAAGAATCCAACTGGCAACCCTCCCCTGTCCCTCACTTTGGCCACAAAGCCCCCTGCTGCCAGCCCCAGAGCCCCTCATTATCTGCTCTTACCCTTTTTCTTGGCCCACCTGATAAGATCTTACTGTAGCATCTCCATGAGCCTAAATCAAGCTCTTTTAGCCCATATTTATACTTTTGACGCAAACTGCATTTGTGCAGTTTTGGGTCAAAAAGTATAGTGCAGGCTTGCGCCATTCCAGGATGCCAGCCAGGCAAATATATGGAATGGCGCAAACCGGTGAAAAGGGTAGGCCAGCGTAAAAAAAAAAAATTATGTTAGCTGGGCGCGGGTGGCTGTATGGGAGAAGGGTGTTTTGCACCAAAAAATGACGTTAGGCTGGTTAGCGGCAAAAAAAATGCCTCTACCCAGGCTAGCGTCATTTTCTGACGCAAAACCATCCATACCACATGACTCCAGTCTTATGAAAGACAGGAGTCTGCCCACCACCCCAACGGCCAGCCCAGGGGACATGGTTCCCGTGTGCATGGCCATTGCACCCTGTGCCATGCAGGGAGCCCCAAGTTGAGCCCCCGATGGCACTTTAATTTAAAACAAAACGTACCTATACTTACCCTACTTATGTGGGATGAGGTCCCCCATCCTCGGGTGTCCATCTGGTGTGGGTGGGAGTGTTCCTGGGGCTTGAGGAGGGCACCTGTGGACCCATTTCATGGTGTTTAATCATAGAAATGGGCCCACAGGTCCCCTAACACCTGGTCTGACCCAGGCGTTAAATAATTTTGCAAAGCCCCTCCTCCCACCCGTGGGTTATTTTAGCATGGGTGATAAATATGTGGCTATGGGGTTAGCACCATTTTTTAGATGGGAATGCCTACCTTTCACCTCATTGACGCAAGGTAGGTTCACGCATCTAAAAAATGGTGCAAACTCCAATATTTTGACGTTAGATGTGTCTATCGTCAAAATATAAATATGGAGTTAGTTTTGCGCTGAATTTGCATCAAATGATGCAAATCTGGAGCAAATGGAATATAAATATGCCATTTAGTCTTCTATAGTTCATGCTTACCCAGTATCTGCATCATAATGGAAACAAGTGCTTGGGCCCATATTTATGGGAAAATGACAAAGCACAATGCTGCGCCAAAATTGGCAGAGCTGTGCTGCATCATTTTCACAACGCAGAGACGCACCGTATTTAAGTGAATACGGTGCACCCCTGTGTTGTCCCCTGTGTGGTGCTAAATTTAGCTGCCAGCACCAACGCAGGCATCCTTGCACCAGTATGCAAGGATGTCTGCGTTGAGTGGTGTGATTGTTTATGTGCGGGAAGGTGTCCCTTCTCCCACATAAACAATCACTAATGGCAATTTGGCACTTCTGTGTGTGCTGCACAATGCAGAACACAGAGAAGTGCCAAAGCGCCATTTTCAAATGGTTGTTTATGTGCAGGAAGGAACACCTTCCCGCACATAAACAATAATTTTCGGCATTTTGCTCTTTCTATGTGTGCTGCAGAATGAAAACAAAAAACAATGAGGAATAAAAGTATTCCTCCTCATTGTGCCTTGCTAATGCCACCCCTGGGGGTGGCGTTAGATTGTGCGCTGATTCAGGTTTACGAATTTTTGTAAATCTGAGGCAGCATCAAAATGCAATTGGTGTTGCTTTGGCACACCCACAGCAACACCCATTGCACGCCCCTCTGAAGCAGATAACTGTATCGGAGAGGCCCATACTTACAAGGAGCGGTAACACCACAAAAAGTGGTGTAACACCTCCTTCTCAATATGGAGCAGAGGTTATTGCCACCAGCGCGTCACGTAAAGTGACGCTCCAGTGGTGCTAGGGGCTCATAAATATGCCCCTTGGTGTTATAGTTGTGGTGCTTGCCATTCCAAAGGCCCGATTGGAATAGAATTATTTGTCCTGCATCAACCTCCTGAAATTCTTGAACTTGCCAAGAGATAAGGGTCCTGATTTATATTTTTGGGTGCAAAACTGCACTAACGCAGTTTTGCACCAAAAGGTTTAGCACCGGCTTGCACCAATTCTGTGCCCAGCCAGGCACCATAATTATGGAATGGTGCAAGCCGGTGCAAAAAGTAGGCTAGCGTCTAAAAAAATTATGTTAGTTGGGTGGGGCTGGAGGTATGGAAGAAGGGGGTTTTGCACCCAAAAAAAACGTTAGGCAGGTTAGAGTAAAAACAAAATGACTCTTACCTGCCTAGAGTCATTTTTTGATGCAAAACCATCCATACCACATGACTTCTGTTTTAGAAAAGACAGGCGTCATACGCAGTTCCCCAATGGACACACAGTGTACCAGGGTCTCGTGGGCATGGCCACTGCATCCAGTGCCATGCAGGGGAGCCCATTTCATTACCTTTAAAAAAACAAATACTTACCTGTACTTACCTGTACTTACCTGTACTTACCTATACTTACCTGGGATGGGGTTCCCCATTCTCAGGTGTCCCTCTGGTGTCTGGGCCTGGGAGGGCACCTGTGGGCTTATTTCGTGGTGTTCCACCATGGAAATAGGCACACAGGTCCCCTAACACCTGCCCTGACCCAGGCATTAAAAAATGGGCCAACGCAAGCTTTGCCCCATTTTTTGACCCCTCATCCCTCCCGTGCGTGATTTTAGCATGAAGGGATACATATGGCGCTAAGACCATAAAGTAATTTCTTGCACGGGAGCGCCTACTTTGCATCACATTGACACAAAGTAGGTTTCCACGTCTAATAAATGCCTTTAACTCTATAAATTTGGCGCTAGATGGGTCTAGCGCCAAAGTATAAATATGGAGTTAGTTTTGCAATGAATTCGCGTAAAAAAAATGATGCACATTTGGTGCAAAACAAGTATAACTATGCCCCAAAGTATCTGCCATTACATTGTTGTAGTACACTATTAACTGTGCGACAAAAAAAGATGTTCAGCCTCAATCACTGCAACATTACCACCCTTAATAACCACATAATGTTATGAAAGCTTTCAGAATACTTATTCAAGACGTGCACTACAGATCAGCTATCCAACCAAAAGATTATGGCCCTTCCCTCAACTGCTTGACCTATTCTGTCTCCGGCACCAAAATTGAAAGGAACTCCAGAATGTTAATGTTCTCCATCAAATCCTTTTGCCTTCATTCGTCTGGCCATTGCTCAGCATGCAACCTCCTGTCCAACAATGCCCTAAAGCCAATGTTAACTGCTGCAGACATATACAGAGCCAGGGTGTCACTAAAAACTTTCTTCCCCTTGAACAGAGAACACCATTGAAGTCACACAAAAAAATGTATCATACACTTTTAAATTCTCTTTCACTTCTTTGGAGAACCAAGTAGACTTTGGCTTGTTTCTCAGTTCCACTGTAGCTGTTGCCAACCACCTGCAAAAGTCCTCCTCAGCAGCATTGACTTTATCACAAAGTTGAATTGCCAAAGCAATGCTTGTAGTTCCAGCAAGGTTACCATTTTTGGCTAACATAGAACACTTCACTGAGAACCTGAAGGCCTGGACATTTTATTGAGAAAGCTTGATTGCTGATCAACTGTGTCCAGTAAAATGCCTAAAAATTATAGTTTTTCGATTGGACCTTTGCACTTCTTAAGAGTTACAGGTACCCTTCGACTCATAGTTATGGCCATGTGTCTAAAACATTAAGGGCCGTATTTATACTCTGGTTGCGCCGAATTTGCGTAGTTTTTTCCGACGCAAATTCGACGCTAAACTAACGCCAACTAACGCCATATTTATACTATGGCGTTAGACGCTTCGGGCGCCAAAGTGCCCGGAGTGTGCGTCATTTTTTAGCGTGAACCCCTTCCTTGCGTTAATGATATGCAAGGGAGGCGTTCCCGTCTTAAAAAATGACTCCCAGGCCTTTACGTGGTATTTATACTCCCGGGCAAAAATGACGCCCGGGAGTGGGCGTGGCCAAAAACGGCGCATTTGCGCCGCTTTTTAGCGCCTGGGTCAGGCATGGCGTTAAGGGACAAGTGGGCTCAAAATGAGCCCAGAGTGCCCTCCCCTGCCCCCAGGGACCCCCCCCTGCCACCCTTGGCCACCCCAGGAGGACACCCAAGGATGGAGGGACCCATCCCATGGACATTAAGGTAAGTTCAGGTAAGTTTTTTTTTATTTATTTTTTGTGGCATAGGGGGGCCTGATTTGTGCCCCCCTACATGCCACTATGCCCAATGACCATGCCCAGGGGACAGAAGTCCCCTGGGCATGGCCATTGGGCAAGGGGGCATGACTCCTATCTTTACAATGATAGAAGTCATGTTGATGGGGGATGGGCGTCGAAAAAAAATGGCGCAAGTCGGGTTACGACGATTTTTTCGACGTAACCTGACTTGCCCCATTTTAAGACGCCCATACGCCATTTTCCCCCTACGCCGGCGCTGTCTGGTGTACGTGGCTTTTTTCCACGCAAACCAGGCAGCGCCGGTCTGCTTGCGCCGGCTAACGCCATTCCATAAATACGGCGCCCGCATGGCGCTTCAGAATGGCGTTAGACGGCACAACGTTTTTTGACGCTAAACTGCGTTAGCGCAGTTTAGCGTCAAAAAGTATAAATATGGGCCTAAAGCATTAAAGCAAGGCTTGGGGCCGTTTTTATACTCTGGTTGCGCCGAATTTGCGTCGTTTTTTTCGACGCAAATTCGACGCTAAACTAACGCCAACTAACGCCATATTTATACTATGGCGTTAGACGCTTCGGGCGCCAAAGTGCCCGGAGTGTGCGTCATTTTTTAGCGTGAACCCCTTCCTTGCGTTAATGATATGCAAGGGAGGCGTTCCCGTCTTAAAAAATGACTCCCAGGCCTTTACGTGGTATTTATACTCCCGGGCAAAAATGACGCCCGGGAGTGGGCGTGGCCAAAAACGGCGCATTTGCGCCGCTTTTTAACGCCTGGGTCAGGCATGGCGTTAAGGGACAAGTGGGCTCAAAATGAGCCCAGAGTGCCCTCCCCTGCCCCCAGGGACCCCCCCTGCCACCCTTGGCCACCCCAGGTGGACACCCAAGGATGGAGGGACCCATCCCATGGACATTAAGGTAAGTTCAGGTAAGTTTTTTTTTATTTATTTTTTGTGGCATAGGGGGGCCTGATTTGTGCCCCCCTACATGCCACTATGCCCAATGACCATGCCCAGGGGACAGAAGTCCCCTGGGCATGGCCATTGGGCAAGGGGGCATGACTCCTATCTTTACAATGATAGGAGTCATGTTGATGGGGGATGGGCGTCGAAAAAAAATGGCGCAAGTCGGGTTACGACGATTTTTTCGACGTAACCTGACTTGCCCCATTTTAAGACGCCCATACGCCATTTTCCCCCTACGCCGGCGCTGTCTGGTGTACGTGGCTATTTTCCACGCAAACCAGGCAGCGCCGGTCTGCTTGCGCCGGCTAACGCCATTCCATAAATACGGCGCCCGCATGGCGCTTCAGAATGGCGTTAGACGGCGCAAAATTTTTTGACGCTAAACTGCGTTAGCGCAGTTTAGCGTCAAAAAGTATAAATATGGGCCTTAGTATCCTCCTGTCTCCTCCGTCCACACAAACAGAATATTGTCAAGGTATTATGTCAGTCCATCCAGACTACTGTCCTACTTAAATCTACCTTCTAGGAAGGTACTGAGCCTCTCAAACAGTGCAAACCATACTACTCACCCCAGGCACCACCTAAATAAATACCTGTTAATTTGTAGCTGTTAGGATGGACTGGCAGTATCTGAAACATTGACTTTCAGTCCACCTTCATGACAATAAAAGCCCCCAATCATTTCCTTTACACCAATAACTCAGCTGCTTCAAAGATTGTGCAAGCCACCAAGCTATCCTCTTTGCCAAAGAAGGAGTCTGCTGTATCAGCCAATGGGTATGAGGAGATATATTTTCCTAACCCCACCCCCCAATCCTTCTTCAGCAGCAATCACAATAGTGAAAAGTGCGAATTTGCTAAATGGTGCATTCCGGAAGGTACTAACCACGCTTCCAAAGATAGTTTTTTTTTTTTTTTTTTTTGTCTTGATGAGATCCCAGGCATTTCCCTTGCTGGGATTAGGTTAGGCATAATGAAACTCTCCAACAGGCCCTGATATGTAATTGTAAAATCTTCTGTGAACCACCTACATAAGAAATCTGCTTCCCCTTCTGCCACCAATCCCTTGTTCTGCTCTTCACTGCTCAGTGGTGGCAGTGTGCACTGCTCTCTTCTGATTCATCACTTTTTCATACCCTGCTGTTCACCTCTTTTTGAGATCCTGAGCTGGCGATTGTCCTTCTTCTTTCTCCAGTCAGGCCACAAATAGCCTGCTATTCTCTCTCAACATTGCATTCTTGGATATGGTTCCCTGCACTTGCTACACTTGTGCATGAAACTACATGGCACCTTTGGGTTGCAATATCCTTGATCATATTGCCAGTAGTAGTCCTTTCTCTTAACCGATCCTTGCCCCTGTCTCATGACCTCTCCCTCTGCTAGGTGGGGGCTGAATGAAAGGTCCTCAAGCCCATCTCCCTTGAATCCATTCAGTAACCTGCACAAATCCTTACCAAATTGAAGTGAGGATGCCCTACCTACTTTGCCATGGTGGCTGCCATTTCACCCCAGGGGCAGATTGAAATTCCACATTCCCCCTTTTCCTAATTAGCCTGCTCTGGTATGTTTGCTTTTTCTCCCCCACCCAACTTCACTTTATATGCGTTTCCTTTGACATCTTGCCCTTTTGTCATTCTTCACTATCCATCCTTGTAGTGCCCCCAGAGTCTTGTTGTGGTCATCAAGCTTGTCACCCTGATCCTTACCAACTCTTGCACCTCCCTTCTGCTCCACCCTGCCTCTTGCCCTACCACTCTCATCCTCCTTTGACCCCTTTGCTGATCCCTCCTGTTCCTATGACCCACTGATTAAGCTGTTGCTGCTCCCGCCATCTGTTATACTCCTCCTCCTTCTCTCCCATTCACGCTTTCACCAACTCTTCCCTTTCCCTGTTCACTTACTCCCTCACCCTTTGTCCAAAAGTCTACTCACCTCAAAGCTAGTCTCTTCCGTCCTCTGACTCCCTATTTACTCAGTGCTTCCTTCTTTTCATTCACTTGCTCTGTATTGTCCTCCTTGCCTTCTCCTCCCTGTGCCCTTTCTCTCTGGGCAATGTCCTTTACATCTAAGCACACCTTCTCTTCCCCTTCTCACAATTCCTGCTCTGGGCTTTTTCTAAACATTCTTTTGTTTAGCTGCAGATCCACCAACCATGTACCCTTCTGCCTTCAGTCCTCCCTGGCCACTGTCAATCACCTTCGTCCTCTGTGCTCCCTTTTTTCATTTTTAATACCTTTCACATGTCCTCACTGCCACCTTCCCAATTCATCTCATCTTTTGACAGTTCTCTTAAGCCAATAGATGAAGGATTCTGATTCAAAGTGCTTTTCTGTATGTTCTATGCTGTGTGTGGTGTGTTTTGACGTGACATGAAGTCTACAGAGAGAGCTAAACCTTTCTGTACACAACCAGGATACTGAAGGAAGCATAAATGGTAGGGCAGTTATAAGGAGATTTGATTTTAAGAAAAACAGGAAGAGTAAGGGAACACATCTAAGTGGAAGTTTACTAATTAATTCATATTAGCAATTTTCTTAAGCATTATTCAAACCAAATAGCATAAATCCTGTTTCCGTTGTTGCATAGTGCATCTGTTGACCCAAATATAGTTCCTTTCTCATGTCATATCCCCCAACCTGCTCACACAGTTAATTTGCAACCTAGTCAATTTTTCTACTGAGAGGCCAAAGATTGTGTGAGCATAGAATCAGAACACCCATCTCACCCATCGAAGAGGATTTGAAGCTTTCTAATAGTCATTATAAAGTAGCAAACAATAGCAACCAATTATTGTTTCTGAGCTAGTCATTGCCTTGATCTCCACTTTTGTATTATATTTTACTGTATATTTTATACTGCTTTATCAGTAGCAGGAGTGGGGAAAAGGATTATTCATTCCACAGACCCATCATTCTCCTCAGAGGCTAAGACGTCAGGTAGAGGTTCACTCTCCTCCTCAACTCCATCGTTCACCAAAAGCAAAGTGAACTTAGACTTTCTGAAGTGTTTTTTGAGGTGATTGATATGAAACACCCTGTGGGATTACCTGGGGGTCTTAAGGTCCACCGCAGATATTGCCTTACCCTTATTTTCACTAAAACATAGTGCCCAGTCCAGCGTTCCTGTAGGGACCCAGGTTCCTTTGGTTCCATCACCCACACTTGCTGGCCAGGCTGGAATTCCATAGTGGTAGAATCTTTGTCATACCACTGTTTCATCACAGCATGGCTGGCTTCTAAATTGTCAGAAGCTTGCTTTTACAATGTTGCCATTTGGCTTCCGAAGACCAGCATGTAGCTCACTACATCCTGAGGAACCTTCTTGGGAGCTTGCTCCCACCCTTCCTTCACCAAACCAATATGTTCACCCTTCCTTCACTAAACCAAGAGGTTCTCTGACATGGTGCCCGTAAAGAAGCTTAAAGGAGCTGAAGCCCACTCCCTTCTGAGGTAACTCTCTGTAGGTAAAGAACAAAAAGGGCAAGAGGATATCCCAACTTTTCTTCAGACCCTCAGCCATACTTCTGATCAACCCTTTCAGTGTGTTTTTGAACCTTTCAACAAATCCAGTGGTTTGGGGATGGTAAGGGGTGGAGAACTTGTAAGTTACTCCACACACTTTCCACATAGACTGCATGGAGGAAGACAAGAAGTTGGTGCCTCTGTCAGACACCACTTCCTTGGGGAAACCCACCTTGTTAAAAATCCCTATTAGGGCCCTTGCCACTACAGGTGCAGTGATGGTCCTCAAAGGGACGGTCTTTGGGTTATTGGCCTGACAGGTCACACAGGTCCTACAGAATGTGTCTGAGGAAGTCCTGATCTTAGGCCATTAAAAGTGGGAGAAAAGCCTTACAAAGGATCTTGTCTTGACCCAAGTGTCCTGCCAGGGTATATTCATGAGCCAGCTCCAGTAGGAAGGTTCTTTAGCATTGGGGAACCACCAGGACCCTTGTTGTCCCATGCACAGGAATTTTAGGTTCACTGTTATGGAGGGTGTCCGCCCAGTAAATGTGATAGCTTCCAGAGACATCAACTGCTGATTGGGCTTTAGCCTGTTTCCTCATGCACTCATGGGTTGGGTATTCCCTCTGTGCTCTACAGAACTCTTCGTTGGTAGCTCCTCCTTTCACATGCCAGTCAGAAGGTGTAGGTGTAGGAAAGTATCCTCTTTCTAGCTTGGTTAACCCCACTTTTGGCCTTTTTGTCAGTGTGTTTGACTGTTTTCACTGGGATCCTGCTAACCAGGAACCCAGTGATTTTGCTCTCTCCTTTAAACGTGGTTGCTGGAACCATTTTCATCCTACAATTGGTACACTGGTGCCCCACTGTAAGTCCCTACTATATGGTACCCAGGTACCCAGGGCAATGGGGTTCCAGAGGATCCTTATGGGCTGCAGCATATATCTTGCCACCAATAGGGAGCCTAAGCAAAGGGTTCTGCAAGACTGCCATTACAGCCTTAGTGAAAAGGTGCAAGCACCCTTTAACTGCCACTTTTTACTGCACCAGGTCAATTATAAGTCACCCCTATGGCAGGCCTTCTAGTCCAGAGGGCAGGGTGCAAAGTACCTGTGTGACGGCACCCTGGCACTAGCACTGCCCTCACAAACTCCAAGCCCTTTTTCCCAGACTTCGTGAGTGCGAGGATGCCATTTTACGCTTTTACTGGAGATACGTCAATACCTAGCTAGCTACATAATGGTAACTCTGAACATTGAGATGTTTGGTATCAACCATGTTTGAATCATACCCCAATACTTTTGCAAGCATTGGTTATATGATTCTATGCACTCTGGGGTCTCCTTAGAGGACCCCAGTATTGCTCCTGCAGCCTTCTGAGGTTTTCAAGGCAGCCCAAGCTGCTGCCACTTCACATACAGGTTTCAGCCCTCCTGTTGCTTGAGCAGCTTAAGCCCAGGAAGGCAGAACAAAGGATTTCCTTGGGGAAAGGGATGTTAGACCCTCTCCCTTTGGAAATAGGTGTTAAAGGCTTGGGTGGGGAAGTAGCCTCCCCAAGCCACTGGTAATGCTTTGAAGGGCACATTTGGTGTCCTCCTTGAATAAACAGTCTACACCAGTTCAGGGACCCCCCAGTCCCTGCTCTGGTGCGAAACTGGACAAAGGAAAGGGGAGTGACCACTCCCCTGTCCATCATCACCCCAGGGGTGGTGCTCAGGGCTCCTCCAGAGGGTCCCTTGGTTTTGCCATCTTGGGTTCAAGGTTGGCAGGGAATTCTGGGAGCATCTGAGTGGCCAGTGCAGGCAGGTGACATCAGAGACCCCTCATGATAGGTAGTCACCCAACTAGTTGACCAATCACCCTTTCAGGGCTATTTAGGGTCTCTCTCTTGGATGGTTCATCAGATTCGGCTTGCAAGACTCCAGCTCTGCAACCTCCACTTGGACTTCTGACGGAGGAAACTGTATCTAGACTCTCCAGGACCCAACAAGCTACAACAAAGAAGCAAGACGCCTCCTGCAACTTGTATCCATGGCTCCTTCCAGCAACTGCAATGTTTCTCTGGTCGTGGATCCTCTGAGGACAGCCCGTCTTCAGCCTGCACTAGAAAGAAGAAGGAATCTCCTTTGGGCTGAAGGAGTCACTCCCCTGCATCTGCATCCACCAACTGCAATGATGACCGGTTACGTGGATCCCCTCTCCTGCTGAGCTGCGTGGATCCTGCATCATGGGTGGTAAACTGAACTGGTCTTGATGGTCCTCTCTTTGAGCTGTCCAACTTGGGTGAAGGTAAGCCCTTGCCTGCCCACGCAGGACAGTACCCCAATGCACCACATCAATTGCAGCTGCCAAGGTTTGTTTGCATCTTTTCCAAGGGATCTTCAGGCATCTTGAAGCTTCAGCCCTCAGCACTCAATCCTGCGACGCACAGCTCCCTGAGTTATTCTTCGGCACCGTGGGATCACTTTTCATAGTACTGTGCGGGCTTGACTTTTGTTTCTCCTTCCTATGGGACTCCTGTGGGCGCAGCCTATGCTTCTGTGGGCTCTCTGTATTGCTGAGGGCCTTTTCTGACTCCCCCTCCTAGGTAGAGTCCACCTGACCCTTCCTGGTCCCGGGGAGCTCAACTTTTTGCTAACCACGAGTTTTGCATGTGCCAAGGCTTGTTGGTGGAATCCGAAGAAGCAAACCAAACTGCAATCCTCCTTCCAGTGTGGGACATCACCTGCATCCTCCAGGAACTTGACTTCATCTTCTTGGGTGCAGAGCTGACTCTCCTTCATCACCGTTGATTCATCCCTTGCACCGTCAGTCTTATGGGTAGGGGCTCCTGCCCTTTCTTGACTCTCCTGTGCTTGTTGTTCTTGGTCCCCTTCTTCCACAGGGACTCTTGTCCAGGAATCCATTGTTGGTGTCTCGCAGTCTCTTCTGGGCTTTGCATAATTCTTCTTTCTTTCCAATTGGGTGCTCTGGGGAATTTACAGTAATTTACTCCTGCTTTCTTACCTTTGGGCTTTCCTAGTACTCCCAGCTCCCCACTAAACACTCCACTTACCTAGGTAGGGGACCAAGTCTTGCATTCCACTTTTTCAGTATATGTTTTGTGCTCCCCCTAGGGCTATTTCTTTCTATTGTGATTTTCACTAATTGCACTGTTTTCTAACTGTTTTTATGACTATTTCTGCATACTGGTGTATATAATTTGTGCAATACTTACCTCCTAAAGGAGGATGGCCTCTATGGTATTTTTGGTATTTGTGCTAACAAAATAAAGTACCTTTATTTTTGTAACACTGAGGGGCATATTTATACTCTGTTTGCACCGAGTTAGTGTCATTTTTTTTTACTCTAATTCGGTGCAAAACTAACTCCATATTTATACTTTGGTGCTAGACCCCTCTAGCACCAAATTTATGGAGTTAAAGTCATTTTTTGAAAGTGGAGACCTACTTTGCCTTAATGAGATGCAAGGTAGGCGTTCCCATGCAAAAAATGACTATATGGCCTTAACGCCATATTTAGGGGCATATTTATACTCTGCGGCATATTTATACTCTGTTTGCACCGAATTAGTGTAATTTTTTTTTAATCTAAATTCGGTGCAAAACTAACTCCATATTTATACTTTGGTGCTAGACCCATCTACCACCAAGGCCCTGATTTAAACTTTTTTTGCACCGCATTAACGTCATTTTAGGACACAAAAGTGGCGCAAACTTACAAAATATTGGCACTTATTTATACTTTTTGCTGCAAAACTGCACGAACTCAGTTTTGCACCAAAAAGTTTAGCACCGGCTTGCACCATTTCTGTACACCAGCCGGGCACCATATTTATGGAATGGTGCAAGCCGGTGCAAAGGGTAGGATAGAGTTTTAAAAAATGACTTTAGTCGGGTGGGGCTCGCAGTATAGAAGAAGAGGGTTTAGCACCAAAAAATGTCTTTAGGCAGGTTAGAGTAAAAAAAAATGACTCTAACCAGATTAGCGTCATTTTATGGTGCTAATCCTACCATGCCACATGACTCCTGCCTTAGAAAAGGCAGGAGTCATGCCCACCACCCCAGTGGCCAGCACAGAGGACAGGGGTCCCCTGGGCATGGCCATTCCACCCTGTGCCATGTATGGGGGCCCATTTCAGGGCCCCCTATGGCACTTTCAAAAATAAAATGCACTTACCTGTACTTACCTGGGATGGGGTCCCCCATCCTCGTAGTCCCTCTAGTGTGGGTGGGGGTGCCCCTAGGACCTACGGAAGGCACCTCTGGGCTTATTCCATGGTGTTCCACCATGGAAATAGGCCACAGGTCCCCTAACGCCTGCCCTGACCCAGGTCTTAAAAAATGGGGCAAAGCAAGCTTTGCCCCATTTTTTGACCCCTCCTCCCTCCCTTGCACCATTTTTACATGGGAGTATAAAAATGGTGTTAAGGCCATAGAGTCATTTTTTTGCACGGGAACGCCTACCTTGCATCTCATTAAGGCAAGGTAGGTTTCCACTTCCCAAAAATGACTTTAACTCCATAAATTTGGTGCTAGACGGGTCTAGCACCAAAGTATAAATATGGAGTTAGTTTTGCACTGAATTAGAGTAAAAAAAAAAAACGCTAATTCAGTGCAAGCAGAGTATAAATATGCCCCTTAGCGTCAAAAAATTATGCTAATCTGGTCAGAATCATTTATTTTGACTCAAAACTGCCTAACGTCATTTTTTTTTAAGCTAGCCTACCCTTTGCACCGGCTTGCACCATTCCATAAATATGGTGCCCAGCTGGTGCTAAAAAATGATGCAAGCCGGTGCAAAACTTTTTGGGGCAAAACTGCCTTAGTGCAGTTTTGCACCAAAAAGTATAAATAAGGCCCTGAGTATTTTTTCATGTGTGTAAGTGCTGTGTGACTACAATGGTATTGCATGAGCTTTGCATGTCTCCTAGATAAGCCTTGGCTGCTCATCCACAGCTACCTCTAGAGAGCCTGGCTTCTAGACACTGACTACACTACAGTAATAATGGATACCTGGATCTAGTATGAGGTGTAAGTACCTTGCGTACCCACCATGCACCAGGCCAGCCTCCTACAGTAGGCAGCTTACCAAGGGTAGCAGTGCCCTCCTCAGTGTACTCTGGGGAGGCCACCACAGGTACCCCACTCATTCCACTGTGGGTACACTCAAGGGCTGGATTCCCATGCCCTCTGCCTTTTCACTTCTTAGCAGCTGGCTGGGCCATTGTTCCAAGCTCCAGCCCTTCTTGACTCCCCACTCAAGCAGCAATGGACCTTGTTGTTGCACAGATCCAATGAGGTAACCCCAACATCTCCACATGAGCCTTAAGTTCAACTTTTTTCCAGATAGAGGACTCAAGATCATGACTCAACAAACCGTCCACAGGCATGGCAGTGCTCACAGCAACCTTCAGAAGCAGAAACACCAATGTTACAATTTTTAGGGGAGAGGAACAGGCACGTTAGCACTGGTTAGAAATGGTAAAGTGCTCAGGGGCATATTTATACTCTGTTTGCACCAGAATTGTGTCGTTTTTTTGACGCAATTCCGACGCAAACCTAACTCCATATTTATACTTTGGCGTTAGACGCGTCTAGCGCCAAAGTTCATGGAGTTTGCGTCATTTTTTAGCGTGGACACCTACTTTGCGTTAATGATATGCAAGGTAGGCGTTCCCATCTAAAAAATTGACTCTGAGGCATGTGCGCCGTATTTACACTCCCGGGCAAAAATCACGCCCGGGAGTGGGCGGGTCAAAAAAAATGACGTCCGCCCGCTTTTGCGCTGTTTTTTAGCGCCTGGTCAGGGCAGGCGTTAAGGGACCTGTGGGCTCGGAAGGAGCCCAGAGGTGCCCTCCCAAGCCCCCAGGGACACCCCCTGCCACCCTTGCCCACCCCAGGAGGACACCCAAGGCTGGAGGGACCCATCCCAGGGACATTAAGGTAAGTTGGGATAAGTATTTTTTGTTAATTTTTTTGTGGCATAGGGGGGCCTGATTTGTGCCCCCCTACATGCCACTATGCCCAATGACCATGCCCAGGGGACATAAGTCCCCTGGGCATGGCCATTGGGCAAGGGGGCATGACTCCTGTCTTTGCTAAGACAGGAGTCATTTCAATGGGGGTTGGGAGTCGAAAAAAATGGCGCAAATCGGGTTGAGGCGAAAAATTTGCCTCAGCCTGACTTGCCCCATTTTTTGGAGCCCAAGCTCCATATCCCCCTACGCCGGCGCTGCCTGGTGTACGTCGTTTTTTTTCACGCACACCAGGCAGCGCCGGCGGCTAACGCCGGCTAACGTCATTGAATAAATATGGCGCCCGCATGGCGCTTCAGAATGGCGTTAGCCGGCGCTAATTTTTTTGACGCAAAACTGCGTTAGCGCCGTTTTGCGTCAAAAAGTATAAATATGGCCCTCAGAGTCTTAAGGCTAACAAAAAGATACACCTAAAAGCAGGAGGTGTAGGCAAAAAGTCTGGGGTGAGACCACACTAAGGATACCAGGTCTAACACCATATTTTGCCTTAGATTTATGGTACATGGGTATTTGAATGCAACCACCCATGTATAGGAAAGTACCATCTTTCTTGGCATGTTACCCCCAATTTTACCTGCATGTCAGTATGTTTTTGCCTGTCTCACTGGGATCCTGCTGGTCAGGACCCCAGTACTCATAGTTTATGGCCTAATGTGTGTGGTGTGTATAGTGTTTGACTGTGTCACTAAGGCTCTGCTAATCAGAACCTCAGTGCTTATGCTCTCTCTGCTCTTAAATTTGTCACTGTAGGCTAGTGACTTCATTTACCAATTTCAATTGTCACACTGGACCCCCCTTACAAGTCCCTAGTATATGGTACCTAGGTACCCAGGTCATTGGGGTTCCAGGAGATCCTTATGGACTGCAGCATTTCTTTTGCCAACCATAAGGAGCTCAGACAAACCCTTCCACAGGCCTACCATTGCAGCCTGCGTGAAATAGTGTACACACTATTCCACAGCCTTTTTCACTGCACTTAAGTAACTCATACGTCGCCTATATGTCTAACCTTCACTTGCTGAAGGTTAGGTGCAAAGTTACTAAGTGTGTGGGCACCCTTGCACTAGCAAAGGTGCCACCACATAGTTCAGGGCCATTTCCCGGGACTTTGTGAGTGTGAGAACGCCATTAAACGCATGCACTACATATAGGTCAATACCTACATGTAGCTTTACAATGGTAACTCTGAATATGGCCATGTAAGGTGTCTAAGATCAATGAATTGTCCCCCCATTCCAAATATGGTATTGGGGAGCCAATTCCATGCACTCCACTATTGACCCCCAGTACTGCCAAACCAGCTCTCAGAGGCTTGCACTGCAGCTACAGCTGCTGCCACCTCACAGACAGAGTTCTGCCCTCCTGAGGTCTGAGCATCGCAGTCCCAGGAAAGCAGAACAAAGCATTTCCTTTGGGAGGAGGGTGTTACACCCTCTCTCTTTGGAAACAGGTGTTACAGGCTGGGGAGAGGTAGCCTCCCCCAGCCTCTGGAAATGCTTTGAAGGGCACAGATGGTGCCCTTCTTGCATAAGCCAGTCTACACTGGTTCAGGGACCCCTTCTCCCCTGCTCTGGCGTGAAGCTGGACAAAGGAAAGGGGAATGACCACTCCCCTGTCCATCACCACCCCATGGGTGGTTCCCAGAGCTCCTCCTGTGTGTCTCAGACTTTAGCCATCTTGCTTTGCAAGGTGTGGGGCACTCTGGAGGGCTCTGAGTGGCCAGTGCCAGCAGGTGACATCAGAGGCCCCTCCTGATAGGTCCTTACCTGATAATGTAGCCAATACCCCTCTCAGGGCTACTTAGGGTCACTCCTGTGGGTTCTCTTCAGATTCTACTTGCAAGTTTCCAGCAGGAGTACTCTGCAACTACTACTTCATCCTCTGACCTCGGATCAACCTCAGCCTGCGCCAGGAACCGCTGTTACAGCAACAAAGTATCCACAAGGGATACTTTTCTTCTGCAACTTCAGCTCATGCCAGCATCTGCAACAGTTTCCTCAGTGTGCACACTCTGAGGACTCCCTGTCTTCACCCTGCACCAGAAGGACCAAAGAAATCTCCTGTGGGGTGATGGAGTCACTCCCCTGCTCACGCAAGCACCTTTCAAGTCGATGACTGGTTCTCTTGGCCTCCTCTCCTGGTGACAAGCGTGCTCCTTGGAACACAGAGGGTAGGCCCCATCAAGACAGACTTTCCTGAGGTCCTTCTGTCACAATTTGGAGGAGGTAAGACCTTGCCTTCCCCCACAAGGACAGTACCCCTGCCCACAGCGTCTTCTTCACCTCCTGAGCTCTCTGTGCACTATTTGCAAAATTCCTTAATGCATAGCCTGGCCCATGTTCCCAGCACTCTATCCTGCGATGCTCAACTCGCTGAGTTGTTCTCAGGCGGCATGGGACCTTTCTTTGTAGTGCTGCACCAACCACATTTTGCACCTCCTTTGTCCCCATGTCCTGGGATTCTGTGGGTGCTATCTGGTGCTCTGAGGGCTCTCTGAAGTGCTGAGAGCCCCCTCTTCCTCCTCACACAGAGTTGAGGCCCCAAGGTCCCTCCGGGGTCCAGATAGTGCCTAGTTGACGCAAAACACAACTTTGCCAGAACCAAGGCTTGTTGGAGGAATCCAGCAGCAAAACTCATCTGCATCCAACTTCACGACGTGGGACATAATGTGCATCATGCAGGAACCTGCTGGCATCTTCCTAGGGTGCACTTCTGTCTGCAGTCTTCGTCCAACTGGGGACTCTTCTTTTGCACCCTCTTCTGTGTTAGCAGGGGCTCCTGTCCTTCCTGGAACTTCTTTCGACTTCAGGTCCAGGAGTCCACTGTTTGTTGTTTGCAGACTTGGTTGGTTTTTACAATAATTCCCATCACAAGGTGTAGTGTGTCCTAAGGAAACTGGCCGTACTTTACTCCTGCTTTTCTGGGCTCTGGGGTGGGGTAATTTACTTACCATTACTGTATTCTTACTCTCCCAGTGATTCTGTACACACTACACTTGTCTGGGGGGAATTCTTGATTCGCATTCCACTTTCTTAGTATATGGTCTGTGTTGCCCCTAGAGCTATTTTCTCCCATTGCATTCTATAACATTTCCTATTGTTTTCCCTATCCTATGTCTAATTACTTACCTTATTTTGATGACTAGTGTGTATATTGTGTATAATACTTACCCCCAGAAGGAGTATTGCCTCTAAGATATTTTTGGTACTGTGTCACCCAAATAAACTACCTTTATTTTTGGTAACACTGAGTATTGTCTTTCCTTGTGTATAAGTACTGTGTAACTATAAGTGGTATTACATGAGCTTTGCATGTCTCTTAGTTCAGCCTAAGCTGCTCTGCTACAGCTACCTCTATCAGCCTAAGCTGCTAGAACACTACTACTTCACTAATAAGGGATAACTGGACCTGGTATGAGGTGTAAGTACCCATAATACACACTATAAACCAGGCCAGCCTCCTACACCATGGGTTTTGGCACAAATCCCTCTTTACGAACTTTGATACACAGGAGTTTGTGCCTAAGTCTTACGCCTCCTCTAAGCAGGTATAAGAAGAAGAAATGCTTTTGTTACTCCTTGTTTTCCCACTTTGCATGTGTGCTGCATTGTAAAGCATGCATACAAAGTTGGAAGGGCATTAAGCATTGTTTTTGTACTGGAAGGGGTCCTTTCCAGTAAAAAAAACTATGCTTCAGAGATTACACTCACTCTTGCACCACCACCCACACCAGAGGGAAACCAGAGGATGGGGGCGGGGCATCCCAGGTAAGTAGGGTAAGTAGAGGTAAATATTTTTTTTTAAATCAATTGAAGTGCCCCCCTAAATGGCACTGGGTGCAATGGCTATGCCTAGGGGAGACTTGTCCCCTGTGCTGGACCTTGGGGTGGTGGGCATGACTCCTGTCTTTTGTAAGACAGGAGTCATGTGGTATGGATGGTTTTGTGTCAGGAAATGACTCTAGGTTGGTTAACAGCATTTTTTGCCTCTAACCAGCAAAACCCTGTGCCCCCGTACCACCACCCCCACCCGGCTAACGTCATTTTATCTGACGCTAGCCCAACCAGTGCACCAGCTTATGGGATTCCATAAATTTGGCACCCTGCTGGTGCTCAGGAATAGCGCAAGTCGGCGCTATACTTTTTTACGGAAAAATGCGTTTCTGAGTTTTGTGTCAAAAAGTATAAATATGGGCCTAAATCTCACACAGCTGCAATCAAAGATCCCGTTCCACCTGAGTGTACTCCATTGTTTGTTATACTGATAGTGAATAATAGAATATTATTCACTATTAGTATAACGAAGAAGAGGCAGAAAAGAAGGAATGCAGATGCACCCCTGCATTCCTGGCACTGATTTTGCCAATTCTGAGGCCAGGGGCAGCAAAGGCAGTACCTTGGGTCTCAAAGCCTCCTACCCCTAAAGGGTGTTGAAGCATGCACCATGAAAATAATCAATAATTAACAGGCAGTGGCCTACTTCTCAAACAATTCCCAAAGGCTACCACTGAAATAAAATAAAATAAAAAAGAAATGGCTACACCACTGAAGCTTACAGGGGAAAACTATGAATTAGGATGTGTAGTCTAAAAAGAACTTATCAAATCAGAGTATACTGTTCCAATAAAATGGACATCACACAACCAATTAATTCAGGAGTCACCAGGTCAAAATGCATACGTTAAGTTTCAGGGTGATCCATCAAGCAGGGGCTGAGGAAAATGGGTGGTCCCAAAACACTTTTTCCCTATTCTTTTTTCCACAGGGATTTTGCACAGTGATAGCGCCTGAGCCACTGGACAGAATTACACTGAATTTCGCAGAAAGGTAGCTCTTGGTCCAGAAAGAGCCCTTTTTGTTATTTAGTGTAAGTCTATGCAGTAGTTTTAGAGAAATCAAAGAAAATCCAAATTTGTATATATAGGAACGTGAAGGATTCGCAACCCCTCCTGAACTCATGCTAAGATTGTCTGCCAACACTTCAACAAGTCGGTTTCAGCAAAGTTCCAGAAAAAAAGGTTAAAACAAAGAAAAGGGACCAGGGTACGGACACCCTAACCCCTTAGCTCTAGTTGTAGGGTCCTGGAAGGACTCCCACCAGGGCTCAATAGCACTTTAAAAAAAATGTTTCAGCAAATTTGAAATGGGGTTGCAAATCCGGGCAAAAATGTAAAATAAAATAACTGGTGCTTCTGTGTTGGTTTTCTTTCAAGCCCCCGGGTGGAAAAGGTCCCGGGGGTATTTAAATGCAGGGGGACTTTCCTGCCCCCCCCGGACCACCGTCTCCCCACGGCTATAATTACATTAAATGCGGGGGCCTACTTGGCCCTCCTCAGCTCCGGAGACCGCCACCTTCCTATAGTAAGGACCAAGTTTCCACTGAAATTTTTTTTTTTTACTTGCCTAAGTCATTGGCTACCTTTCATGAACCTTCACGAAATTTTCAAAAAAAAGAATCTTGCTGTGCATGGGGAGTTTTGAGGTGATTCGTCAAGTGGGCAGAGAAAAAAGGGGAGTCAAAAAAAGGGCATTTCCCATAGGGGTTTTAGATACAACTACAGCCTGAACCGCTGGACGGAATTACACCACATTTGGCACGAAGGTATCTTGGTCCAAAAATAGTGCTTTTTATTATTTGGTGTAAATTCATTCAGTAGTTTTTTTTTATATTAAAAGAAAAAATATATAGATATCTAGAGGCGCGAAGGATTCGCAAATGATAAGCTTGTGCAGAGATCTGTAGAGCTTTAATTGGCTGACACCACTTCAACCAGGAAGACTGCCACCTTCCCAGGGCTAATGTTGAACTATATGAGGGGGGCATGTGCCCCCCCCTGCAGCCCCAGGGACCGCCACCTCCCAGGGCTAAAATGAAATAATGAAGGGGGTCTGTTGCGGATCCCCGGGGACCACCACTTTCTGGGGCTTTTAGTGTAAATTTAGTGGGGGCACGTGGCCCTCCCATGGTCCCAGAGACCACCACCTCCCCAGTGCTAAAATGACAATGAATGAGTTAGGGGCAGTGTACACCACCCCCTGCGGCCAGTGGAGGGGTCCCAGTGGAGGGGTCCCAGGAAGCACCACCTCCTCAGGTCAAATTTTAATGTTGGAAGGGGGCCACATAGCCCCCCTCAAGGAGCAAATAATGCCCCTGGAGAACACTACCCCCAGGGACGGCTCATACTATGTCTTGTGGTGTCCACCACCAGGGCATAGCTGTTTGCTCAGACTTGGCTTGAGCTGTGACAGCTCCTGTCAAGTCAGAGCAAACACTCCGCTCACAGCAATTGAGAACTGTCAAACAGCTCTCACTTGTTGTGAGCGGAGGTTTCTTCTGTTTTCCTGCCTGCAAACAGGCAGGCAGGGAAACAGAGGAAACAATATCTCTCAGAGAGGAAGCTGCATCATTAGCAGAAGGTGTAGAGTCAGCTGTGACCGTGGGGGCGTTGATGAGCCCCCTGTAGTCCTACTACCTACTGGGTGCCCTGGAGGGCACCCAGGATAGGTGGCTGGGCCCTGGATGCTACTGTCCCTGGGACCTAAATCAGCCCTGAGGAGAGGGGCCACATGGCCACCCCCTCCAAACAAAACATATGTTAAGGCCAGCCCCAGGAGATTAGCTGCCTGGGGCCAGGATCAGACCATGAAGGGGGTCAGCCAGCACCCCTTTCCTCAAAAATCAATAATTAGGAGTCCGTGTCCTGAAGGATGGGGTCCCTGGGACAGAAATTGGCCAGGGGAGGGAGCCCCGTGGGACTCCTCCCCAAAAATATTATAAAAATGATGAGACTGGCCCCAGGGGATGGGTTCCCCAGAGCTGAAATCTGCCAGGGAAGCGGGCTGTTCAGCCCCCTTCTCTTTTTATTGAAGGCAGGCCCTGGAAGATAGGGTCCCCAGGGCCAAGATTGGCCCAGGGAGGGGGGCCACGTGCCACCCCTCCCCCAAAAAACAATAATTATAAGGCCAGACCCCAGGGGATAGGATCCCCAGGGCCAAAATCTGCTGGAGGAGGGGAGGTGCACAGATCTCCTACTCCCCCCAAAAATTATAAGGCTGGCCCTGAGGATGGCGTCCCCTGGGGTGAAATCGGGCAGGGATGGGGTTCCTGGGATCAATATGGCCTGGGTAGATGGGCCACCTGGCTCCCCACATGCAGTTGTAGTGGGTTCCAGGGAATAGAATCCCCTAGGCTGAAATCGGCCACGGGAGAGGAGCTGTGTGGCCCCATCCCAAAAATATTTTTATAATTCCAAGCCTGACACCAGGGGTTGGAGTCCACAGGGCCATAATTGTCCAGGGGGGGGGGCTGCTCAGTCCCCCTCCTCTGATTATTGAAAGCCGGGTCCCAGGGGATGGTCCCCAGGGCCGAAATTGGTAGGGGGACGGGGCCACTCAGACCTCCTCCTCTGTTTTTTTAAAGCTGGGCCCCAGGGGATGGGATCCCTAGGGCCGGGATCGGCGTGGGGAGGGGTGCAATGTGCCTCCCAAGGTGTTGTAGTGGGCCTTTTGGGATGGGGACCCCGGAGTCAAAATCAGCCATGGGGCTACGGAGCCCCCTTGCTAACTAACCAGTAGAAAGTGCTCCAGTTGGATAGACATTTTGGCCCATATTTATACTTTTTGCTGCAAAACTGCGCAAATGCAGTCTTGCAGCAAAAAGTATGCCGCAGGATTGCGTCATTCCAAAGTTCCAGCTTGCTGCCAAATTTATGGAATCCAGCAAGCCAGTTCAAAGGGTGGGCTATCATCAGAAAACAATGACGTTAGTCGGGGCGGGGTGGCGGTACAGGTGAAGAGGGTTTTACCTCAAAAAATGATGCTAGGCTGGTTAGAGGCAAAAAAATGCCTCAAACCAGCCTAGCGTCACTTCCTGACGCAAAACCATCCATACCACATGACTCCTGTCTTATAAAAAACAGGAGTCATTCCCACCACCCCAGTGGGTAGCACAGGGGACCAGGGTCCTCTGGGCATGGCCATTGACCAAGAGCCATGCAGGTGGGCCTATGTCAGGGCCCCCAATGGCACATAAAATGTTTTTTTTAAATACTTACCTGGGATGGGTCCCCTATCCTCTGGTGTCCCTCTGGTGTGGGTGGGTGAGTTCCTGGGGTTTGGGGTGGGCACCTGTGGGCCCATTCCATGGTGTTTAACCATGAAAACGGCTCCACAGGTCCCCTAACGCCTGGTCTGAACCAGGCATTAAATAATGGTGCAAAGCTGCACCATTATTGAGTCCCTCCTCCCACCCTTGCTACATTTTAGCACGGGTGGATAAAAATGGGGCTCTGGGGATAGCACCATTTTTTAGATGGGAACGCCTACCTTGCATCTCATTGGCGCAAGGTAGGTGCACGCATCTAAAAAATGGTACTAACTGCAATATTTTGACACTAGACATGTCTAGCATCAAAATATAAATATGGAGTTAAGTTTGCACTGAATTTGTGTAAAAAATTATGCAAATCGGCATAAATATAGTATAAATATGCATCTTTATGTAAACTGTGGACTCTTATTGGATAAATGAGCAGGTGAGCTTCTGTTCTGGCCATGATGCTCATTTCACAGAAATTAAACTTCAAGAGGAGGCATTTACAAACAGGAATGTAGTAGGTGCCCCCAGCTGAAGCTCCACTTCCAGAAAGGACAAATTATCCTAACTGATGGGCTCGGTGAAGGCAGAGCAAGTGTGCTTACTCAGTGATTCCATATTGAAAAACTATCTGAAATACTTCATGGAGGTGAACGCATCTTTCATCTATTGCAGCGCAATCAGGCACTCTCACACTCACTCTCACACCCAGACAGACACTATCACAGTCACTCTCACACCCCTAGACACCCTCTCACACACATTCTCACTCCCAGAGAGAGACAGGCCTTGTGACCAACTCCCACTGTGCGTGGCCAAAGGCTATGTGCAGCATGGGGTTGGGTGGATGGGGGGGTGGCCACAGGCACTAGCCATAGGCCAGGCCCTGGGACCAAGCCCTGCTTTGGCTGTGCATGGCACAGGGTTTGGTGGTTACAGGAGGTTGATCACGGGGCCTGACCTGTGGCCAGGCCCTGAGGCCAATTCCTGCTGTGCATGGCCAAAGGTGGTTGGATTAATATATAGTAATTAAAAATGTCTTTACAGTAAAAAAAAATCATAGAAATTCACTGAATAAAACAACGGTTACAGGGACTTTGTAGTTAGGCTCAGATTTCACTGGTACAAAACCATTCAAATTCAACAGTTATAGTTAGAGGTAATTCAAGTAATTTTAACTCACGGCCTAAGATTACTATAACTCGCGCCTCTGCCATGCACTGCTAATTACCCCAGATATTACAGAACTCAAGATAACTTTGAAAAGTTAATAAAAATATCAATGAAACATTAGAAGCCAAATTATTGAAGTAAAAACTGTGCATGGCGGGGGCATGAGTTATAGTTACCTTAGGCCGTGAGGCCTGTAAGACCCTCAAGACAACATGGCCTAGAAGAGAAAAGCTCAGTGCGGTTCACCTTCCAGTCCCTAAATTCGTATTGTGTCTAAATAAATGACAAGAAGCATGCCACTCACGCCTCCAAAAAAGTGAATTCACCACCGTGTCATATTTAAATACAGCCTATAGAGTTGTTAACACTTTGTCAGTCAACATTAGCTTTATTCCCCAAGAATGATGTGTGTCGCTATTTTCACCAGCTGCATGTCAACGAAGGGGTAATGGAAAAAGAACTGCGTGAACATATATGGATCCATTAAACACCTGCTTCGTAATCCACATCACGCCTGTACATCAGATCCCTATTACCAGTGACTGTTCGGGAGCACTGCCCAGGCAAAGACGTGATGCGAAGACCAGATGCAGCTCCCCAGCCAGCTGCTTCCCAAAGGCGGTAGAGCGTATTGATTTTTGGCAACCTTTTGACATTAGCCTGTGCTTCAGCACGCGAGACAAAGGCACAGCGACAAAAATAGCTTTTACGAAAGTGTGCCATCTTCTTCAAAAGAGTAAGTGTTCGGATGTTCTGAATGACAGCAATAAAGGCCTTTTGACGCTTCCTCGCTTTTCTATCCCCTTCAATTGAAGGGGTGTATCACCATAACCTTTTTTCAAAATGGCGATTATCCTTAGTCTCAACCTCCGTGTCACCTTGGTATGTATCCACCTTCATTTTCATTATAACAGAAGGCAAGACAACAACGCGCCTCTTGCACGGCATTTCCCAATCAAAGCTGGGACAATAGAAAGTATAAACAGTTTACAGTTCATAGTTCAGTGTGGAATCTATTTTACAATGCGGAGGCACTCTCCACTGAAATACGGCGCTTGTTTTTTATTTACACAGACGCCTCTTGTTGCTCACACTGACAGTGGTAAGGAGGAGAGGGCTTTATATATCAGCGAGGAGGGATCAGTGAAGCGGAGGGTTGGTAAGGATCATCAGTGGGGGATGTAAATATCATGGTAGGTTACATGTGCTTCTTTAGCTGTCAACGAGGGACTATAAGGATCGTGGAACACTAAAAAATGAGGCTCAAAGGGTTTCAAACATGCGGGCACATTATTTATCACTAAAATATTAACAGGAATGCAAACCTGTAATAATTGTATTATTATTATTATTATTAGAATGAGTAGAAGTAGTAGCAGCAGTAGTAGTCATAAAAGTAGCAACATTATTATTAACTAATAGAATAATAATACTAGTAATATACTACTACTAATTGTAAGAATAACAATAACAATAACAGTCATTAATACTAGTACCATTTCTATTATTTTATTATATTAGGAATTCAAAAATACCTAATCAGAGAGCATGGAGGATCGTACTTATTTCCATCGAATCCTCATGCTGTTCTCAAATTGGTTCGGAGATGGCATTACATTGAGCAATATTCTCACATTTCTCTGACAGAAAGTCTTCATAGGTACACAAAGAATACCATGCCCAAATTACACATCTGCTAAAAGCTAAAAGACAGATGATAGATGGAATGCTGAACAATGCAAACATTCACCCCCACTCACAAGGTTCTAGGTTTAATCCATTGTTTTTTTTGGTTCCCCATGCACCCCAGTTTGGACCCAGCCATATGCAAACCAGTCTTGACTTTGCTCCCCATTTGAACAGTTCGCCCGAACTGCCAAGCCAGGTCCTCCCTGGACTGAAAGCAAACATCCTGGGACCAGTTTCAGGGTATCACTCTACATCAGCCAGGCTAGCTGGAATCCAGTTGTACCTGAGCTGACAGTTTGGGCTGGACTGTTCCCATTACTAAAGCATGATGTGGTAGCTCACTGTCATTTACCAACAGCACATTTTCCATTTCAAATGGTTACTTAGGGCCAGATGTAGCAAGATTTTGCGAGTCGCAAATGGCCCGAATCGCAATTTGCGACCCCGCAAAATCGGAAATGGGATGCAAAAACCCCATTTCCGAATCGCAAATAGCGACGCAAGCCATTACCGACTCGCAAAAGTTGCGACCCCATAGTGCGACCCACAAATAGGAAGTCGCAATTTGCGAGTCGCAAACCATATGAAAAAGCCAGTCGCAAATTGCGACTAGTCGCAAAAAGCCCATTTTGCACACCCAATTTACCACTAAGTCAGAGCAGGTGGTAACCAGAACCAAAGTAGAAAAGGAGACCCAGAAGGCACCTGCGTTACTCAAGATGGCGGAGATATATGTGATAGCAAGGAGGAGGAGAGTCCACGCCGAACAGCAGAGCAGGAGGAGAAGCCAGAGACAGGAGAGGATATACAGAACCAGGCAGACACTTTTCCAATAAACAGAGGAGGAGATATATGATAAATACAGACTCAGCAGTGCAGCAATATTAGAATTAAGAGATCTACTCAATCCGCAGCTGCAACGCCAGACTGTGCGCGGCAGCGCCATCCCCACACATGTGCAAGTGCTATGCTCACTGCACCTCTTGGCCTCGGGTAGCTATCAGGGGGTCATTGCTGGTGGGGTATCCCAAAGTGCACTCTCACGGTTCTTCAGATGTTTCTTAGATGCCATACGCACACTCATGTCCAGATACATATACCTACCCAGGAATGAGGCAGAAATCAACAGCACCAAGTTGGAATTCTACAGGATTGCCAACTTCCCTCATGTAATAGGGTTTGTAGACGGGACACATATACAAATATGCCCTCCTGCAAATCTGGAATATCTTTTCCGCAACCGGAAGTGTACCCACTCACTGAACATCCAGGTGGTATGTGATGCCCATTATGTCATTACTGACATGGTAGCCAAATTTCCAGGGAGTACCCATGACTCCTACATTTTCAGGCACAGTGGGATACACCAACGCCTAGAACGTGGGGAGTTTGGAGACGGATATCTCTTAGGTATTGCTGAATACACCCTGCAGCCATATACACAGGTCACTGTAGAAACCATCCATGCCCTGCTAACATTGTCCATTTATGCCAAACAGGTGACAGTGCATATGCGCTACGACCATGGATACTTACCCCGTACTTAACACCCAGCAATGAGAATGAGAGGCGATACAACAGTGCACATAGGAGGACCCGAAATGTCATAGAGAGGACCTTTGGACTGTTGAAGGCAAGATTCCGATGCCTCCACAGAAGTGGAGGTGCGCTCCAGTATGCCCCAATAACAGCATTCAAGATCGTTGGCGCATGTGCTATGCTGCACAACATTGCCACCAGACGTGGGCTACATCTCACCCCTGAAGACCCAGATTCGGAGGATGACGAGCAAGAGCTACCACATCGCCATCATGGGGATAGAAGCATTGCAAATCAAGGCAGACAGAGACGGGACCACATTGGAAACCAATACTTTGGATGGTACGTGCTAACTGTCACCACACACACTAATGTCACACACAAAGAGCCCAGTTGTGAAGTGGAACAAACAAGAACTTTTATTAAGTGAACCTAAGTATTTATGAACTGAACTTTTGGGAAGGGGCTGTAAATGTCCACCTGCAATGAGGACACATTCACCTCATATGCCTCAAGTGTCCTGCAGTGCATAGGCTCAACTCCTCCGCCTGGGACGCCCAGCATGGCTAGTGCTTGGAGTGTCAGCAGATCCCTGACGTGCACTGCCACTCCTCAATACCCTTGTGTCCGTGGCAGATGCACTACTGACGATGGAGCCCTCCTCACTATCTTGAGGTGTGTCTGCCGTGCCCCTAGCCACCTGTCTTGCCTCCATCATGTCCACAGCGTGGCTAATCCGACTCAGTCCCCGAGCCACATCTCCTGCGAAGTGGCCCAAGTCAACCTGCAAACTGACTGTACGGTGTGACAGCCCTGTGGTGTTGACTGCCAGGCGGACGATTGATGTAGCCATGCGGTCCAACCGGTGTATGAGTTGCCGCTCACGGCGCCTTGCACTCTCTCTCTCTGACACTAGTTCAGTTACGAGTTGACGGATGGAGAGTGCAAGGTCACTGACATGATTGTTCAGGCTTTGGAACTCTGTGTGCACCTGTGCCATCCCTGTGGTGAAATTCTGCTCCATACGCTGCATGGCCCCTGATATAACTCTCATCTGCCTTGTTTGCAGGCGCTGACCACTGATGAGGGTTGACTCCGCGGCGGACATGGAAGAGTCACCTACATCCTCCTGGGACACTGCAGGGACATGGACTCGGCGTCTGCAACGCGGTGGAGCATCAGGGTCCTGCTGTATGGCACTGTGGCTGGGACCGGGTGCTGTGTCGATCTTCCCAATGTCCATTGGTGCAGCTGGAGGGGACTGTGGTTGGGTGGTGCTGGGCCCTGTAGTGGCTGCTCCTGACTCCTGTGCTGCCTGTTGGCTGCTCTCTGCACCCTGGACGGACTGGCTGGTGGGGATGTCTTGTGGGAGACCTGTGGGACATAGGGAACACACTGTCAGTATCTAACATCTGTTGTATGCTTCCTAATAAACTGTTGCCTATCAGCTGACTACTGAACTACATTGCCCATAATGCACCATTCTGGTGGTTGCAAGTCTGGAATGGAGCTAATTTGGTTGTGCATGCTGCTGTGTACTGGGTGGGTGGGGGTATGGCAGTTATGGGTGTACATGTATGTTTCATGGTACTCACTTGTTGATGTTCCTGGCGCTGACGTGTCCAGCTCGCCCATTCCAGCCACTGCCTCAGGCTCAAGGGTCTGTTCCACAAGTTCCTCCATGGGTGCGGGTGGTGGGAAGGTGGATGGGCCTCCTCCTGTGCCCCTCATCTCCCAGAGGCGCTCTGCCACCCTCTCCTTGGTCCTGGAGTGCAGGTCATACCATCTCTTTTTGAGCTCCTCTATACTCCTGTTGCTCACCCCTATGGCGTTGACCTTCTCCTGGATGTCATTCCAAATCCTCCTTTTTTCAGTCTCTGGCACACTCAGGGCAGCCCTTCCGAATAGCTGGTCATGGTGCTGGCAGCATTCATCTGTCAGCACCTCCAGTTCCTTTTCTGAAAACTTCAGTTTTCTCTTCCTGCCAGAGTCCTCCATTCTTGCTGCTGTTCCTCCAGGTGGTAGCTCAGCAGTTGGAAAATGGTGTGGTCCTCCCTCCTCCCAGTTGTATTTGTAAACTTCCTGGCTGTGATGTCATCAGCAAGAAACAGGAAGTGTTTTCCAGACTGTTCTGCTGCACCTGCATGCAATTTGCGGCACAGTCGCAATTTGCGACACCCACTCGCAATTTGTGTGTCCGTTTTTAGCGAGGTCGCAAAAAGTGACCTCGCAAACAGCGGACTCGCAATCTGCGGTGCGACTTCATTTGCGAGTCGCAAAATGAAGTCGCTTTTTCTTGTTGGATACCAGTTTGCGAGTCGCAACGACTCACAATTTCCGACTCGATATTTTTTAGCTACCTACATCTGGCCCTAAATCTCCACAGATTTGCAGTGTTACTGATAAAGCTATATTGTGCAGAAATGATAATGTGTGGAATTTGGGCTCCAGCAAATTGAAATATTTATCATTCACACATCACCAAGTTAAATGCCTTGGTTTGCTTTCATACTATTAAAATTCATGGTTCCACCACATTTCAGAACTAGAATAAACAAGCTTCTTTTTTTGCTGTCCTAATGATTAATATAGTTTGAAATATTCGTACAGATTATTTACAGATATTTAAATTTTGTTATGTGCTAGAAACAAGTGACATCCTACAAACATTCCTACATTGCTCCCTCTACTCCAGCAAGAGTGTTTCTTAGTTCAGTTTACAAAATCTTCTCACGTTGTGGTCTGATAAAGAAAAGTAAGCACCAACTTCCATGTTTGAATAACAAGGAGAACATTGTCAGAAGGTATTGTGGTGTCTGAGCTGGAATCTCAGTCTGGAGTCAGAGTGTTGAATACACAGTGAGATTCCAGTGGAGTAAGCTGGACTAGGCTTTTCTCCACGGAAGCCGTCTGTTAACTTTGAATACAACTTGTTTTACCTGAAACCAAACATACTGGCAGCATCAATTGGAGGTGGATTACCATATTGGTAACAAGAATGGGGTACAGGAAACAGAAAAATATACAGAGAATCTAAGTGATTACTAGTACATGTGATAATCTTCATACCATGTAGGTGAGTGTTTAAGTTATTGAGGTATACAACACCTGCCTTGAGAATCATTATTGTGGATTTTGAACTGCCTACTGAACCTTTATAACACCAGAAGGAGCATATCATCATAAAAGAAGGCCATCTGGATCAATATCTGCACCTGCATAATTATTTAAAAACGAAAACAATGTGTTATACTTTCAAAACAATATTCCTGCATTTGGTAATACGAAGAAGGAATACACCGAAATGTTATTTAAGGTTATAACAATGTTTGACCTTTACACAATCCTCTCAAGTTGCAGTTAGAGTAATAAAAGCAAACACCAATTTCCATGTTTGAAGAATAAGAAGCAATTCGGCAGATGACAGTCTGACATCTGACCTCACTCTTTGAATACACGGCAAATATGATGAAATATAAACTACATATTATATGCTTCTGAATCCCATCATGGTTATTTTGGGGGTGCCATAGCACCCCAGCACCACTACTTCCTTTGCCTATGAGTGCATGATAATGAATAGACCGGAATGCAACCCTGAGTGACTGTGAATAATTCAAATATTCCTTCCAGCACTTTGTAGTTTGTTGCAGTAGACACCCTCAATGTGAGGAGTATTCCCAGGCATAGATTCTTTGCTCATTGTGCCACAGGGCTAAAGCTACACCTGAATGAGAAGGCCTAAGTAAACCAAAACTGGCCTTGGATTGCTTCTGTTTTCCCCTCTGTAGGTGCACTGTCCTGGAAGTTTTGACCAGACTGTTCCTTAGGTTGGACATGTAATGCTCTGCCTTTCCAGCCACCATTCATCCCTTCCTTACCTCAAACTCCCCATGCCTCCCTTCAACCATGCTGCAGCAAATCCAACTTTTCTGTATCACCATCCTAGTATTTTAATTTGTTCCTGCACTCTATTTTAGCTGCTTTTTAAAACTCTGTTTACTTTACCCTTTCTAAACAGGAGTTAAGTACCTGTGTTCCCCCTTTAAACATGGCTAAGTTGGTTAACACCTAATTAACCTATTTAACTTGTCTAAACGTATCCAGTTTTTTTGTATAGAAAATTTACACAGGCCTAGAAGTTAAATGCCACATTTGAATTGTGCCATCCACAGAATGGACTTGGAAAATATGGGTTCAGGCCTACTGTTTGTAGCCAGAATACGTCGGCCTAAAAACCTGCCAGGCCTGTCAATATAACTATGTTTGGCAGGTGAGAAATCCTCCTTTTAAAAGTTAATGGGTCTCCCTAGCAGGCCACCTTGCTGAACTACAAGGTAGGGTACCTGATGCTTGAAAGTATAACATGGGCAAAATTGAAATTGGTATGTTCCTTCAATAACTAAGCATTAAAAGTTATTTTCACTCGCAGGGCTGTCGCTGAATCTTAGCAAACGTCAAATTCCAGATTCTGACCTTTCATTTGTAATTATGGACAGGTCATGGATACAAAAGTAATTCAAAGACTATTTCTAATATTTATTGAGTCCAATTTAATGGTGAAGTCTGATTTTTAAATAGTATTTAGAAAAAGTAACTTTTGGAGAGATACCTTTCCCTCCCTAAAGCTCCTGGAGGCTAATTTATATCAGCTCTTCAGCAACACTTCAGCCAAGTGCTTAACCTCAATGAGATCTGAAAACACTCCCTGAGCAGGGTCAATTGCCTGGGTGAAGGAGGCGTTTTTCTTCCCTGACAGGAGAACCATTTGGGGTGGGTCCAATAATATAATTACCTTCAAAAGGGTCTGCCCTATAACTAGTAAATGTCAGGTGATACCTGTACCATTTGGGGTGGGTCCTGTAACATAATTCACTTTAACCTTGTCACAAGTAAATGTCAGGTGACCTGTAGCGGACCAGCCTTTGTCCACTAGTAAGGCTAGCACCAAACCCAGTCGGAGAAGAACTACCCCTAGAACCAGTTTTGAGAGAACACAGAGGAAGCAACTAATAATTACTCTTTCCACACCACTAGATGAGCACACAGGCTCTGCATAAAGGGAGTAAAATGTCCCCATCTTGTAAATAAGGTGCACTGTGGGATTGTTTTCAGTGGGGGAAAGAGGAAGTCCTACAAGAATGGGAATGGTTGCCCTGTGAGTCACCAATGCCCACAAGCTGATGCCAAATATATATGTGGCACCCTAAGGAACCTTTCACAGAACATTTTCTCGATCTGCACAACAGCATAACTTGTCTTCCCATGGTTCTGAAACTAGCAGTTATAGATAGTGTTTACCAGTCAAATTAAGTGCTACCTTTAAATATTGAGGTGTTCCTACTACTCCAAAAGGGCATGACTCCCGAGGGATGAGTGTTCTAACCAACTGTAGATTTGTCTGAGCTGGCTTGGACTGGTCAAGGCAGTAGGTGTCTCAAGGAGCATATAAGGCAAAATGTTAAAGCTATGCAGATCATAGCCTGAACAGTATGGGGGCTGGTAGTCTAGTGCAACTTCAAAGGATGATGAACAACTTCTTCCACCTAATTAGACAACTGCGTTGGGGAAGAAGAAAACAACTGCAGCTACTTAACCACCTGCACTGGCTTGGGAGCCCAAGGAGTTGCGAGCTTTTGGGTTTAACACTACTGTATCTTTTGTTTCAGTGTTTGTGCTCCGAAGTCTACATGCCTCCCATCTTCACATATGATGTCTACGTAATCCTTGTTAAGTCCTAGAGTTCAGTTCATTTTTCTTCCATCCTTTTCAGAAAAAAAGCTTCTAGATAAATTAGTCATATTGGCTTTTCTGTGGTCTTGGGCCAGATAATATATTATTCACCTGAAACCACTTCTGTTGGCTGTCTTTGCAGAACATTTGTGGATGTAAAGTGCTGGGTTTCCTTTCCTTTGAATTGCTACTTTTTCTCAATTGCAGAACATCTATGCTTGTAAAGCCCTAGGTTTCCTTCACTGTGCTTTGCACTTTTTCTCAATTCTTCTTATTCTTCATATTCCTAGATGGTGGCTCAGTTCTTATGGTACGATCAACACTCTCACTCAGTAAATGCACTGTTTTACTTTGGTGTGTAGTTCCAGATCCTCAGTCAGATTTTCAGTCTAGACAGTCTCCAGTTCTGGTTGCTGAGCTGTGGGTAAGTGCAAAACTCAATGCTTGAAGTACTCATTCCGTCTGTGTCAATTCCAGGGTGGAGAGGTTGGCTGATTTAGATGTCATCAGTGACAACCAGATTTGGTAGAAATCATTGACAGGTGACCGTGGACTGTAGGTGACTTAGTACCTTTCAGACCTGATTGCTTTTCCATCGGTGTGCAGTGATAGCAGCAATCTGCAATTTATATTATTTTTTTCCACACTGTGAGGTTTTACTGGAGGTTTCAGGATTGAGTTTGTTAGTGGTCAGATAAACCACTGGACCTTTTTCATGACTCTGCTGGATATCTTTTTTTTATCAATGTCTGGCCCTGTCCTACACTTTATGGGATTGGGCCTCTATCCTCATGACACTCACCTATCATTCTGGTTGCTGATACCATTCCTATCATAGTTCAGGTAGGGAAATTGATAACTATTTTGATTTGTGTAACCCTTTTGTGACTGGGTTACCACCAGTGCGACACTGGTGGTAACTGCAACTGCTTTGCAACCGTGTTCGCGGTCACTATGCAATGCAGCATCGCGCTGTGACTCGCAATTAGGAAAGGGAACACCCCTTCCTAATTGCGACTCGCAGTCCCGTTTTGCGAGTCGGTAACCAGGTTACTGACTACCAAAACGGGGATTGAGCATCGCAATGTGGTTTTTGCATGTCGCAAACAGCGAAATTAGCTGTTTGTGACGTGCAAAAACTTTGCTACATCTGGCCCTTATTGCTCATGAGCAAAAAGCCTAACACTTGTTCCACCATGATTTTTCCTGAGAGGTTTCCAGAGTCCATGCACTAGGCTGCCAGACATTACCTTCACTATTTGTGTTTTGGTGAGGTACAGCTAGAAAACTGAAAGAATTGGGCTGACAGCTGTCAGCTGGCATTGGAGTGACTCAGTCGCCTACAAGCAAAGATGCTGCTGCCCCTAATGCAGCAGTCTCGTAGAGATACAAGAGTCCTTATGACAAATGCATCCGCACATCAACCTTTGACCTGACAAGATTAAATACTGCAGGAGAATCTGGTGCATGAAAGAGACAACAAAGGGAGTCATGCTTTCCCTGTGTCCTGCTGCCTCCCACATGTTGACTGTACCTGAGGAATGCAGGAGACACATGACTTACAAAAAGGAATTCTCACTAATTTTGTGGGAAAGTCCCTGCAGCAGAGGACCTCAGAACTACCTGTGCTGATGTTGATGTCTTGCCTTCCAGCTCCGCCATGGGAAGATCAGTTAAAATTCCCCTCACCTGCTCAATAGGGAATTGACATGCTTACTATACACTAGGGATTAATTTCTGTTTGTTTTATGTAGGCAGGAAGACCACCTATCATTAGTGCAGAATCTTGCCATTCAGCTCCACTGGGGCAGATGGACTTGATCCTTGGTGGATTGTCCTGAATTTCTCCATATTTTTCTTCCAGCAGGAGTCAATATCCCCATTGGATGCAATGAATTACTTTCAATGTGCTTTTGGCAGATGGGAAGGTTTGCCCACCAATGGTTCTCACTCTCATCTGTCTATAGGGTGAAGTTTACTATTTGGTTCCCCTCTGGACAGGTTGACTGTATTTTTGCCATTCCATTTCATAGCCAAGGTAACTGAAATACCCACTGGATGCGTAGGTTAAGTCTAACTTGTTTATAGAAGGTGACTGTGAGCCCATAAATAAACCCACCTTCACCTGCCCACAGGAAAACCTACATTTTGCCTCCTGTGGATACAGACTGGTTTAGATGTTCCAAGATCTATTTTCATGGTGGTGAGAATGCCTACTGAAGACCAGGGATATGCTTGAGGCTACTGGACGTAGTGCCACATGTTCATGGTCTGATACTCACCATCATGTAGGAAATATCTTAGCTTTGTGATCCCCTATATAGTCGACTGGGTGAATTGTCCCTGTGGTTTACACAAAAGGAAGTTGTACTGCATATTAGATGGCAGTCTTTTTATTACACTAATTCTGTGACTCTATGAGTTTTGGTATGGATTTGTGATGCTGATGGCAGAATATTACTGGTAATAAATATCGAAGTCATAATGTCATGGGTAGCAGCATCTAGTGGAATGAAATGTTATTCCTAACAGTAATAAAGGAGAGTAGCGTGGGCAGTGTTTTAAATTTTAAGATGGACTATAAATATGTGTGTGTTTGTGCATGTACATATATATGGTGCATTATGGGAGTTGAAGTACTGACAAAGTCATGTGACTTGTATGGATTTAAAAGCACCTGTGTATAATGCAACCTGACCCCTGTGAACAAGGCATTGTCACTGAAACATGTCAGGATTATGATCATGCAGTCCCTTTTTATGAAATAAACCTGTGGTGTTAACCTAGACTTGGGCTTCAGCATTTTGTCCTTTTGTGGACTTGTTTAGCATGATTCTTCATCTCCGTTTTTTGACACCACCCTGCAGGGTTGGAGCCCCCAATGGATGGAGGTTGCAGAGTGGAAATTAATTGGGGGGCATGATTCTCTTGCCTCTGTACTAAACAAAGGAATCAACCTAAGATTTAAGGATACAGAAGTAAGAAAGGGGTGTTTACCTCTCCTTCACTGTTCTGGATCCCTTGAGTTAAAGAGACATTTTATACACTTTGAGTATTAGCATTAAGAATTAATTGAGAGTTGACAGGACTGTAAAAGAACATTAATATCATTGAAATCCACGGGGCTACTTTATTTTTTAGATGTCATGCTCCTGAAATAACATTACAGAAATGGAGAAGTTACACTATTTAAGCAGTATTATGTGACTGCACCATGGATTGGAGATTGTGATAGCAGTATGGGTGCATTATAAGAGTTGAAGTACTGACAAAGTCACTTGACAAGTATGGATTTAAAAGCACCTGTGTATAATGCAATTGTTCCCCTGTGAACAAGGCATTGTCTCTGAAACGTGTCAGCTGGATTATGAACATGCAGCCACTTTTCATGAAATAACTGTGTGGTGTTTACCATGCCTTGGCATTCAGCATTTTATGCTTTTGTGGATTTGGTTAACAAAATTCTCCGTCCCCTTTTTTCTGAAGCTGCCCTGCTGGGTTAGATACACCACTGATGGAGGTTGCATATTGGAGAGATCTATCTATCTATCTATCTATCTATCTATCTATCTATCTATCTATCTATCTATCTATCTATCTATCTATCTATCTATCTATCTATCTATCTATCTGTCTGTCTGTCTGTCTGTCTGTCTGTCTGTCTATCTATCTATCTATCTATCTATCTATCTGTCTATCTATCTATCTATCTAAACATATACACACATTTGTATTTTTTAAATATTTCTCATGTATTAAAATTATTCAAGTATTATTTTTAGGGTTAAAACCTTTATTGACAATATGGGCTGGTGGTGAATAAATGAAAATAGATTTCGAAAATGCTTTTATTGCACACATTGTAAAGTACAAAACATAATTTTAAAATATCATTCAAATTTGCATTCAGGTTGTTGGATATTAGTGGTTTTGTTTGGGTTTTTTAAAGTAATATTTAAATCTAACAGTATATTGTGTTTAATTTTTTATTGAAATAGATTTTTTGTGATAGTTTTCTTTGGTTGTTAATGTTGAATGTACAGAAATAGTCAATAATTCTAATGTTATTACAATATGCTTATCTTACAACTTTACAACTATATATTTTTTCTTTTGTGTGTTTGATTAGTGTTTTTATTTGAAATATGTACTAATTACGTGCAATTCTTTTCAATTATTATACAACAGATATGTATTTTCTGTTCTTTTTATTGTTATAGTTTGTACAATAAATCTGTTGTTAAAATTCTTTTTGAAAATGTATTTTTTTTGTTATACCAAATAGTGATTTATAGTGTGAATATATATATATATATATATATATATATATATATATATATATATATATATATATATATATATATATATATGTACTGGTGCAGCCATGGAGGGCTCCACCTACACTACTTTTATTCATTCTATGTGGACAAATCCTGAGCATTTTTTAATAGGTTGGTTCTAAGTGATGGTTTAACTCTAGGCCATTACATCCACAGACTTTTGTTACAATATATTAGAATGCTATGTATGTTCATGGGGAGATAGGACTTGTTTAACAGTCCAGAATCTCATTGTTCCCTGTCTAAAAGTGTGATCAAACCATGTTTTAACTTTTTGTGCCGCATCTAAGTCAACAGTTAAAGCATTTAATTTAACTGGGAATGCCCTTCACAGTTGTCAATTAATGAGGGGTTGCTATTTTATTTAATGATGTTGTCCAATAGCAATCACATATTCTTGTTGACAAGGTTCTGTCCGGATAGTGTACATTTTCTAGAAGCTTTTCCATGCATGGGTGCATGGTTCAAGGATGCAGTTCTGTCCCTGCAATGATCACTTTGCTCAGTTGACCCTGCATAGTTTTCTGCGGTGCAGGTTTTATATGGAATCTAAGACACTGTATTTATGACCATTGCTCAAAAAGGTTTATCTGAGACACTGTAGACCTGCCTTGCTTTTTCCACAGCAACTGCATTGACTGACATTTGTATTGCTGTATTGTTGTTTATTTCTAAGGTCATAAAGATCTCATGGAAATAGACTCTTAAACTGGTTTACAATTGATCATTTATGTGTTAAAAGCATATGTATGATTCTTTGGGGATCTACTCAATTAGGCCCTCATTACGCGTCTTAGCAGGCAGTGAAAAGCATGACAGGTGCTGCTACACCTGACTCATCACAACATTGCCACCGGAGGCAATGTTGTGGCTGTCTCCCACTGGGCCAGCAGGCAGAAACTCTGTTTCTACCTGCTGACCTAGCGGGAAACTCGTAATAGGGGCCACAGGAAGGAGACCGCACTTGCGGTCTCCTGAACTCAGCAGTTTGGCGGGCGGCATTTTCCGCCCGCCAAACTTGTAATGAAGGCCTAAGTGTTGTGATTTTAAACAATGTATAATAATTGATTTTTATTTGCTTATGAATTGTAAATTGATGCATTGGGATCTTTTTATGGTTTGTGAAAACCCAAATAAAGATTTTACTAACTGACTGACTCAAAAACACAGATAGGGTAGGATTTTAATTGTAAGAAGTCACCCTGGGTAAGAAAAAGTGTTGGAATGCACTCAAGACACACCAATCTAACCAGAGTTGCAGGTGGGCCTCTGACGCTGACGATGATGCCGATCTGAAACCTGTGGACACGGACACTGCTGTGCTCATGCCCGCCCCTCTGTGTTTGGAGACGCGCCACAGAACTGGTTGAACTGTGATGTGGACTAGAAGACTACATTTAAATCACCCAAGCCAGTCGGGACAATTAGAACCAGAGGGATGCTGTCCCAAAGCCCCACGCCTCTATCATTTTGTAGGGGAGCCTTCAGTACGCACCTAGTCAGCCTACAGTAAGCTTCTACGGGATAGCATGTACAACTGTACCAGCCCCCCGCAAGGAGCTGCAAGGTGCCTGGTCCGCTGCAGAGTTTGCACTGTACCCCTGAATTTGTCTAGGAGTGACCGTTACAAATTACTTCTGCTCTGGTGGTTTCAAAGGGAGAGGATAAGAAGACCTCTTGCTGCATCAAGATTCTGGGGCCCAAAGTATTGTACAGAAAATAATCTATGGTTTAAGGGAACTTTTTGGATGTGGCGGGGACAGCGGAACAGCTTCTTGGCGCTAAGGCATCAGGCAACAGCAGGAAGCAGAGGTAAGTGATTAGGCAGTTTAGGAGCACAGTTTCCTCACCTAACGTACTGTACTATTCAAAGAGGGATATCTAGGGTTCCTATTTTTGCAATTTTGTGGACCTCAATTGTGAGTAGGGCAACCAGTGTGGCCCTGGGATATTAATCAAGAGCTGTAACCCCTGCAAAGACTGTACTAACAATATAAGGACAATGGAGCAGGGAAGGGGTACAATTTGAAAGGGACTGACCAGTCACCCAAAGAAGGATGTATACAATATGGCAGGGAAAAGGTCCGTAGAAGAGACTCAGATAACTCACAAAGAAGGAGAAACAAGCCCTTTGTGAGGCAATGCAAAGTAACAAAATTACTATAACCAAAATAGCACCTCCTGGAGAGAGACGAGGTTGTCCATATTGAAATCGATCAAGGACTTTGTGGATAAACATTTTAAGAGGAAGAAACCCCTTTCTGAACCCCAAAGCCCTGGAAAAGTGCTACTAGGAGCTCCAGGGTATGATAGTTACCAACTCCTGGACTTAAGTCTTCCCTCTATACATAATTTAGATACAATGGATTTGAACGGACTTCCTTTGGAACCAAAGCTGTCCTCATGCCTGCAGTTTCTCCTTATTAGATAACATGGGGTTGCATCAGGAGGGGTATGAAGGCACCCAAGAGGTGAAACAAGATAAAGTGGTTAGCAAGGACCATAGAGAGGTCCCAGGAAACTCACATGAGAAGTGTGTGGCTGTAGGGAATGATATCTCAGAAGGAATTGTGTACAATTCAATTTTAAACTTAGGGACAGAGGCGATCCCTTCCGCTTCTATGTTGGATATAATGTTGATTTTCCAAAAACCTTGAAAGGATTATTGGAGATTACTGTGATGAAAAATGACATTCTAAAGTCACAGAAAGACCAATTGCAAATTATTGCGGGGGAATTAAAACAAATAAAGGATCATATGCTGACCCCTGTGAGACCTGTTAATGTAGGAACGGAGTTTCCTGCTCACAGGGTGGTAGAAGAGGGTGGAGGCACAAAGGCTGGTTCACAGTGTGTTTATGTATCCAAATGCAAAATGCTGGAGAAAAAAAACGGGGAGAACCTACCAGGTATACGCAGTATATAACCCTCACAAGAAGAGTGAGGAAATGCCCTGAGGGGCGTACGTGGAAGGTGGAAGGAGAAAAAAGACCCTAGAACTATGCAAAGATCCCTGCCAAAAAGTGGATGTCCATTCCCCCATAATTGTCCCGTGCGAGGAAAAGAAGGTGTGCAGAGGAAGCAAGGGGAAATTACCTTGGGGCACACCCCAACCCCCAATAAGAAGAAATTAAGGAATGATACACGGATGAGGGAGCAAAGAGAGATATAGGGGAGGAAAGGCGGGGATCCGGAAATGAAAGGGAGAGATAAAATGAGCAAGTGGGATGGTAAGGAGATACCTACTGTACCAAAGAGTGAAGATGGTAGGACTTTGTGGATTTATCTCAAACCCTGTCAAAATGAAAGGAAAGGAAATAGAGCTAGGAAGCTTGTCCCCCTACATTATGCCCAACTACTTTTATGTTTCTCAAAATGATCCAGCTTGAAATCAATTGGGTCAAAGCACCTTAGGCAAGTGGGGTTTATGAGGAAATTTAATGTGAATGAGATAATAAAGGTACTCCTTTACTCAGGGTTGATTGAGACAGTATTTGTAAATGCAGGGAAAGAGGTGTTAAAGGAAGAAATCTGGATTTTTCCAGAAACAGAAATTTAAAAAAAAGGCCAGTTGAATAAGTCATTTCTGAGTTGCCACGCCAGGTTGGGGCCAAGGCAAGTTAGAGCTATTGACCATCGCCAAAGGGAAAATGAAGACCTGGAAATAACGGTCCCCAAGTACGGGAATAATAGGTACAAGGGGGATATCAATTATGAGAATGGATTTGCAGTACTCTTCCTCTCTGGTCTTGAAAAAGAAGGATGGCTGAGTGATACTGAGTAGGAAAATGGCTGGTCGCATAGCCTGTGGGTACTGACATGGAATATAAATGGGTTTGCGAGAATCTCATATTTAGAAAGTTTTAAAGTGTTAAAAAACCAACATGAAATTGTTTGCTTGCAAGAAACATGGTTAAAGGACTAAACCCCTTTGATCGTTGGGTTTCTACAAGTAAATAAGACCACTAAGAGGAGTCAGGAGGGGCATCCATTTGGAGGTTTAATAAGCTTGATCTCCACTAAAGTAGCAAGGAAGGGATCACCTATTGAAGCAAAATGTAATTGGCTAGTAGCTTGTAGAGTGCATCTCCATAGCCCAGATAGGTGTTATGAATGTGTCGTAGTAATAAATGTGTATATTCAAGGGGGGAGAGGGACAATATAGATCTGAATTAGGGATATTTAAGTAAGATATGGAGTCTTTATGTGCAAATTGTCACAAAGACATGTTCATCCCCCTGGGAGATTTCAGTCATAAGTTACACCCAAGGAAGACTGACCCTTGGTTTAAGGAGATATTGACTTCTTTTAATCTTTTAATATAAACTTTGTGAATTTCTTGGCCTCGGTATTGATGGCACCTGATATGGCACAAGGGAAATATTTGTGTACTAAGGGCCAATTTTGTGCCAATGAGCGGTACGATACCTATCGTCCTGCCCACCGGATGTTTAGGAATGGAGCACAGGCCTGCCATACATCTATACGAACACCTGTTCTTTTAGTAAAAATAGGAGCTTCTAGGAGAAGGTAGTGACCATCATCCCCTTAAACTTTAAATAATAAGAAATAAGAAAAGAAAAGAGAGATAGGGAATCCCCCTACATATGAATTACCCTAAACGTCTTACCACCAGAATTACTAAGAAATGTATAGTAAAATTAGTGAACTTTCAGCAGGACCAACAGATGGCCAGTTCCCCTGTAAATGATATCAGGTGGTTTGAAAAGATAATCAGCCAGATGGTTAATTGCCTTAGGGTTGATATCAAGGGAAAATAAGACCCAGGGGAGCCAGAGGTAGGTTTAATGGAGAGTGCAGGAAATTAAAGGCTCAAATCGGGAAAAGTGTAAAAGTCTCAAACTAAAGTATGATGAGGAGGTATCTAACAGTCTTATGATTATTAGGAAAGTATATAAAAAGCTTATCAGAGATCAGAAATGTGCACATAGGGGGAAATGCTGTGAAAATCTATTAGAGGCAATTTGATTCAAATATACAAAAGAGTTCTGGAAGTTAGTACAGGAAGGCTCAGGAAAGGTACGGGGGCAATGAATTGTATGGTGGATGAAGATGCATCGGTGTAATATTTAGAGCAAATCTATGGTGAATGATCAAAGCCCAAGTGCAAGGGTGCATTCCCATGGATGGGGGTGGATAAGGATACCATGAGCAATTCACATTGAGCAATATCAAGAATTCCATCAGAAATCTGGCTTTAACCAGAGCTGCAGGACTGGCTAGTCTACCAGCTGTGATAATAAAAACTAGGCGAGGTGTGATTATCAGACCTGTACACAAAAGAGGGAACATAAAAGTCCCAAAGAACTATAGGGTGATTAATCTGCTCGACACGGGAGAAAAATTATTTGTGAAAATCATACTAGCGAAACTAAAGGAATGGGCCTAGTCAAACCATATTTTACCCCCAAAACAGGTGGGTTTTAAGGAAGGCCACTCCACAATAGACCACTGCTTCAACTTATGGTTGCTAGTGAAGAAGTCAGTGGAGCAAAGGGGCAGTTTTTTCTGCTGCTTCAAAGACCTCCAGGCTGCGTTCGATCTTGTAGGCCAGAGCTGTTTATGGGAAACTCTGACAAAACTACACATTCCCAAAGCCCTTTTGTGTTTAATTCAGAAATTACACTCCCATAATTGTGCACAGGGAATAATGGACATGAAGGGGAACAGTGATCCAGAAAATGTTAATTAATAATGGTCTAAGGCAGGGCTGCATCCTGGCCTCCTTAATCTTTTCCTTTTTTATAGCTGACTTGCATACCTTTCTTATAGCGGTAAGGGGCGCTAGGCCCAAAATGAATGGGGAACATATAGAATGCCATATAGAATGCCTTTATATACAGATGATCTTGTGATTTGGGATTTAAAGGAGATAGGCCTGCAAAGGAAGTTGAATTTGTTTAGGGACTGTTATACTAACAAAAAACTGGTGGTAAACCCAAAGAAAACAAAGGTACTGAGCTTTGGTTAAAAAGTCCGTAAAGTTTACGTATCATGAAGGCCCCACCATATTAGAATTGCTCAGTGAATATAAGTACCTAGGGGTTTGGTTTATAAGGTCCTTAAAATGGGATGTGCATATTGAATGCCTAAAAGCAAGAGCCCTTACCTTGATTAGCGGGCTGAAAAAAACGTAATAGGGATCATAGGGAGATGTCCCAAGGGAGATATTTGAACTCCGTTTGCGCCGAATGCACTCGGGCCCCATATTTATACTATGACGCCTGACCCCGCGGATGTCAACATTCCTCTGTGTGCGTAATTTTTCAGATGCGGTAAACCGCCTTGCGTGAAGGACATGCAAGGTAGGCGTTACTGCCCCAAAAATGACTTTAATGCCTGTGGGCCTTATTTATACTCCAGTGTCATTTTGACGCACAGGAGGGGGCAGACCTTAAAAAACAGCGCCGTTTTTTGAACGCCTGGGTCAGAGCAGGCGTTAAGGGACCTGTGGGCTCACTTCCATGGTCTCTGACCATGGAAGCAGTCCAGAGGTGCCTTTCCCTGCCCCCAGGGACACACCCTGCCACCCTCGCCCATCCCTGGAGGACACCCATGGATGGAGGAACCCATCCCAAGTAAGTACAGGAAAGTTGAGGTAAGTATTTTTTTTTTAAGTGGCATGGGGGGCCTAATTTGGTCCCCCCTACATGCCACTGTGCCCAATGGCCATGCCCAGGGGACAGAAGTCCCCTGGGCTTGGCCATTGGGCAAGGAGGCATGACTCCTGTCTTTGCTAAGACAGGAGCCATTTCAATGGGGGTTGTGCGTCAAACAAAATGGCGCATGTCCGGTTTGAGCCATGATTTTTGACTCAAACCTCACTTGCACCATTTTTTGACGCACAACCCCCATTTTTCCCTATGCAGGCGCTGCCTGGTTTGAGTCATTTTTTTTTACTCTGACCAGCCCACAGCGCTGGCTAACGTCAATCGTTAAATAAGGCGCCCGCATGGTGCGTAAGAATGGCGTTAGCCGGCGGTAAATGTTTTGACGCAAACCAGCAACGGCGCTGGTTTGCGTAAAAAAGTATAAATATGGGCCGAGATTTTGCAAAGTAAACTGAAATGGATTAAGGAGGCCAAGAAAAATCTGGGGATCATATGTAGGGAACTGAATGTTAAAATGTGCCCCCAGAGGTTGCTTATTGAGATCTCAAGGAGTGAACTTCTGGTCCAAATAAAGGTACTGTCTAGAGAATGTGATAGACAGTACCTAATGGGAAAAAGCTCAGTCCAGTTTATGCTCAACTCTTGGCACAATGTGTAATGGTTTCAGTACGTGGATGTTGTACCAAACCGTCAGCTTTTATATGCGGTACTAAGGCTAATGATTGGCATCAAGTCATGTTACTCTAGTGAAAAAGTAAAAAAGATATTTACTGATTCAGTGAGTAACTATACCTGTGATCTACACACTTCATGCAAAAATCTGCACGATCTCATGAATTGTCTAAAATATTTGTTGTATTGAGGATTATTTTACACCAAATTTTTTAAAGTATGATATCGGTAATCGTGCACAAGACATAGCATTTTTTACTGATATGCGCTTTATGGATGTAGCATGTGATATTCAGCAGTTTATGTCTGCTATAAAAAAGTCTCTAGTGGAAAATGAAACGATTAGCTAGTTTTGTATCCATTTTAGAAAGAATTGCAGCGATAAACTCCCAAATCCTTGGGCAAGAACCTCAATACCTTGCATATTTTGGGATACTAGGTTTAAACATGTTACATATTATATTGTATTGTATTGTAATAGTATTTATATAGCACCCCTGACAAGGCGTCAAATCGCTTTTCGGCAAGTAGCACGCTACTCCGGAACCCAACAAGAATTAGTGATGGATTAGTATCAGGAAATATGAGTACGAGTACAGTTTTAGTATTATTATGAGTTAATTTGAGCCACGGATATGAGAGTTTGTTAGTTAGATTGACTGGAGTAATGGAGTGGTGGAGGAGGAAAGAAATCCAGAAGTGTTAATTGGGAGTATATCCCTCATTTACTCATCCCAAAGGCTTGGGATGAGTAAAGGGGGATGGAGGAGGGAAGTGTCTGTGGAAGGGTTAGGGAGATCATAGTAGCAGGGTGAGAGGAATGAGGGAGAATTTAGTAGGGTTGTTTGGGAGGACATGGTAGTAGAGTGAGGTTTGGCCAGTTAGATGTGGAAGTGGAGGGAAAAGCTTAGGCCGAGTTATTTAGGAGATGAAAGTAGTTGAATGGATTTGGGATGAGTCAGAGTGGGAATGGAGGATAGTTTGATAGAGACATGACATCTGATGATGGGCAGATAAGTGTGATAAGATGAGAGCAGGGATTCATAGATATCTAGTATACCAACCCACCCAGGAGCCATGCAATGACCCACGAACATGCCAAGCACAGAAACAACATATACATATATATATATATATATATATATATATATATATATATATATATATATACATATATATATATGAGAAAACAAACTGGTCCTGCTTCTGGTGCGCTCTTTCATGTTGGTGCAGGTGTGAGGAATGGACCATTTCCTTTCATGAATCCAAAAACAAACAGTTGCAAGCAACTTCACCACCGCACTCCAGGAGGAAGTTATTTATTTTTATTGCAGTCAGGATTAAATCACCATCCTTCACCACTTTTACAAACATCATCAGTAACTAGCTCTGTTACAAAAAGGACCTATGGAATAAGACAGCATCTTACATGTCGCTCAACATGCATTATTTATGTGATTCAGTGCCAACGTCAAAGCTGTTCAAAACAATATGTAGGTCAAACTGTGAATGACCTCCGTACACGATTCAGGAACCACAAATCAGCAATAATTAACAAGAAATTTGACCAGCCTGTAGCCAACCATCTTAACCCTGTGTACCATTTACTAACAGATTTGAAGATTTTCCCCGTGGAACATGTTTTAAAGGAAGAACTACTGGACATCAGAGAAAATTTCTGGATGTACCGTTTAAAATCACTACATCCAGATGGACTGAACATCACTGACAATACCACTTGATTTCTGCATATCTGAATAGTTCTCAGGACTGCATTGATTCCACATTCCAATTGGAATCTTCACTCATGATGCTTTTTGAAAATCCACCAGTGTCAGCTGTGCAGCCACTGAGCAAACCATCTTGTACTACCTGAGGAAGGCGGAAGCTGAAACGTTGTAGTAGAAATATATTTGTGTTCTTTAGTGAGATCATCTGTTTGAGTCACTTCTTTCTTGGATATTACATTTTCTTGTGACTCATTGTATCATTTGGGATCCAGATTTTTGCCCTGGCTGGCTGTTGTTTTATTGTGATCCTGCATCTTCTAGTATATATATATATATATACACACATACACACACACATACAAACACACATGAATACACACGTATGTGGTTGGTATTTTAATATTTTATATGCCCTTTAAATGTAGATTTTTATACAAAGATTACTAATGTTTGTGTGATTATGCTATTCTAATGCATGTTTTTAACTAAAGATTAGATGTTTGTGTGTTGTATATTGTTTAAAGACTTAGAGACATATTCAAGATCCCTAGCCCTAGGTATAACACCACTTTTTTGGGGCATTACACCTCCTTGTAATTATGTGCCCCTCTGAAGCAGTTTTCTGCATCAAGGGGGAGTGCAATAGGGGTTGCACTGGGGATTCGATCGCAACACCCATTCCTTTTCACGCTGCCTCAGATTTACCAGTTGTCATAAACTGTGCGGCAGCACCAAAAACTAACTCGCCACCCCCGGGGTGGCATTAGCATGGCAAAACGAGGAGGAATGTTTTTATTCCTCCTTGTTTTTTCTATGTGTGCTGTACTCACATGTATCCAGTCATCATGACATAGACAATACACAGAGGCCCTGATTTATACTTTTTGGTGCAAAACCAACACAGTTTTGCACCAAAAGGTTTAGCACCGACCGGTACAAAGGGTAGGCTAGAGTAAAAAAAAGAATTACATTAGTCGGGTGGGGCTGGTGGTATGGAAGAAGGGAGTTTTGCACCAAAAAATGACATTAGGCAGGTTAGAGTAAAAACAAAAGACTTTAACCTGCCTAAAGTCATTTTCTGAGGCAAAACCATCCATACCACATGACTCCTGTCTTAGAAAAGACAGGAGTCATGCCCACCACCCCAGTGGCCAGCACAGGGGACCAGGGTCCCCTGGGCATGGCCATTGCACCCAGTGTCATGTAGGGGGCCCATTTCAGGACCTCTAATGGCACTTCAAAAATTAAAATACTTACCTGTACTTACCTATACTTACCTGGGATGGGGTCCCCCATCCTCCGCTGTCCCTCTGGTGTGGGTGGGGGTGTCCCTGGGGCCTGGGGATGGCACCTGTGGGCTTATTCCATGGTGTTCCACCATGGAAATAGGCCTACAGGTCCGCGAACGCATGCCCTGAGCCAGGCGTTAAAAAATGGTGCAAAGCACGTTTTGCACAATTTTTTGACCCCTCCTCCCTCCCGTGAATGTTTTTAGCACTGGGGGATAAATATGGCGCTAAGGCCATAGAGTCATTTTTTGCACGAGAATGCCTTCTTTGCATCTCATTGACGCAAAGTATGTTTCCACGTCCATAAAATGACTTTAACTCTATAAATTTGGTGCTAGACGGGTCTAGCGCCAAAGTATAAATATGGAGTTCGTTTTGCACCGAATTTGCATTTAAAAAATGCTAATTCAGTGCAAAACAAGTATAAATATGCCCCTGAGTACTTGCTCATGGATACTTAAAAGGTAAGTCAGAATTATACAAACTAGCATAGATTACTCAAAGAGAGGTGTTATAAAAGAACCAGGCCTTTCCTACTGGAACGCAACAGTGGAACATTTTCCAAAATCAGGCCCTCATTACGAGGCTGGTGGTCATCAGACCGCCAGCTTTGTGGGGGCGGTCTTACTGCCGTGGACCCGGCGGTAAAGACCGCCGCATTGTAAGTTGTGGGGTTTGGCCAAAGCCTAACCACCACAACGATGCCTGACCTGCCAGAGCGGTCACACTGACGCGGCCAACGGTGAGCTCCTCTGGGCCGGCGGCAGGTCTAAGGCCGCCGCCCGCATTCTGAAGCAGCAAACCATCAGGATTTTCGTGGCGGTCAACCCACCATGAAAACCCTGGCAGAAACACACCTGGCAACAGGAATCCTCATTTGTGTCACCGGCACACGCACCTCCACAAGTCCACACATCTCCAGGTACCCCGCTACCTACACATAGCCATACAAACACCCCCACCCACTCACACGGGCATACACCCCCACACTTGCACTCACACATATACACACACCCTCCGCAATCATTCACACCCCCACCTGCTCCGCATTCATGCACACCCCCACCCTCTCCATGCACGCATACATTCACACACTCCCCCTCTACATATGCACACTTACATACACCCCCCTCATCTGCACACTTGCACACTCCCCCATCTGCACTCTTGCATACAGACACCCCCTTCACTCGCAGACCTGCACACATGTACCCTCAACTCACATGCATCCCAATACACACACCTTCTCACTCCCACCCCGCACTCCCCTGCGGATACATGCAGAAACCCCCCCCCAACTGCACGCATACATTGAGACACCCCCACTTGCTCGTTCACAAACATGCACTTAGACACCCCCATTCGCACACATTCACGCACTCAAACAGATACCCCAACCCCTCTGCAGACAAACACACATGCACTTGTACCCCGACACACACCCCTCCCCTCCCCTCCGCAAACATGCAGACACACACAGCCTCCACGCACACATACATACACACACCCATTCAGGCACACATACATGCACAAACCACTCACATGCACCCAACACCCCCCACCCCAGCCTTTTGGACGATCAACTTACCTTTTCCTGCAAGGTGGTCGTCCGTAAGGTGATGGATTCTGGCATTTTCCACCGCACCACCATGCAGGACACTGCTGCACCATGTTCCGTATAGCAGAACATCAAGCAGTGTCTTGCTGCCATGAAAGTGCTGGTGGTGAAACCGCCTCTTCAACTCCGTCGGGCAGGCCGATGGATTCGGATTTTCTGCCAGCAAATAGGCAGAAGTCCTTTAAGGTCCCCTAATATGGCAGTCAGCCGACCCCCAGCACTGGTGATCTGTTGACTGCAGCGGCTTCGGCGGTCTTTGACAAAGACTGCCGAAGTAGTAATGAGAGCATTAGTGATCTTTTCAGTTGTAACATCCCATATAAAAAAAAAAAATGCCATTCAAATGACTACTTTGCTTCCAATCCTTTCGCTCCAGCACGCTTAGATAGTCCACACTGAAGGCCACATTTGCATCGTTTTACCCCATGTTGGGTTTCAGAAGATTCCCAGAACCGGAATATGCCCTGTGATGGGCTGAAAAAATACCTAACGTATGCAAAAGATTTCAATTTCCTTTTAAATGATTGTTGTAAAGAAAGTATGTTTATTCACTAAAAACACACCAACAGAATGTTTTTGCCCTTGGCCTTGTTTTAAGAATAGACAGAAAGGAAGGAAAAATAATTTGTCTTCACCACCTTTTTCACACGTTTGTGAGCGGTAGTCAATAATTCCTATTAGTGCAGTGCCTACCAATTTGCAATGTATGAGTTAAATAAGTGTGAAACCAAAGGGTAAATCTGAAACTATATACATTAGTGGAAACCATCACTAATTCAGAATTACGCGAGGGGTTGTTTGTGTATTTTGTAGAAGGTTACTGAAGAAATCGATCAATGAAATCAAACACTAGTGAAATTAAATGTGAAAACAGAAATAGGTGACATGTTCCTATCTCTATATTTTTGTCCTTAAGGCTGATCTAAAAAAATAGTGTACCACTATATCAGACTGATAATCACACCTCTCCAGTTATTGGGGAAACAACTTGTGTTTAATAACATGGAACTTATGGTGGAAGAAGGAAAGATGAAATATGTGAGGCTGATACTCAGTGCATGGCAGGGTGGGATTTATATTTAACGCACCAAAGTAGAACTGGTGCATTTCAGTAGTTTTAAACATTAGTTGTTATCTCATTTCAACAACATCTATAAATTGACTTTAACTTTTGTTTTTTCAGTAAATGTCATCTTTGATGTCATTTAAAATGTTATTATCATACTTAAATATAACTTCAACTATCACTTCAAAATTTGATTTTTTTCGATTTTTTGATTACATGTAAACTTCAACATATACCAACTCCCTCGGGCAACCTACGGCCAAACTCCGACTGAACATGGACTTCAGCTGTCTGCTGTGGAAGTTTCCAGCAGAGTCTAGCTTGTTGGCCTCTGGCCAGGCCCTGTGCCGAACCCTAGCAGGGGGTTGTCCACAGTGCCTTTGGCCAGACCCTGAGACTAGGCCACCAATGGCCCAACCCTTATTGAGATAGTGTGCAGTACCAGTAAAACCTCTCCTAATAAAAACAAAACATAAGCTGATGTGAAGACTTGAACAACCTACATGCCATAACATATCTCCTTTCCCTGACAAAGCAATAAGGAGTTGTATAATAGACCTGGGCAACTTTTTAATTATGCTGGAGAAATCAGAGTAATCCCAGCAATTTAGCATTACCTCTGATGCAAAATTACTGAAAATTATGCAATAACACCTTGTGACCGGGTCAGCCCGATCGTAAGCGAGGCACCAGCAGGACAAGAGTTGTTTTTGCGTTCCCATGTTGCCATGGGAACGCTTTTACAGCGAGGCCGGCATTCGGAGGTTGCCTCGACAACCTCCGATGACGAGGGCACAGCGGATTGGCCAGCGGGAGGACAAAGGCCAGGGATTCCCCAGGAGAGGGGAGGAGCGGCGGGAGAGGACGGAGGAGCGACGAGCAAGGACGAAGGAACGGCGAGCGAGGAGAAAGGCGGCGGCGGCGGCGGTCGGAGAGGACAGCCTCACAATCCGGAAGGCAACCCCGAGGACGGAGGGCAGTCCCACTGGCCGGGAACTTGTGGAGACGACGCCAGGAAGAACAGAGTGGTACCGGAGCCCAAGGGGACCAGACCAGACGACAGCGGGACCGGAGACCAACGAGAGGACCTCCACAGAGCCAGCCACGGCCCCGGAGGGTCGTGGCTCTGGAAGGTACGGTCCTTGTGGACAAACAGAGGGGCACCTTAAAGGGAGACAAGCTGGGGAAGGGAGGGAGGCAGGGTGAGGGGAGGACAGGGAGGGAGTCAGAGGGCACCAAAAAAGGGGCACGTAAAAAGCACCAATAGTAAGCACATTTAGGAGATAAGGCAATAGAGACACAGCCCACAGTCCTCACTGGCACCCCCCTTCCTGAACCCATTCCCCAGTGTTACAGCTAAGTAAAGGACGTATGTAACGGCCTTCATTCCTCTCACCATCGGTATTTATCCTTTTCTCCCCTGTATGCTACCCGGGATCCCATGAGGAAGATCCAAATCGCTACCTAAAAGGAAAGAGGAAGAGAAGCACGTTAGGAAGACGAAGATCACCACCCAAAGAAGGAATAGTCTCTAAACCACTTTACAGAACCCTATACATCATTTATTTTGAAATAACAAATAAATACTTACCTTAATAACCCGAGCTGCCTCTACTGAGTGTCTGTACTGTTGGGACTGCTACACACCTGTTCACATAATTTGAGGTAATTATGGGCAAAAATGCATACCCAAGAGCAAATGAGCTGCTGCTGGCTGCTTCTGTTTCTGTTCTGCTGCATTTAGCACAATTTTCCTAGCACAAAATACATCATCTGGTTCATTTGGATGCAACGGTGCATTTTGTGCTAAGAACATGGCACTGCATGTAGAGTTACGCTCTTACCTAATTTCATGAAATCATGTGTCATTTTGCTGTAATTTTACATAGTTATGCTACAGCAAAGTACACAAGTGATGCCTACCCCTACTGTGTTGCCTTACAACCGGAGTAACATATTCATGAGAATAATCTACTCAATATCCTGCAATTAGGCTTTAGAGAAGGCTGCAAATCGGAGGGGAGCCATGCTGCAAATAATTGAGGATGTATTTCATGATCTAGACAGTGATGACTTGTATTCTCAACGTTGTAGACACCTCCACAGGATTTATTGCAGTCAATCATTGCCCCCTCTTCAACAATTTAAAGAATCTCATGGGAATAGAGGAAAATGACTTCAGCTGTTTCTCCTCTTTCCTCAAATACCGAAGCAAATTAAACAACAGCCAATCATAACCGTGTACTCTAAAACAAGGTGTTTTTACAGGTTAAGGTTAGTCATGGGCTTGCCATCATGTTAAGCGTAAGGAAGGTGTCCCCATCTAAGTTCTTTTCCAACTTGATCCAACATCTAGCTTCTCTTGGATTTCTCACAACAATAATCCTCTTGAAATTCTCTGCCATCATAAATATGGCTTTTTTTCTGCTGTTCACCCACTCAAACCCCTCAGAAAATATCCTTTCATTGCCTAGGACCCTTATCGCTATTGTACTTACAAGGTCTCTTCAATTGTGGCCTGAAATCTGGTCTATTTCAAAACAAGCTTCACTTCAAATTCAGGTGAATTCTAGGGTTGCAGCTCCGTGGCTGTTCAAGTCTGGTATTAGTCCCCTTGACTCCCTTATTCTCAATACTTTTTTCTGTCATCCCCACCACACAGCCCCTCTACAGTGTCTTCTATTGCATCGCTCCAGCCACATCATTCTGCCAGAAGCCTTCTCTTTTTTCATTCGACTTCTGTGGTTATTCCTGGTGCTTCAATTTCATGAACAATCTTTTGTAATGCCTAAAATTAGCAGGTCAGATGTCATTCTGAAGTGGTCCTTTGATTCTCAGCTGTCTGTCTACCTACATTAGCTGCTCGAGTACAGCATTTGGAGATATTGGGAGCCCAAGGAACAGATATTTACCTGATTAGAATAAGCATGATATCCATACATTCCCTTACTCGTTAGCTGAGTGGCATCTTTGCAGATTTACTGACACTGCGACATATTGAAATTTTCCTGCCTCTCTGACAATACTGTGAACTATGGAGGAATCCCGGAGATACTCAGTGGAGGGGGCTACCACTCTCCAGTTAATCATCAGCCATTCAATGGCATCTGCTGCCATTATATCTTACATCTGTGCTGAGTGTCTCATGGTTCCTTTCCCCTCAACATGTGCCATGAGTGATTACCAGTTACTTCTTCGGGCCAGGAGGACCCAGGCAAAAGAGGAGAAGCATTTGAAATCCTCTTTGGATTTCATCACAAGGGCTTCAAACTGAGTACCAACTATAGACCCAAGCAGAGGCAGATGAGACAACAGGCTGCATTGAGCTTCTCAGACTAGTAGGTAACCTCCCAGTCCCTGAGGTTGCAGCAATCACTGACAGTTGATCAAAAGTGATGTCCAAAAGAAATAGCCCTCAAAGCTGACAAGGGTCACAAGTCTTGGTGTGAAATGAAATAGAGATTGGCTTTGTTTAAGTAAAGGCTGCACAGTGAATGGTGCATAGGCCGCAGTCCTCAACGCAAACAGCAAAGGTCAAAAGTATTGCTTATAAGCCAGATGGACCTTCATATTAGTAATGTCAGCACAACAAGTGCTCCCCAAGGCAAGAGCAGACTTTGAGGAGCTACTGGCTAGCAGATCATACATCATGGTAACAGACGGAACTTCAGACTTAAACTCTCCAACCAGACCAGTGCCAATAATCTAAGATGGCAGATTTCTTAATGTCTTTATGTACAGAATTCTCCATGCCTCGTTTATTTAGAGTCTGAAGGAAATTATAAATACAGAGTGGAATCAATGGGCTATATTTGCTCCACAATAACATCCCTATTGTGGGGAAAATTAAGGCAGTTAGTAGTTCTTTGTATTTAGTTTCCTCTGGAGGATTTTCTCTCCAAGTTCTATATAAACGCCTCTGTTGAATCCTAAAGCAACCAAAGCAAACCAAATGTTGATCTCTTTAGTCCGAAGAATAAAACCTAGAATATTTCTGATGTGGTGTAGCACAGAAAGCAATTGTGCTATGAACATATCCTCATCATCATTTTCATCTTCACCATTAGATACATCCTCTCCCTTAGAACAGAGACCTCCAGTCCTCCCCTCATAAGAGCCAGCCACTTTGAGGGTGTCATTGTGATTAGAGGAGCAGACTCCTCCAGGTTTGATAGAGACATCACCTGATCATTCTTTCACAACATGAAATGCTTTTCCAGCTCGCTCTCCATGGTTCAGGTAAAAGTGCAGAAACCACAAGGAACTCTAAAGTGGCACAAAAAACAAACAGATTCTGGTATGCTCCATGTTGCTTATGCTCAGTTGTATTTCAGACTATCGATAACAAAAAAAAATCACCAGACATAACATCATGCAGTAAATATAGCTTACAAGGACATCACTCCAGTGGGTGTACATTTTCTGTTACTAATTTCAAAAGGGTGATATTTTTCTAGATGATAATTAATCCTTTATTTATTTGTAAGGCAATATCCTTACTACCAATCCACCACAACTAATGCAATTCCAGAGTATCCTTACTGGAGCCAAGTGGGACCAGCAGCATTCCCTGGGGGAGGTGCAGTGTGATCATGCTAATCACCACAAGGCAGCACCATCGAAAACACCTAGGGCCTCATTTATAACTAAATGGTGCACGCGTTGCAGCAAGCAATTTTGCTGCTCCAAGCTACGTCATTTCCAAAACATATCGTTGCACTGTATTTACCAGAACACGACTCATCCCTGTGTTTTCCCCTGCACTGGTGCTAAATCAGCTGTCTAGCCCCCAACACAGCCACTCTTGCGCTATGGTGCAAGGATGTCTGTGTTGTGGGGGTAATTGTGTGCAGGAAGGGACACCTTCCTACACAGAAAACAATCATTAATGGTGATCTGCTCCTTCTACAGTATGTGTGCTGCAGAATTCAGAATACATAGAAAGAGCAAAAAACAAGGAGAAATAAAAGTATTTCTCCTCCTTGCACCACTTTAATGCCACCCCTGGGAAACTGTTAGTTTTTGGCACTGCCTCAGGTTTATGTTTCCTTGTAAATTTGGGGAAGTGTCAAAAAGCAATGGGTGTTTCATGTGTACATCCACAGAAACACCCATTGCACTCCCCTTGGTCACATAAAACCGCATCACGGAGGGCCCATATTTACACTGCCACGTTAAGCCACGAAAAGTGGCTTAACCCCACCATGCAAAAAAGGAGCCGGGAACAGTGTCATCGGAGCATTGCAAAAAGTGACGGTCCGGTGGTGCAAGGGGATCGCAAATCAGCACTGTGGTATATGGTAGTGAGCCAAAAGGGACAAACACAGAGGGACTGGATCCGGGTCAACCAGGTTAGCCCCACTGCACAAGGTGTCAACCAGTCCCTCGACCGATTTAGCCACTGCACCCAAGGTTAAATTATGCCCATGAGTCAATGCGTGGAAAACACATAGAATACATTCAGGTTCAGCGTAAAGGGGAAAAAAGACATAAACAGCAAAAACAGTACACACCTACTTACATTCATAGCAAAGCACATGCTCCCGGAGAGATAGATAAAACAGAACGTGCTACGAGCCAAATAGAATGTATATACAGGAGCTGAGGGGCAGGGTGGATTTGGTTTACAAAAGTGTTATTTTTTTAATGGAATGCTGGGGCAAGTTCATTGCCTAGATCTATTGTGAGGACTGCCTTCAAATGTTAGGACTGTGATGACGAAGGTGGATGAGGAAGTAATTATTTCCAATAAATGACACTTGATGTAAAATATAATTTATTATAAAAAAAAGATTTCCTTTTTAATTGAACACCAAATATGCCCTCTACCTTTCTTCTTCATTCTATCTTCTCCTGCCCCCTCCTTTCTTCTTTCTTTGACACCTTTTTAGACCATATTCGCTTTGCATGTATTATTTGATCTTTTAAGGATTATCATATGCATGCAGCCAATCCCTTGCTTATGAAAATAGTCCCCTCACGGAAAAGCCACCACGCAAACTTTCTAGTTCTAGTAGTTGCTAGGTAACAGTTCTCGCACATAAAAACGTTCGCATGATGTAAAGATGAAATAATAAATTAATTTGATTTAACTCAGTAGGAATGTGCCTATTTGTGTGTAATGGATTGCAACAAGAAATGTGAAAATCATTAGTCCCTGAAAATGTACATTAAATAAATGGAAGCCCAGATCATGTGGAGGAGGACAGTAGAGATAAAATGATGATCTGAATTGAATGAAGAGCCACAAAGGATGAAAACCTTTGTGGGTGACTTTTGGCATTTCATTAAAAACGTTTCTATAATAATGCTGATCCGTATCAAATAGATATCATGTCTCATTAGAATAGTGATCACTGATACAAAAAGTGAAGAGTGTGTACTAGACAGAAACTTTCCATTGCTTCAGCTGTATGTGCCCCGCATTCATTTGAACAAGGTATGATTTCAAATACTGACATATTCACTCACATACTCACCCATTCTTTGTACTTCGAATATATGATCTGAAACCTATTTAATTTAATTTTGACTTTTGTTTTCCAGATTTTTATTAACCTTGACTAAGACAATGAAGGACTTGATTTAGAGTTTGGCTGATGGGATACTCTGTTGCAAATGTTCGTGTCCGCCTTGTTACAAGTGCATTTTATCCTATTGTACTGGTAATACAGTGGAGGGGATATCCATTGGGTTTGTGACAGAACACCTGTCCGCCAAAGCCTGGAAAAAGTGTATCCAACTTCAGAAAATGTGCTAATGAATTATGCAAACGTCTTGTCATTCCGTGGGCGTAGAGCTCAGGGAGATTTTTAAATGAAGGAGACAGATTTAAACATACAATGTCTGTATGGACAGTAGAGTAGCAGCCAAGAGACATTTTTTTCTTCAAATCAATCTCATGCACATATCTCTCATGACTCTTGAATATAAGATATATCGTTGTGTCCATATTTATGCAAGATAACAGTTAAAACATTTGATGCAACACATTTAATTTCACATACATTTTTTCATAATTTCACAAAAATATTTTTTTTGCCGACCATTAGTCATGAATGACAGTTCACCAAAGTTCTAGAGGTAGTGGAAGTGACATCACGTGCAATTTGACCTTTACTTTCATATACACACATATTCATACATACACACTAAATCTCACAGAAACACACTCTCACCCACAAGCATGCACACAACATACATTTAAAAGGATTTTTTTTACTTACTTCAGCTGCCAGGGAGGATCATATTCCAGTCCATTGTACTGCATTCTTTATTACACTAGTAGTGAATAATATAGCATTATTCACTATTATTATAATACAAAATTGACAGAAACTAAGGAATGTGGATTACCAACTGACGTCCCTAAGGCAGAGCTTCCTATGTGTTCCTGTCACTGATTTTGCCACCTCGGAGGCCAGGGGTCGCAAAGGCAGTGCCAGCTGAGACTCATGGTGACCCCTAAATGACATACATGCTATTACACACGGCACATACACAGCAAGAATAGGAACAGTGCGACCTTCATTCTCCCAAACAACAGATATGAGGGAGGTGTAAACATCAGTGCAGGGATGCCAAACTCAAATTAAACAGATAAAACACATGTAGCAACTGTACCTGTTTCTTTAAATACACAAACAATTACAATATGCACAATCGCAGTGCAAGCTTCTCTGAGGTGCATATAAATATACCAGCACAGGCATCAGCACTGTATGATTCTTCACTTGCAGAGTAAGGACAGCATTGCCAAAATGTAAACTTCACTTGTGTGTGTGTGTCTATTAATGTCTGTACTGTAGTGAAGGCAGAGTGGGCAAAAGAATAAGGTAGACAGGGAAGGGTGAGGCAGATAGAGTAGTGTGAGGTGGAGAGTAAAGGTTATGCAAAAATGAGATGGTGGTGAGAGGAGGTGGAAGTAAAAAGATGAGGTGAACATGGGGGAGGTGGAGATAGGTGGTGAGAATCATTGCATTAGGCTTTATTACAACTATACAGGTTTTCAGTGTGACAGATCATTGACTCTATTGTGCATTAGGAGAAACAACATTTGAGATTTTGTATAACACATTGTCCTATCTATGTGATTAAACGATTTCCCAGAGGTTGGGTGACTAGACAGAATATTACACTATGTAACGGATGAACAGACCTATTCACATTAATGTCATGGTGATGGGGTTCATGTCGCTATGATATGAAGTGGTGTGCTAGTTCCCACTTATATTTTTACTCACATCCCACAGTTGTTGAAGACTGAAAGCTTTTCTGCAGTTATCTGTAGTTAACCAGCTGGAACAATGCCCCCTGTCTTTGCAAAACATAGAGGAGGATGTGACTGCTTGCCAGATACAGGGAGATGAATGATAGGCAATGCAGATTGCTGGATTCATATTGCCTGTTGGAGGAACCTAGAACTTGGAACCAAGACTGTGATGGAAGATGAGCAGCCATACATTCCAGACTCTGTAAGCCAAATCAAATCTCAAACAGTACCACACACTGAAAACAGGGACATATGAGGTCATGTGAAGATCTTCCTATACAAATATGAAAGATGCCAAGCAGTCTTGTGCAGGGGATATTGGGAGTGATTTAAGCAAGAGCCCATTCAATCCACTGAGGGCCTTGGAGGAATGCTTAGCAGTAACTCTAAATGTAGGATGTAAATGTATGTATGAGCTGATACAAAGGTGCCAATTCACAAAAGCCATTTATGATTATATAAAGTAGTAGTCTAGTAGTACATATCTAAGTACTTGTAAATGCTACATTTACAAATCTCCATCCAAAGATCTGACTCTGCCTCTCCTATCTCTTCTGCTCTGAGATCTCAAGCAGTAGTGGTGAGAATTCCACACAGATAGATGTAAGGTTTTGTGGTAAATGTGGGAAGTATAAAGGGGTCAAATACAGTGAGAGTGGTTAGCGTGAGTGCATTGCACTTGGCACAGAGAATGGTGCCTGTCCCACATGGGGCCAGTGAGGACACTCAGGTATTGCACAAGTTGTACTGGATTGGTGGTGATGTACTGCAACATGATGACCTAAATATTGCCTGACAAATGTATTATGTCCTAAATGTAATTTAGAAACATGTCATCTCTTTGGAGTTATTAATGGAAATTCTCCACACAGTGAAGTGATACGTTTTAAGTTATGAGTTAGGCCATGACATTTATGTCAGACAATATGTTTGTTACTAATATTATGGCATACTACCGAGTATGAGCAATGTGGAGTACATAAGATCCCATTATTTTTTCTTCACCATATTGGCGTTCTATGAGGTTCTGCATGTTCAGCTCAGCCACAGTGCGTGAGCTGGAAAATCTCTATACGTTATGGAAGCATTTTCAGGTGATGTCGGTTTCAGACGTGATGCAGCCTGCTCCTGTGATCACAATGTCACGCTCTAAGTTGTAATCTCTTTTAGAGAATGTGATGGCCTCTGCTATGCAGGATTTTGCTGCTTCTGAAACTGTGCTCACAAAGCCCAAGAATGGAGATAAACATTAGGAATGAGCAGGGCACTGAATTGTTTTCTGTACTACACCACTTCAAAGATAATCTAGGTTTAATTCCAAGGACTGAAGAGCTCTACAAGAAGTTCTGTTCTCATGTCAGGTTTGGAGAGATAAAGGTTTCATTTAGAGTTGGAAGGTAAAATTCCCAAATTTCTGAGGGAACAAAGTACACAGCATATTCTACTTGCGGAATTTCCCTATCTTCGGAATATTATTGGGGAAAAAATTCAGTTGGTGGATTCTAGTGTGCATTTAGAGTTGCTTTTTGGAAAGTAAGGATTTTCAGTTACCGCCAAATGTTAAATTCTAAGAGACTTCTGGAGTACATAAAACTGTGTATTCTAGAATATCACAAATAAGAATATAGAGTGAAAATACATTGAGAAGTCTGCATTCATTAGATTCTTGATATTGTTTGAGACTGAGTTTCCCTCTGTTACCATAGTAGATTCCTTGGTGGCCAGTAGCTTCTCTTCTGCTCTTGCAATCGAGGCCATGTCTCTTGCTAACCCCATTGACATGGAGGTCTGTATGGCTTGGAAGTGTTACTTTTTTTGTTTGTTTCAGGATTTGCCCTCGAGGCTAAGGTCTATGTGAAATACATAGTGCGTTACTTACTTATTTATTACTGTCTCTTTTTGATATCTTGCCAAAACTTAAAAACCTAATACACCTACAAGCTTTGAAGTCAATTTTCATTTAGACATATCCTTTGATGAACTGTCAGTAATTGTTGCACTCTCTACGCTAGGCAGTGAATTGCATAGCTCGGAAACTGTAAGTTTGAGACTGTTCAATGTGATCTGTTGTTTTTTCTATCCTTAATGAATCTATGATGTATGGTAGTCACTGTCAGACGTGTTGATGATATCCGAGAAGGATTGCAGACACATTTCCTTGACCAGGTTCCCTTGGGACCATGCCTTCACTGACAATAGACTTGCTGATGGTGTCATCAGCAACAGTACCAGTAACACTTTTTTGGCAGGGCCTGTGATTGTGGCCATTACATGCTGAAGGATTTCAGTCTCAGTTTTCTGATTTCACAACTGCTCCTCCTGCCCCACCTGTGGAATATATATCCTCTTTTGCCCCTGTTCTCTTGGATGTTCCAAAGGAAGCCAGTCGATGCACTGTCTGACTCACTTGAAATTGTGAGCATCATATGAGGGAAAGAGATTACTACCTCACTCTGGTGCCATACAGTTCTGGGCTATTTCTGTGGGGAAAATTAGACATGTCAAGTATTCAAATCAGTTTTTGAGTAAAATTACAACAACGATTCTTGGCCCTTTCTGGACCTCAACTTGGTGAACAAGTACCTGCTCAATCATCACCTAAAGATGATCACCGAGAAGTCCACTCTACTACTCATATGTCCTGGAAACGTATTTGTGCTGATCGACCTGAAGGATGCATACTACCATATCTCATCCCTCTTTACCCTAAAGCGCTTCCTGCGCTTTGCCAATTGGAAGCACCATTACCAGTTCTAGTTACTTCCATTTGAGATGACGTCATCCCCTAACTTGTATTAGGGTTCTTGCTCTGCTGGTTGCTCACTTGAATGCCCAGAGGGCAACATGTGTCCACCACAGAATGACTGGGGCACTCCTAAACTTGTTTCTACAATGTTGTTGAAGATACCGGTGAAGTGCCAAGTGAATTGCACCTTAGTTTGATGCTACAATCATTGGAGGAGGAAA